>NC_057861.1:148384168-148758543 GCF_019393635.1 Dromiciops gliroides | reverse complement strand
GTAGGGATTGTCTTACTTTTCTATTTGTATTTGTAATGTTTAGCACAATGCTTTTCACATAGTAAGCACTTAATACATTCTTCATTCCCTCATTTAGCCTACCAACTGGAGTTTCTTTCCTTCTCACAGCCCTGAGCTCTTTGGGGCTTATCTGTAGGCACTTCTAGCTTGGGCTTCAGTTTTGATCTAAGAACATATGCTTCTAGACTACTAAAATAGAAATGATAGCTAATCTCTTATCTCTGTACCCAGGCCCAGATCCTGTAGCTGGAAATCTCTTGCCTTTGTCTGCCAATCTTATTCATTAGACACGAATGGTTGACCTTTTAGTTGTCATGTGATTTGCTGAAATATAGTAAGGAATATAACTGTAAATGGAAGTGCTGAATAGCAAAGCCGTAAGGAAGCACTTTTACCTAGTTTTCTTCCCCTCAGATTCTCTTAACCATTTCTTCATATTGAAAACCTCCTCTGATATGCCTTCTGCTTTCCCTGTGTGGTGAAAAGATCAGGAGCAAGAGTTAGGTTTCTGGGAGCTCTTTTCAGAGATTAGGGGCCTCAGCCAACTGGAACAAGAAAACATTATGTGAAGGAAGTTTGTCTTCCGTCCACCTCCACAGCTGTTACTGCTTTCCAAAGGTGCCAGTTGTCAAGACATCCCAGAATCCATCTCTGCTCCAGACCTAAGATCCTAGTAACACTGAGATCCTTATGGTCCCAGTAGGCAGCTTGCTCCTGGCTCTAGCTGAAGCTAGTCACAACACACAGGAGAACTAGCTACTTCAGTCATGGCAGCTGTGATGAAGTGGTTATTCTCAGGACTGTAACTCCCTGGGTTTGGGGAGGTAGAGTTTCAGCTTCCTATGACCAGCATGACCATCTGCTGTGTGGCTCCTCTCAGCTTTCAGCTGCATGGAGGTAAAGGATGGAATGCTGGAGAGTGTACTCTATGACCCTGCAAAAGTCCAGGCAAAAGGTCTAGGGAACAGGGTTGACCTTTGTATCCATGGGTAAAATCTTGCTGTGCCTTTGAACACCTCCTGTGGCTTCAATTTTAGGCTGAAACTAATGCCTGGATAGTTATTTTAGTTGATTTTTCCTGGGTAGTCATTTTAAACCCTATTCATCTATATTTTAAATAGAGGTTCAGAAATAAGAATAAATATGTTAATGTCCATCTAAAGTTTCAAATGCAGTTGACATGTAGTATCTCCTCTAGGTTCAGTCAGTCAGTCAATAAGCATTTATTAAGTGGTTACTATATTCCTTCTCTCCAAGGGGAGAAAAGGGTATGCAGGAAAGATGTTATGAAGATAAACTCAGCAAAACTTGGCAACAGATTGGATATGTGGGGGTGAGAGAGAGTCTAGAGTCTTAGGTGACTTCCAGATTGGGAGTGATGTGGTGACTGGGAGGACAATTTTGGGAGAAAGAGAATGAGTTTATTTTTGGACATGTTGAATTTAAGATGTTTATGGGACATCCATTTTGAGATTTCTAATAGGGAGTTGAAGATAAAAGTCTGAAAGTTTGGAGAAAAATTAAATCTAAGTAATCATGAATGTGGAGATGATGAGATCATTAGATGAAATAGCATAGAGAAGAGAACCCAGGAGAGAGTTTCCAAACTCCCACTTCACATTCCTGAGGAACAATTTTATTTTTGGCTCTAGTCTTAGGGGTCCTTCCCAGCAAGCAGAGAGGATTTTTTTTTTATTTAAAATTTATTTATTTATTTAGAATTTTCTCCCATGTTACATATAAAAACAAATTGTAACATCAATTTTTTAAACTTTGTGTTCCAAATTCTCTTCCTCCCTGCCCCTCTTAAGAACTCAAGCAATTCAATATAAGTTATACATGTGCAGTCATGCAAAACATATTAGACAAAAAAAACTTAGAAAAAGGAACTAACAACAACAAAATATACTTCCATCTGTATTCAGATACCATAAGTTCTTTCTCTGTGAATGGATTGCATTTTTCACAAGTCCTTCAGAGTTATCTTGGGTCATTGTATTTCCGCAAATAACTAAGTCATTTGCAGCAGATCATCTTACAATATTGCTGTTATTTTGTATACACTACATTTCACTTTGTATCAGCTCATGTAAGTCTTTCCAGGTTTTTCTGATAGCATCCTGCTGATCTTTTTTTTTTTTATATATAGTACTTTAAATGGAGATTTCCTTACAAAACACCCATGAGGTTGATTATTGCAACAACAATGATAGCTAACATTTATATAGTACCTTCTACCTAACAAAGAATTTTCTTCACAATAGCCCAGCAAAGTAAGTACCACCACCATCATCATTATCAGAAAAAAAAAATTTTTTAAAGATACACAGAAAAAGTACGGAATAAGTGATTTTCTTTTTTCACAGAAAAAGGAATGCTAAGTAATAAAGAATTGTAGAATGATTACAGTCATCATAAGCTAGTTATTCAAGACTCTTGGGACATTTGCAAAGAGTTTCTTTGCCAGGTAGCTTAGCAGCTGTTCTATATTTATCTTAACTGAATATTCCTTAATCAAACGCAAAGTGGGCTCTGTCTTTCTGGAGGGTCTTTCTCTGTATGGATGACTTTTCCTGTGGGGTCACTTAGCCTCTGCTACTGTTGCTGCTGCATCTACTCTGGCAGTCACTGAAAAAAGGACGGCATCAAGTACCTTTCAAGATCTTACAAAGCCCTGTACAAAAGGAAAGAAGGCCAACAGATGGTGGCCCCATCCCAGGTGTAAGCTTGGCTAGGAGGCAATGAGCTCAAAGCTTCGGGCCAGCTAGAGGGAAGGGAATCCCTCCACTTGCCCTTTGGAGCTCTGAGAGCCAATCTTTTACTTGATTGGGGCAGGGCAGGGGTGGGGTGGGAGTTGGGGGTGGGGATGGGAAGGGAGAGACAATGTGTACAGAGATAAGAAAATACAAAATATAGTTGTTGGGTTGTTTCAGTCATGTCTGACTTTTTGTGATCCCATTTGGGGTTTTCTTGGCAAAGATACTGGAGTGGTTTTCCATTTCCTTCTCCAGCTCATTTTACAGTTGAGGAAACTGAGGCAAACAGGGTTAGGTGACTTGCCCAGGGTCACACAGCTAGAAAGTGTCTGAGGCCAGATTTTAACTCTGGGAGATGAGTCTTTCTAGCTCCAGGCCTGGCACTCTATCCCCAGAACCACTTAGTTGCCTACAAAATATATGCTAAATAATATAGATGGGAGGGGAATTCAATCCTCTATGGATGATACACTGTTGTGCTTCTCAATCTAAATCTACTTCCTCTGGTAGATATTCTCTG
Source organism: Dromiciops gliroides (assembly GCF_019393635.1). Classification (NCBI taxonomy): domain Eukaryota; kingdom Metazoa; phylum Chordata; class Mammalia; order Microbiotheria; family Microbiotheriidae; genus Dromiciops; species Dromiciops gliroides. Next base: position 148,755,246 of record NC_057861.1, on the reverse strand, counting down.
TTTAACCAGCTGTTCACTTCCTAAACCCATCTTTTTTTTTTTTTTTCTGAACTCTCTATCTTTAGCCTGTAACAGTGATTATAATACCACCTCTGTCCCTAAGGACATTTGTAGTTTCTAGAGTTCCTAAATGGGGGACTGCTTGAATATTTACTTTAGCCCTAATTTTAGGACTCTCCCTTAGAAATGATTTAAAGTCTTCAAAGATAAAGTTCAATGCAGGATTTAATTTGTTTTCCCATGTAAACCTTAGTTTGTCCACACAAATGTTAATTAAAATTATGTAAATCTTTTTCAGGAATAAAAGATATCCCTGAAATTTTAGCAAGAGAACAAAACCCCTGAGTAATCACATTTTGAAAACTAAGCGTGGAAGCTTTGTGGTTATATCCTATAGTAAGCAATAGATTTCTGGATAAATAGTAATTATGTAGCTTCCCCCCCCCCAAAAAAAAAATTCAACCCCCTAAGTAACAGCTACAAGGAGTAAGGCAAACAAATAGAACCCATAACATTGTGTAAATTAAAGCTTGTGACCTAGCAGATAAACTTGGCAGGATCATTTATTATCTAGCAAGTCAACTGAAATATCAACAGACTGAATATCAGCAAAATAGAAGAGTAAAGGAAGAAAAATGTTTACGTTATAATGGAACTAATTTATGTATCCGGTTTCTTGTTATAATGTTTATATGTCAACATTAGGGGCAATGTCAACCAGCTGCCTTGGGTAGGGATGATAAAATCCACATATTTAATGATGTAGTTAGAATAGCTGGCTATTTCTTGACATGATTGTGTAGTTGCTATTTTCCCTTCCCTTCATTTTTCATGATAATATTTAAATTTTTTTTCGTGATAATATTTTAAAAGCCAGTTCAACAGAAGATGAGTTCAAAGCTCTGGCTTTGACACTATTAATTGTCTGACTAGAGCAAGTCAATTAACTTCTGAATCTCAGTTTCCCCATCTATAAAACTGGTATAATAGACCATCTACCTCACAGGTTGTAGTAAGAAATGTCCTGTGTAAAACTTAAAATGGTATTTATATTTTGCTATTTTTATTGTCATTATTTCAGTCATTGGAGATAAGGCAAGGAGCAAGGAGGGACTGAGGGAAGGAAGGAAGGAAGGAAGGGAAGGAAGGAGGAGGGAAAAGGAGAGAAGGAGGGAAGGAGGGAGGAAGGAAGGAAGGAAGGAAGGAAGGAAGGAAGGAAGGAAGGAAGGAAGGAAGGAAGGAAGGAAGGAAGGAAGGAAGAATGGTAGGAAGAATGAGAGGGAGGATGGAAGGAAGAATGGTAGAAAGAAAGAGAGGGAGGATGGAAAGAAGAATGGTAGGAAGAATGAGAGAAAAAGGAGAAAGGAAGGAAGGAAGGAAGGAAAAAGGGAAGGAAGAAAGAATAAGAGAGAGGAAGGAAGGAAAGGAGGGAAGGGAGGAAGGAAAAGTGAGAAGGAAGGAGGAAGGGAGGAAAATAAGAAGGAAAAATATTTATATTCTAAGTACCTTTAAACTTCCTCTTCTCTTTCTAGGAAAAACCCTTTAAACTAAGAAATGAAAAAGGAGATAAGGAGAGAGAAGGGGGGGCGTCACTAAATATCAATATTTATAAAGATTTAAAAAATAACTTGTCAATGAACCCTCTATGAGTTTTCAGTTAAATATTTCTCCATTAAAAATTCATATGCAGGGGGCAGCTAGGTGGCGAAATGTATAAAGCACCGGCCCTGGATTCAGGAGGACCTGAGTTCAAATCCAGCCTCAGACACTTGACACTTACTAGCTGTGTGACCCTGGGCAAGTCACTTAACTCTCATTGCCCTGCCAAAAAGAAAAAAAAATTCATATGCATATGCAAAAGATAGTACAATGGAAAGATCATTAATGCTAGAGACACAGGTCCTAGGTTCAAATCCTTCACTGTGATGGATGTGAGCTTGGGCAGGTTACTTCACTTTTCTACTCAGTTTCATCATTTGTAAATTAAGGAAATTGTATTAGATGACCTTTGAGGTCTTTTCTACCTTTAGGTCTATGATCGTTATTAAAGAGCAGTCTTGCCAGACAATGACTTTTGATATATAGTATCAGTCACTCATTCTTTTTTGCTCCTTTATGGGCAACAGTAAAAAGTTATATATACCTATTTTATATGCCTACATATTTGGGGTTGTGTAAAAATTTTTCAGGCGAAAAGGAGTCATGAGTGGAAAACGTTTAAGAAGCCCTGGTATAGATGACAATCTATCCTTCTCTTTCACATTTTCCTGAAAGATCACAAAATCATAGGTGAGTAGGTGGTCCAGTGGATAGAGCACTGATCCTGAAGTCAGGAAGATCTAACTTTATATACTTATAAGTTTTGTGACCTTGGGCAAGTCACTCAACCTCTATCTGCCTCAGTCTCCCCAATTATAAAATGGGTACATTAATAGCACTTGCTTTCCAGGGCTATTTTGAAAGTAAAAATATTTAGTTCCTTCCCACAGCAAAGAGATCCTTCCTTCCTGTAAGAGGGGACAAAACCTCTCCTTTCCAAACCCAGATGAGTACTGGTATTCAGGGAGAATGGAAAAAAATAGGGTTATTAAAAGTTTCTCAAATGGGATAATATTTGTAAAGTTCTTAGCACAGTGCTTGGCACATAATCAACATTTAATAAGTGCTTGTTCTTGCCCTCCTCAGGCATTCCATTTAGTTTTTCAAAATCTAGACAATGCAAAGATTTTTTCCATTAAGCCTTCCTTAGCTCTCCTAACTTTTGCAGATAGTAATATAAAATCCCTGTTAAAAGCCCCGTGGCATTGATACTAGTGCAGAATAGTGTGTCAAACAGGAATTGGGTTTGTGGGGAAGTCTTCAAGGGAAGAGAGAGAATATTCTAGGAGTAAACATGTATAATTTGAAGCTGAGGGGCTGCAAGGCTTTGATGAATAATTAATAAAAAGTAAGAATAACAGCTAATCTTTATATAACACTTTAAGGTTTGCAAAGTACTTTACAGACTATCTCATCTACCTCCCTCTCCAACCTTTCATTATATCCCAAGTTGATGTTTGGACACCTATGGAAGGGGAAAGGATGAAGCAAGGCCTCTATTTATTTCAGTGGTGTAAGATGGAATCATTATCTTTGAGGGAAGTGTTGTTGTGAGACTGTTATTATACCAGTTTCAAGATGGTTAACTAAGGCACAGAGGGAATTGAGCAATTCGCTCAACATGTACAAGAACTTAAAGTTAAGGTCAGAAATAGTATGGCAGACGTCATCTGTTGCATCACATCTGGTATCTAGGTAACATAATAGATAGAGCTCCCAACCTGGAGTCAGGAAGACCTGAGTTCTATTTCTGACTCAGACCTTTATTGTATGTTTTATTCTGGGTAAATCACTTACCCTTTCAGCCTTATTTTCTTCATCCATAAAATGGGAATAATAGCACCTACTTCACAGGTTGTTGTGATCTCTCAAAAGACAGACACAGAATGTCCCAAAAGTCTCAGTGCTGCTTAAAACTTAAAACTGAGACTTTCTGGATATTCCTGAATGCTTGCTCGGCTCCTATCAGCTGCAAACAGTGCCCATTGCCACCTTATAAAGCAGGGTTTAGTTTCTAAAAGAAAAAACCCAAACAAACCCCAAAACCCTGTGTATGTAAAGTGCTTTGCAAACCTTAAATGTTATATAAATGTTACCTTGTATTGTCACTGTAATGATTAGAAACTTGGCTTTCCCTCTCAGCACATCATGCTCCAGATTGTTCTTGGAAGTCACGTCAGACATTTTTGCTGATTTTTTTCCTCTATCCTCCCGGAGTACCTTGTCCTCATCTGGGTTTGCAGAGGAGAGGTTTTTGTGCCCTCTTAGACAAGGAAGAGATCTCCTTGGTTTGGGAAGGGCCTAAATAGCCTCACTTTCTAATGGGGAAAATGGGCCTGTTGAAGGCAGTAGCCTTCCTCTATTTCAGTTCAATTTTCTAAGATCAAAGCCCAATGACGAGATCAAGATGAAAGAACAGTGTATATAAATCAACACCCACTATCAAAACAGTCAAAATCATTTGGTGAGTGGGTATTTGCACTGGGCTATCACAACAGGGAACACAAACCATCACCGTGGCCCATTTTGTAGCATGTACAGATCTATGATGTATTTGGGTGTTTCCAGCCAAGATAGTAAGCAGAAGGGAGATGAGATAGGGGCTTATCACTGGGGAATGGCTGGATAAATTGTGGTACATGAATGTAATGGGCTCTTATTGTGCCATAAGAAATGATGGGTGTGAAGGATTTAGAGAAATTTAGGAAGGCTTGGGTAAATTGGCAAGGGGTAAAATGAGCCCAACCAGAAGAACAATTTACCTTGTGACCACAATAATGTAAAGGAAAATAACTCTGAAAGGATTCAGGACACTCATCCCCGGCACTAATCATTACTTTAGAAAATTGATGAAGAAGCAGTTAGTCCTCCTTCCTTTTGGCTATAGTTAGAGAACGAGACACATATTTTCAGACAGCCAACGTGTTGATTTGTTTTACGTGATTATAATTTTTTCTCACAAGAGAGGCTTTGTAATGGGGGACGGAATTATTGGGTAGTGATATAGACATACAGAAAAAAAAGAGAGAAAGAAGTGAGCACCAATAAAATATTAAAAGATAGAAAAGAAAAACAAAAGATATTCACAAGTAGACACAAAATAGGGCAAATTTGTTATATCATTCAGTTTAATGTACGTTAACAAAACAGCTAGGTGGTGCAGTGGATAGAGTGCTGGGCCTGGAGTCAGGAAGACTCATCTAGATGAGTTCAAATCTGGCCTCAGATACTTCCTAGCTGTGTGGCCCTGGGCAAGTCACCTAACCCTGTTTGCCTCAGTTTCCTCATCTGTAAAATGAGCTGGAGAAGGAAATGACAAACAACTTTAGTATTTTTACCAAGAAAACCCCAAATGGGGTCATGAAGAGTTGGACATGACAGAAAAATGACTGGACAACAACAAAACACAGGTCATATAATTGCTTATAAGTTCATGTAGCAGACAAATTTCTTCTTTGTTCTTCCAAAAGCATAAGTCAATAAACAGTGGAAAAAAGAACTGTCTGAAAACAGAAGACCTTGAATTAAATCATCCCCCTGACTCCTAAAACTAGTATATTGTTAGGCAAGTCTTATAACTGCCCTTTGCTTCAGTTTCTACATCTGTAAAATGAGAGGTTATACTTAATGGCCCCTGAGTTCCTTTCCAGCTCAAGATCTAGGATCATAAGATCTGTATTGTTGGAAGGTGTACCACCAGCAGGAGTTTTTTATACTGATGAAATAAGAAGATCAGACCAAAAAATTAAAAAAAAAAATCTTATTATTGGGGCAGCTAGGTGGCACAGTGGATAAAGCACTGGCCCAGGATTCAGGGGGACCTAAGTTCAAATCTGGCTTCAGACACTTGACACTTACTAGCTGTGTGACCCTGGGCAAGTCACTTAACCCTCATTGCCCTGCCCTCAAAAAATCTTATTAGTTTTACCCCATTTTCAAAATTTTAAAAGATCTTTTTCAATCTTTACTCTTTCATCCAACATCTTAACACTATATCCTCCCACCCCAATTTTGTCATTTGTAAATATAATAAGCATGTTTTCCAATTTTTTCACCCAAATTACCAATCAACACATAGAACTAGAGAGGGATGAGTACAGAGCCCTACTACATGTCTCTACTTCCTTCAGGTTGCAAGTGATCCATTAGTTAACACTCTTCAGGTGTAGTTGCACAGAAAATTACCAAATTCACTTAATTGGACTATTCTGATATTTCATTGCCAAGGATATCATGGGAAACTTTGTCAAATGTCGTCCTGAAACCAGTCCATTATGCCTGTGACCTTGCTTTGATTTTCAAGTCTAGCAACCCTGTCACAAGATGAAATGACATTAGTTTGACATTCGTTTTTCCTCCTTCTGAGTCTTTTCTCAGTATTTACTTTGATGCATCCTTTTTGGCAAAAGAATCTATAAACTGGAAATTTTGATGTGGAATAGAACTATTGCATGAGTAGCTCACATACATACAGGAATCCCCAGTGACTCAGTAAGTGCTAGAGTTGGAGGACCACAGAGATCATCTAGTCCAATGAACAAGTTTCCACTCTAATATCCCTCTCTTCCCCCAAAGGACTCATCCAACCTCCATTGGATTAATGATATGTAAAGTAATTATTGCGTCTTTCATAGAAAACAATATAGCAAAGTACTATATGTATGCTTACGGGCAATTACAGCCTCTCTTGAGCCTCGGAATTTTCATCTATAAATAATGTAGCTTCCTGAATGATTTCATTCTTTGGATTTGTATCCTCAGTATCTATCGCAGTGTATGACACATAGTAGGCACTTAATAAATGCTTATCAATTGGCAGGCTGAAGGAATAGGACATCAAGGACTGCAATGTAGAAATGACACATTTGTAAAACATTTAGTGCAGTGCCTAGTACATAGTAGGTGCTATCAAATGCTGGCGTTGTTGTTGTTGTTGTTGTTGAGTTGTAGAAGTCTGAAATACATCTCCCTAGGAACCTCGGACCTGACAGGCTAAGTGTAGTTGGCTGAATGAGCCTACTTAGAAGGGAGGAAACACCATAACTGGGCCACATGTGGATAGAAGTTCATCTTTGTTTCCCACTATTGGCTTTTCAATTGTGTTCATTCTATAATATTTATAGTTTAAGTCCCAGTGTTCTTATTTAGTTAAATAGCTTATGGAGTGACCAAACTGAGAAGGACTCCAGTGTAAGATCTCAAGGCATAAATAGGTTAGGTTTGATCCAAGAAAAAGAACTAGATCACTAGTGTCAAACTCAACTAGAAACAGGGAGCATTCAATAATCTGTATGTAAGGATCACTACAAATTGCATATTGACTTTGTTTTAAAATGTGATGTTGTTACCTATGTTTCATTGTATTTTTATTTATTTTGTTCAACATTTCCCATTTACATTTTAATCTGGTTTGGGTTGGACTTGGGAATGTGGTGGGCTGTATGATGCCCATAAACTGCATAACTGACACCTCTAACTAGATCATGTGTATGATGTGACAAGAAACCTAGTAACTTGCTTGTCTTTTTTCTTTCTTTGAAATTGTTTTAGATGAAGTCTGTTAGAATTGTCCTTTTAAGAACTGATAAATCAAGAAAAATTTATTAATCTGCTATGTTCTAGGTGCTATGCTAAGCCCTGAGACACAAAGATGAGATGTTTAAAAAATTCAAGAGACTTTATTTCTGGGTAATTAATCATTTTATTAATAATGCTAGAATTTTATTAATAAAAGGGTTAGCGATACTCTCAAATTCTAAAGACCCCTCATGGGGCTCACAATATACTTTTGGAAGAGTGGATATTCCTGAGGATGGCAACCAACTCTGATTGGTTAACAGTTAATGAGAGGTAGACTTTTTTAAAAAAGAGTAGGCTTACTCTAGTGAGGGGCTGAGACAGACTACCTCTACGCCCAAACTTCCCATAGCCTCGGACAATCTAGATACAAGCATCTACTTCTGCCCAAATTAGCTTGAGTGGAACATAATGGTTAAGATTTTATTTTATATTAGAAATCTGATTTAGTTGGGTGTAGTAGCAATATCCAGAATGAAGAGAATGTCAATCCTATCTTCCATCAACCCTGTCCTTGAGAAAGTGGACAAGGAAATGGGACAGGGATAAAAGCTTAGGTCTCCCCAAAGAGAAATAATTATTTCTCTCAAAGACAAAAATGAACGCTCACCCCTCATTCTACTGGAGATAATATGTGCATAGATATGTTTATGAAAAACAAAAAAATACAAGATAATTAGGGAAAGACATTAGCAGTTGGAGTTGGGGGAGAATCAGGAAAGGCTTTTTGTAGATGTCTATGCTTAAATTGAACTAAATGCATCCATGTATCTACATTTTGTTCATCAGCAAGGGGAACTTCTAGTATGGAACTTCCTTTTCCTAATGCAGACCAGCAGCTGTCAACAAGACTGCTTGTAGTTTTAGAGAGGTGCCTTGGGGCAGTGTACATAGTTACCCAGTCAGTATGTATCAGGGATAAGATAGGGCCTCATGACTTCAAGACTGGCCCTGCATTCACAACACCCTGCTATCTCTTGTTTGTTTGTTTTTTAACATTCATTTTCTTTTAAAATATTTTTATTTATTTTATTTTTAATCTATGGGGTAAAACAAGCATTTCTGTAACAATGTAATTAAAAATATTGCAATGAAATCTGTTATGTACAACTTGCTATTCCTTTTAAATTTATGATAAAGTTATCATGTAAATTTTTTTCCTTTTTTTCTTCCCTCTCTCTACCCCCTGCCCTAAAGATGGCTACCATCAGACACAAAAATTTATATATGTGTGTGTAGGTGTGTGTATATATATATATATATATATATACATACATATAACACACATATATACATATATATTTAACATTCATTTAACATTTTTTGAATTCCAAATTTCCTCCCTCTCTCCAGCCCTCCTATCCATTGAGAAGGCAAGCAATACTATACCCATTATACATGTGAAGTCACCCAAAATATATTTCTATGTTCCTGCTATGTATTGTTGTTTAGATGTGATTAATTTAATAATCATTTATTAAGCACCTACTATATTCCAGGGATTATACCAGGTGCTGGGAATGCAAAGACAAAAAACAAAACAAGCCCTAACATTGAGGATCTCATATTCCATGGGGGAAAATAAACCCCCTTCCTACGTCTTTGAAACAAGACCCAGGAGAGATGAGGAAACTGTAGTCAAGAAGTTAAGCCCAAGGTCACACAGCTGACATTTCCCAATTGGGAAGAGAATGAGGATCAATTTCACTGGCATCTTATTTGATGGGGAAAATTCTCTCTGCCTCTTTTTCTGTTGGCTAAGAAGTGATTTCTCCAAAGGTCACTCATTTAATACAGGATCTAGCCTCCTGGGCTGGCCTCTGACTCCTCCCAACATGGAAATCAGAAAGCTTAACCAGATCCAGATCTTCATCAGGTTCTGCTGGCAGGACCCAGGCCTCCTGCAAATGAACCAGACTGGGTGGAGAAGATGGGTGTTAAATCCCACCTGCTGCACATAAAACTAAATCAGAAAAAAGAATCAAGGAAGAAAAAAAGATAAAAATAAGAAACCAGAAGAACCTCTGAGTTCAGAAGAAAGTGAAGAAAGGGATGGGAAAATTGATAATGAAGGAATAATTGAACTGGACTTGGATTTCCCTCAAGAAAAATGGGAGATGAAGCTATTGAGATACCAGGTAAGATGATGGATCAGTCTAATGAAAAGAAGGTGGTGGACAGTGATGCCCTAAATAGTGGTGCATTTCAGAAAGCCATTGGATTACTCAAAGAGGCCATCAGACTGAATCCTCAGGTAGCCATTTTATATGCCAAGAAAGCCAGTGTGTTTATGAAACGGAAAAAGCCTAGTGCTGCTGGAAGAGATTGTGACCTAGCAATTGAAATAAACCTTGGCTCTGCTCAGCCTTCCAAGTGTCAAGGGAAAGACTCCTTGGCCACTGGGATGGGTTGGCCCATGATCTTGCCATAGCTTATAAAGTGTACTGTGATAAAGATGCCAGTGCAATATCGAAGGAAATATAACTAAAGGCCCAGGAGATTGGTGAACATCAGTGAACATATGCAAGAAAACATGAGGAGGGAGAAATTTTTTAAAAGGACTGAAAGGGTGAAGAAGGCTCAAGAGGAACATGTACCAGCATAAAAGGAAAAAAAAAAACAGCCCAGAGAGCTGGGGGAGTTCAGTTTGACTCTTTTTCTGGTTCTCTTGGAGGCATGGCTGGGAACTTTAGAGGCATGCCTGGCATGAGAGGGACCATGCCTGGGATGACAAGAATGTCAGAATTCAAGGAAATTCTTAGTGACCCAGAAATGCTTGCGGCCATTTAGGATCCAGAAAGGTCTGAGTAGTGTTCGAGAATGTAGTAAAGAACCCACACATGTCCAAATAGCAGAGAAAACCAAAGCTTATGAATTTCATCAACAGATTGTCTGCAAAATTTGGAGGTCAAGCACAAATGCCCTTTTAACAAATATAGCCCTTACTGAAGAAGAGAAAAAGGAAAAAGAAAAGGAAAGAAAATAAGGAAGGAGGGAGGAAGGAGTGAAGGAAGGAAGAAAAAGAAGGAAAGGAAGGAAGGAAGGAAGGAAGGAAGGAAGGAAGGAAGGAAGGAAGGAAGGAAGGAAGGAAGGAAGGAAGGAAAGAAGGAAGGAAGGAAGGAAGGAAGGAAGGAAGGAAGGAAAGAAGGAAGGAAGGAAGGAAGGAAGGAAGGAAGGAAGGAAGGAAGGAAGGAAGGAAGGAAGGAAGGAAGGAAGGAAGGAAGGAAGGAAGGAAGGAAGGAAGGAACTAGACCTAAAAAGCAAGTCAGCTGGATTTTTTTTTTTACCCTTATTTTTGTATTCCCTTGTGGAGAGTCAGTTGTGATATTTAAACTTGTAGCTCATAAGCAATATCTGGAATAATTTTTAAAATATAGAAAAGCAGATGGAAAAATAATGAGGCTTTGTCCTTATCCAAGCTCAAGGTCAGCTCCCTTAATGCACTGCCACAAGACAGGCCTGGACATCCTTTCCTCTGTTTTCCATGGGGTCTGCACTCTGGGCTGAGTTTGGTAATGTTTCACTTCGCTATTTTGAGACATGAAGTCACTGTTGGCTTCGATTGGTACAGATTCTAAGAAGCTCTTGCAGTTTTAAACAACTCGATGTCCCACAGCTCTCTTCTAGCAAAATGTTTTTTCGAAGAGGTTGGGCATGTGTGTTTGGCTATGCTGGTAGGGCAGAAGAGCTAATTGCTAATACTAGCTCTCTGAGCTACATGTGATAATCTTAGGAAGATATTCAAATTTGGGAAAATGTTTATTGGCATGAAATTCCACCCCCCACCCCCACCATCACTGTATACTCTCACTCCCCCCCCCCAACACACACACACACTTACACTCCTGAGTGACTGTATTTTTAGGGAAAACTATAGATCAAACATTGAACTGTCAAACTGCCTCTACAGAAGTATGCTTTTCTTCCTCCTCTCTCTTCCCCTCCTCTCTGCTCTCCTTCCCTTCCTCCCCTTCTCCCTCTTCTTTCTTTCTCCCCCTCCTGTCCCTCTCCTCCCTCCTCCTCCTCTTTCTCACAACTGCTGTGCAAGCTGGAAACAGTCAAAGCCGTGTTTAAGCCATGACCACCATCTAGTCAGATTTTCCATTGTGGAAGTTGGTGATAGTACAGCAATTAAGCAAAGTGACAGAGAAGTTGAGTTATTTGAGTCTTCTATCCATAAATCTTTATGGGAAAAGAGAAACTTTTAAACTTGTACCAGGTCTTGCTTTAATTATTTTCTTTCAGGATATGAAAGGCCAATGGGAGCAACCCTTGGGGACATAGTTTGCTATTTTAGTTTTAACCTTCCATTTCATCAGCTCCTTCTCCCCTCCCCCTCCCCCCATCTGTGATTTTAGCTGGTGGCTGTTTTTCCCTGAAAATTGAATAGGCATCTTTGTGCTTTATTCTGACATTAGAAATGTGTATCAAAGGCAAGCTATAACCTGGGATTCCCAGAATCTCAGCATGAGAAGAGAAAGAATAATATTTGGTAAGGGCTCTAGCCATTGGTATAAATTTGAGTTCTATACCTTAAGCAAAGGGCTCCTCAACCCCCAGAAATATTATATCTGTAGTTGGAAGTCACAAGTAGACAAATTTCAACTCAATGTGTAACAGAACTTCGTAATAACTAGAGCTGTTTAAAAATGGAATAGAGGAAGCTTTGGTATACTGGATAGTTTGTCAGGATGACCTGGATTCAAATCCCACTTCTGACATATACAGTCAGTATGACTCTGGACAAGTCACAATCTCTCAGTGTATTGGTAACTCTCTGAGATTATAAATTACAGAAAAGTTGCCGACATACATTGGTAGAGGGTGTTCCCTCACCTGGGAGTTTCCTAACCACAATTTCAGTCCCCATCTTATATAAAAATTGAATGGACATTTAGGGGCACTTTCCCAATTCAGTGCATTTACTTTGATTAGGCCCCATGCCTATATAAAAGGGTCCTATGCCTGTGAGAGATGCTGTATCTAGAACGTCCTTCCTTCCCATCTTTGACTTTTGAATATGTCATTCATTAAACCCCAAGCCAAATGCCTCCTCCTCCCTGAAAACTTCCTGATTTCCTCCCTACCTCTATCCCTTCCACAATAATAACCACTTTTCTGGTTTATACAAGGTGGGCTAAAAGTCACCAAGTAACCAAGGGGTTTCATATTTAATAACTCCTTAATTTTTTTGTTTTTAATTTACAATACCATAGCATCATAAACAGTACATATAGGAAACAAACAAACAATAAATAAATAAATAAAGGAAATAAAAAAAATAATTTTCAAAAAGTTATTAAAACATCACACCCCTTTGTGACTTTTGACTTATCCAATATAAACACTTAACTGCAGTATTCTAATGCATTTAAAAAGCAATATACGGTAGTTATCTTTTTTTGGTCTCATCCCCTTCTTAGACTGACCATAAGGACACGAACAATATCTTACCCAAGTGGTATCTCCACCAGCATAGTGCCCTGAATACAGTAGGTATTTAACAAATGTTTGTCGAATTACAATGAATTCCCACTCATTAAGTCTAGATGACCATTTCTTTCATACTTCATATAGCATGAGCCAAATGACTCCTATGATCTCTTCCAACCATCAGGTTCCATTATTTATGTCTATCCTACTTACTATTCATGTGGACAGAGAGAAAGACTACAGATGACAACTTTGGTAAGGTTCTGTCTCATGTTATTGACTAGTGGGAGGTGGGGGATGGGAGAGAGGAGCTGAGGGAGGGGAAGAAGGAGAAGGTAGAAATGAGGCAATGGCTATAGCCCAGCAATGGGGAAAGGGTTTGATTGGAGAAATTGCTCTTTTATTTTTCTATAGGGAGAAAGAGCTAGGCACAAACTGTTAAAGAAACCTGATGGAGTTTTTATGCAAAAGGTGGATTTATGCAGAGTAAACTAAATGGTGAGAGAAGACATTTTAGCAAGATGGAGAGAGGGAGAGACGAGACAGACAGACAGACAGAGAGAGAGACAGGGACAGAGAGACAGAGAAACAGAGAGAGAGAAATAGAGAAAGGAGAAGAGAAGAGAAGAGAAGAGAAGAGAAGAGAAGAGAAGAGAAGAGAAGAGAAGAGAAGAGAAGAGAAAAAGAGAGTTGGTTTTGAAGTCCTGGAGTCAAGTCTTGCTTTGTCTCTTGAACATCTCATCACTTCAAACAAACTCTCTAAGATTATATGTTGAAAAAAAGTGCTGAAATGCATTGATAGAGCTTCCTTAACTCCTTTCCTTTACACTAAGGGTCTGATCTTTAACAAAAAACCTAAACTCAGTATATCTCACCCAATGGAGAATTATTCAATAATTGAAACTTCCAGTACTCTGGCAGTTTCATTTCAAATGAATCACTGTAAAACCTCATTAGATATGCCTTAGTCCCCAGGTTACAAAAGTGTTACCTCTTATGACCTATATTATGCCAGGCACTTATTATATGCAGTCTTGTTTGTTTGCTTGTTTTTGCAGGTCAATGAGGGTTAAATGACTTGCCCAGGGTCACACAGCTAGTAAATGTCAAGTGTCTGAGGCTGGATTTGAATTCAGGTACTCCTGAATCCAGGGCCAGTGCTTTATCTACTGTGCCACCTAGCTGCCCCCTAAGCATAGGCAATCTTTACATTTATGTGACATGATTTGACTGATGGTGTGGATGGCCATGGATGTGGAAGATCACAGAATCATAGACTTAAATCCAACTTCAATTTTACATAGGAGGAAACTGAGGTCCAGAGAGGGGGAATGACTTGCCCCAAGGTCACAGAGGGTATGTAGCAAAGTCATAATTCAGATCTGGGTCCCACGAATCCAAATCAGTCACTGTTTCTACTAGGTCATGCTGCCTTCTCAATGAGTCATTTTATAACAGGGTCTTATTGAGTTAATATATCACACATCCACACTCTACTGCTGTTTTCAACTTCACTTGGCCAGCAATTACCCTTTCTAGAATCCCTACAGACAGTTTCATTATGTTCATGAGCTCAGTGCCTACTACATAAACAGCACAGTGTACTACATGACTGTCAGAAAACCAGCTGTCTTCCCTCTCTCCAATTAAAGTCAAAATGACACCATCAGCAATTTCTCTACCTCTGTGGCTGAACTCAACTCCCTTCATTCAGGCAGATTCTCTCTCACTCTCTCTGTTTTTCCCATCTGTAATGCTACTTATCTCTTTCCCGAGGGTGATGAGTTCATGAGTAAGTAATGGAGTGCTGTTATTTTTTAAAAAGCAAATATGACACTGGCATGTATAAACAGAAGAGTCTGATGAAGCCAGGACTCTGTCTTGCTCTTGTCTCAGAACTTCTCAGGTCTATCAAGTAGTGGGCCCAGATTGGAATGGTTGTAGGGAATCTGGAGACAGTCATAGGGGAAGGCAACCCATATGTGTAGAGGATTGGAAAAAAGGGTCAAAGTTAAAGGAATTCAGATGATTTAGCCCACTGAAGAAGAGGCTGATGGGTAAGTGATGGTGACAGCCCTCTTTCCCACTAGAGTTATTTGGAGAAACTTCTGTGGGTCCAGAGTAATTTATTTTAATCCAACATTAACTTGCATCTATTTTTAGAGTATGCAGGTACATCTCCACTTTCTGTCCAATGAGTGGAGATATTACTGTTACTTTTTTACCCCACCCCCCTCACATTTCACAGGGTCCCAAAAAAGGGGTTGAAAGCAATTGCTTTAGTTCTTACTTTTATTCTTGTTACCATTTGTTTCATGAGTCACTGTGTAGCAGTGAGTCATAGAATGCTACAGTTTCCAGACAATTTAAATGGAAATACACTCAGAAGACAATGGAGAGGTGCATGATGGGCACAAGCAGGCTACAGCCCATCACAAATCAAGAATTATATAGGAGAAGAGATGTAAAGCATGATATCAAAGGTATGTATGTACTAGGAAGAAAATGAGCTGGTCTTGGGGCCAGAGCAAGAAGTGGCCAATGGATAGAGTGGTCAAGTGGATAGAAAGCATCCCACCTCAGACACTAGTTGTATGGCCCTAGACAAGTCATTTAACTTTTCTAGGCCTTGATTTCCTTATATCTTACATGAAGGGATTGGACCCAAGGCCTTTGGATGTCCTTTTCCAATTCTAAATCTGTAATTTTATGAAATAGAGCCTATGGGCTCCATTGGTAGCACTGTGACATTAGGAGAAATTGAGGAAGGCTCCCAGAATATTGGGTAGAATGCCTGTGGTGAACTCTTGGGAGAACATGGATGAGAGTATCAAAGAATGGGCAGGTTCTCTGAATGGGTTGTTCTCTGAATCACTGGATGGAATATCCACATCAATGATATTACAAATCCATCTGGATATTTGAGTAGGAAACTGGCATTCAGCTTGTACCTTAAGCTTAAGGGTCAGCAGTCAATGACCAGGATGAGATTCTAATGTCAACAGCACTTTGGCCAGAGTCATATGTATAGTACATAGTCATTTCTTTCTGAGATCTAGTTGATGTGCCCTCCAAGAGATAGGAAGGGAATAAACATTTTTTTTATTAAGCACCTACCATGTGCCAGGAACTCTGCTAAGTATTTTATAAATATTATCTCATTTGCCCCTTATAACAGCCCTGGGATGTAGGTGCCATTGCAATCTCCATTTTACAGTTGAAGAAACCGAAGCAATTAGTGACTTGCCCAGGGCCACACAACTTTTAAGTGTCTGAGGTCAGTTATGAACTCGTCTTCTGGGCTTCCAGTTCACCACTCTATTCACTGTACCACCTAGCTGCAGAATTAAATATAGTGACCGTGGGCAAGTCTCTTAACCCTGTTTACCTCAGTTTCTTCATTTATAAAATGAGCTGGAAAAGGAAATGGCAAACTACTCTAGTATCTTTGCCAAGAAAACCCCAAATGGCAACACAAAGAGTTCACTACTGCAACAACTAAACAATAACAACAACAATAATATATGAGCATGTCATTTCCCCTGATAGAATGTAAATTCCTAGAGGGGGAAAATCTGTTTCATTTTGTCTTTGTATCCTCAACACCTAAAACAGTGCCTACAAATCAATTATAAACATTTATTAAGCAACTGCTAGGTTGCTTGGTATTGTGCTAGCACTGGGGATATAAAAAGAGGCAAAAGACAGTCCCTACCCTAAAGGAGTTTATAATCTAATGGGGGAGTCAACATGTAAACAAGTGTCACATAGTAAGTGCTTTACATATGAATTTTTGATTCATTCATTGATTGCTGACAGCAGAGTGATACTCAATCCAAAAAGTCCTGAGTATTTTGGATGCCTCTCAGTATTTGACATCTCCCACAATTCCTTCTGCTTCCCTGAATACTGTTGCTCTCCATGGCACCCCTGAAAGAGTTACATACACAAAGGAAAATGGTGCTTCCGAACTGGAAGTGATCATTCCCTCCTCTGAATAATATGGCACTTTTTTCTCATACATCATTTTCATATTCTCTTTTATAGTTACTTGTGTGCTTGTCTGACATCCTTTACTACTGTAAGTTATCTGAAGGCAGAGACTTTCTTATTTCCCTTTGTCTTCCCCCAGTAGAACTTAGTACAGGTTCTTGAACATAGTAGGCTCCAATAAGTATAATTTATTGTTGAATTTAACTGATTTTTTTCCTTTTCTGTATTTCCCAATGTTATGCTCTGGAAAACAAAAGTTGGCAAACACAAACCTTTATCCTTAGGGTCTAAGAATGAATGTTAAGCAACATTTGGACAACAAATAGAGGAATCATGCAGCTTTACAGAATAATATTTTATTTTCTCTCCAGTTCTAATATGAAGATGAAAGTCTGGGTCTTACACAATTTTAAAATTAAATAGAGTCTATCAGTAGTATGTGCTTTATTTTGGATCCTGGTAGAGCTCAGATCAGGGTCCATGCACTTTGTTTTCTGGTATGGATGTAATCATGGACCATTGATGAATAGAGTAACTTTGCTTTCCCTTCCCCTCCCAAATGTTTGAATTCCATGAGGGCTCAGGTTCATGTCACTGTTAGTATCTCTGTTATAATGAAGGATGAGGGGATAAGCAGTAAGAATTGCTAGGAGGAAGCAAAAGCAAAGGAGGGAGGGAGGTTCAGCTTGTGGGTAAAACCAATCGACTGATCTGTCAGATTATGTTATTGTAAATGCCATTAAAGTATCTATTTTGTAAATGGAATTGATAGTTTTTTGCATATAGCACAACACTAAATGTGTGGTCAATTAACTTGTGGAATATAAATATGGAGGAAACTACAAATCTGTGTCTTCCCTGGTGTGAGTAGGCAAGCACAGACAGGTGAGTCATGGAAGGGAGCTTCAGTGTGGGAGGAGCCAACCCATCTTCGAATGGAGCTCTACACAGGACAATACAATAAATCATGAATACTATAAGGGTCCCTGAAGAATGTTTGTTCACTGGGCAATATAGTTCCATTTTTTAGCACCTACTTTCCAGGATTGTTTTGAAGATCAAATTAGATAATATTTATTAAGCATTTAGCACAGGGCATATAGTAGGCACTAAGTAAATGTTTGTTTCCTTCCTTCCATAGGGCCAGGTGCAAGGTGTGTATTTACAAATAATTATTTGTAATAAATAATTTCTATTCAAATAAATACTTTCTATTATGAGCCTTGTGAGCCTATGTGCTTGTGAGAGGAGCTGGTGGCTACCCTTGAGGATTACAAGATAATTTGGCATTCCCAAATCTGCTCTGGAGCTGTGTGGAAAGGAAGAAACAAACTAGAGAAATGAGAACTTCCCTAAAGTATACCTATGACCACTAAGTCAGGAAGGAGGCTCTGACATAATCTGGCAACCAAAATAACAAATGTAATCATAGGCTATGTTGAGATAGGTTCTAGGACCTATAGAACTATGATAGTTCCACTGTACTATGCTCTAGTCAAACCACATTTGGAATATTATATACAGTTCTGGGTGTCACATTTTAGTAAGTATGTTAATAAACTATGGAATAGCTAGAAAATAGCAAATATGGAGGTGAAGAACTTTGAGATCATAACATATGAAGACAGATTTTTGAAATTCAGGATGTTTAGCCTGGAGATAGAAAGGTAATGTGGCAATTGCCTTCAATTATCTGAAAGACTGTCATATGCAAGAAGGATCAATCTTGTTCTGCTTGGCCTTAGAGGAAAGAACTAGGAAATATGGTTACAAGCCACAGAAAGGCAGATATAGACTCGATGTAAGGCAGAAATCATAAAGCATTAAATCCATCCAAGTACTTTTTGTGACAAGAAAAACCTGAATACAGTTGTTCATTGATTGGGGAATGACTAAACAAATTGCGTCACATGAATGTAATAAAATATTATTGTGAAATAAGAAATAATGAATACTAATATAGAGAAATGTGGGAAGAATTACATGGATTGATGCAAAGTGTAACAAGCCAAAAAGCAATAGAAATAGATGGCAATAAATAAGCAGAAAGGTAGATAAGTGGGGAGAGACAGAAACAGAGACAGAGACAGACAGAAAGACAAAGAGATAGAGAGACAGAGATAGAGAGCACAAATTTATTGTTTGTTATGTGCCAGGCACTGTGATAAACACTGATTACAACAATGTAAATGGAAACAGCAATAACAACCACAACAACAAACTGCATGCCGAAAGATGATAATAATCAAGATAACCAAGCATGGTATCAGCCTGGTAAAGTAGAGAGACCAATGGCTCTGTAATCATCTCTTCACTTCTCTAAGTCCCAGTTTCCTCATCTGTAAAAAGATGGGGTTGGACTAGCTGATTTCTGAAGTCTCTTCCAGTTCTAGATCTCTATTGTTATAAAGTAAACTTTCCTCTCTTCTTTCCAGAGGTTGGGGATTTTGGGTGTGGACTCTTGCATATACATTCAGACATGATTGGTGTATCAGTTGATTTCGTTGAATTGCCTTTTTAAACATCTTTTTTTAAAATAGTTTTTGTTCCAAAGAAGGATCACTAGTAGGGGAAGGGAAGGTATATATTCAGAAATGAAGGCAATAGTCACAATTTGTTTTTTCCTCAAAGGGACTGACTTTTGTACTATGCAAAAGTCAGATAGGCTGATTTAGGATACGGTAGGTTCCCCATCACTGAAGGTCTTCAGGCAAACAATAGGTACTATTTGTTGGGTGAATTGTAGGGGGGATTCAGTGTTTTTTAATGTCCAAAATGTATATCTTATTCTGCATATCAGTCTATCATCTCTGTGTCATGAGTGAGCAGCTTTCTTCTTTATCACTCCTCTGGAATCATGGTTGATCACTTGGTTGATTGGAGCTCTTAAGCTTTTTATGTTTGTTTTTTTAACATGGTCTTGTAGTAGAAATCATTTTTCTGGTTCTGTCCACTTCACTCTGCACCATTTCATACAAATCCTTCCATAACTCTTTCTTAACAATTTGATAACATATGTCCTTTGTATTCACATACTACAATTTCTTCAGCCATTCCTCAATTGATGAGATAACTATTTTTGTCTCCACTACTGAGGGGGCTCTCATCTAGGCATAGACTTAGATGGATTCCAACCTTGACATTCTATGATTTTGAGATTCTCTGATTTTGTTTTCCCTAAATACTCAGTACTTCAGCATAAGGACCCTTACACTGCTCCTCAAAGGCTTCTCAGTTTGCTCTGAAGCTGGAGAAGGAACATTATTGCCTCCAGTATCTTTAGCCTTTAGAGGAATTCTCCCCTATCAGCAAAATGTAATTGTTGCCATGAGTCTAGGTGCAAAAAAATTTTTAATGAACAACATTTGATTCAGTGGTGTTGTTGGACCCAGAGAAGTAGCATGGTATTGTGACAAGTAAAATCTAATGTGTAGTCACCTTATTCTTGTCCCAAGTGTAGGGAAAACTAGCTAGGGTTTACTTATAAATTAGAAGCTTTAGCACCAAGTTTGGCATTAAGTATTTATTAGTGAAAACGAGAACACCTGGGGTCAGAGAGCCAGGAAAAGACCTATCTAACCTAGCATCCTCAGCTTCACCCACCAACAGCCTGACCTGGTTCTCTCTAATCTCCAGCCATCACCTTCCAGTCCCCACACTGCTCCAAGCTAATTGTCTGGTAGCATTCAAGTCCATTGATTGACATGATTTGAAGGTGGTCTTAAGTTAGTTAACTTCCTTTAGTTAATTAGGAGTGTGTGTGTGTGTGTGTGTGTGTGTGTGTGTAGGGGGTGTCTGAGTAGACAGCTTCTGAGAACAACACTCTTGAGGGCAAGGCAGGTGTGGCTTCAATCAAGACAACTTTAAGTGGGTTCAATCATTTTCACTCAATTCCATTAATCCAAATCAATCTCCTCCAGGTGGGGCCTTTGGGCATTGGCAAATCCCATTATTTTCTCACAGTATAAAGGTAAGAAAGCTAGTCACAGTATCAAGTCCTCTTCTAACACATACCAGCTGTTTGTGGCAAGTGACTTCATTTTTCAGAGCCCCCAGGCAATTGTCTCAGATAGTAAATTGTTGAACACTTGTAAATCTGCATTGGCAGGGGAGAATTCTCATCATTGATGGAGGAATTTTCTCCATCACTGAAACCACAATGAAAACAAAGATCCAATTCATGCCTGTGATAGAATTCTTTATAGGCTTCATTAATTGTCAGTCATATCTTCTCAATATTTCACATCTCACAACTGATAACTGTAGCTGTTTCTAAGTGTCCCATTTTGTGCCTCTTAATGTAATAATAACTAGCATTATTATAGCACTTTGAGATTTGCAAAGTGCTTTCCATGTCAACTCATTTTCTTCCTCACAAGAACCCTGAGAGGCAGGTGATATTATTGCCCCAATTTTACAGATGAGGGAACTGAGGCAGAGAGAGGTGAAATAATTTGAACTTGGTCAGACAGCTAGGAAGTGTTTCAGTCTGGATTTGAACTTGGATATTTCTGACTTTAACTCCAGAGCTTTAATCAAATCCAGGTCTTGGTCTAATTTGTACCCAACCTCCATGTACCATTAGAATCCACTATGTTCCTTTGGTTTCTTAGGAGGATACAAAGAAAGGCAAAAGACAGTCTCTGCCCTCAAGAAGTTTACAGGTTAATAGGGAGACAACATGTAAATAACTATTTGCCAACAAGTGATAGTCAGGATAATTTGGAAATAAACAATGGAGGGAAGGCACTACAATTAAGGGAGATTGGAAAAGGATCCTAATAGAAACTGGGGCTTGAAGGCAAAGAAACTGCCTTTAGATGTGAAGATGAAGATGAAGGAGAGAATTCAAGGTATCAAGAATACCCAATGAAAATGTCCAGAGTTGGGAGGTCAAATGTTTTGTCTAAGGAGCAGCAAGGGGACCAGATTTAGTGGATCATAGAGGACATGGAGGGGATTAAGGTCTAACAATACTGGAAAGGTGTGTATGGTTGCAGGGTGTGTGTGGCAGGGTATAGTTTGAAGGGTTTTAAATGTCAGAGGTGAAAGGGAGCCACTGAAGTTTATAGAGCAGGGGCAGGGAGTAACTTGGATTAATGGAAGAGAAAAGAACCTTCTTTCATCCTCACCCCTTGTTTCCAAGGATAGTAAACTATAAGAGTGGTGGAGGTATTAGTGGGCTACAACCTCAGTAGGAACCAATAGTAAGAGGGAAGCCAAAGATGCAGTCTTGGGCTCAGTATTGAGATACCATTATCTACAGTAATAGCAGCGATAGGCTCATTCTCCTCTGCCTGTATTAAATCGCTTCTGGAGTACTGTCTTGAGTCCCACATTATTAGAAGGAATGTGTCCAGGGGAAGATGACAATGATGGAAGAGATGTTGCATCATGTGAAAGGATTGGAATTATTCTGCTTGGCCCCTGAAGATAGACATAAAGATAAATGGATGGAAATAACAGTGAACACATTTTAGTTGAATATGAAAAAAGAGTTTCCCAATATAGGGAGCTGTCCAGAAATGGAATAGTATGCCTTAGGAGGCAGTGAGTATCCTATTCCTGGAAGTCATAGATTTGGATTTGACATAATAATAATTGGGGCAGTTAGGTGGAACAGTGACCCTAAGTCAAGGAGATTCATCTTCCTGAGTTCAAACCTGGCCCCCAACATTTACCAGCTGGGTAACCCTGGGTCAGTTACTTAACCCCATTTGCCTCAGTCTCCTCATCTGTAAAATGAGCTGGAGAAAGACATGGCAAACCACTCCAGTATCTTTGCCAAGAAAACCCCAAATGCGGTCGTGAAGAGTCAGACACAACTGAAAACAACTTTGGTTGCTGTTCAGTCATTTCAGTCATTTCTGAAAATGTCTGAATGACAATAAATAATAATAATAGCTAACATTTATATAGTGTCTCTTATAGGGCAGGCATTGTACTAAGTGCTTTACTATTATTATGTCACTTGATATTTGCAACAACTCCGGGAGGCAGAAGCTATAATTATTTCCATTTTATAGATTATGATAGTAATAATAATAATGATAATGATAACAGCAGCTACCATGTATGTGCATAGCACTTAGTATGTACCAGGCACTACATTGAGCATTTTTCAATTATTATCTCAAGTGATGCTCACAAAAACCCCAGCAGATGGGTGTTATTACCATCACTATTTTACAGATAGAAGTGATGTGACTTGCCCAGGGTCACAAAGCTAGTTAAGTATCTGAAGCCAGCTTCCTAATAGAATGTATATGAAGCTGGAAGGGACCATCAAGACCCTCTGGTCCACACCCTTGATTTTACAAACAGGGTAGTTATATCACTTGTCCAAGGTTACACAAGTGTAAGAGGCAGAGGGGAATTTTTCTTGGCTCCACATCCAGTGCCCTAAGCATTCTGCCACAGCGACTCTTGAAGTTGGAAAGGGTCTCACAGGTCATCTAGTACAACCTGTCCCTAAGCAGGAATCTCTTCCATGGTGTCTCTGACAGACATTAATCAAGGTTCTGCCTTAAAATTTCCAGTGCCAGGTTATACCTTGTCTTTTGACCCATGTGAAAGAGTGCTGGTTTTTGAGTCAGAGAATTTGGGATTGAGTCCTGTGTCTGACACATTGTTTGTATTACTCTAGGCAGATCATAGCATCTTTGATGTCCTCATCTGTAAAATGAAGACAGTCAGCCTATGCGACCTCTAAGTTCCCTTCTAGGTCTAAAGCCTCAGGCTGCACACTCTACTTTTCAGTGTCTCAGAAGAAAGCCCCTGTCTTGGATGAACAGTCCTGTGTGAGAGGGAAAAGGAAAGAAATTGTGCTCAAGCCTTAGATGCCCTCCCCTGTCATCTGTGAGATGGATTTGGTTAAAAACCCAACTCAATTCAACAAACATGTATTCAGTGCTCATTTCAGAGATAAAAACAAAATCTATCCTGTCCCTCCTAGGGTTTACATTCTATCAGGGTAGGGGACAAAGGAGCCACAACTTGTAGGACTTAGCTCCTTATGATATGGGATAGAATTTAGGGTCAAATTGATCATGAGTCATCCCAAAAGAATTACAAGACTCAGTGACTCAGTTTCCCAAGTTTTATTGCAATACTGTGAGTGACCACAGGGAGAGAACCAGAAAAGTGGAAAGGTGTCTCTCTCAAATAGTGAAAGGAAAGACAGTTATATTTATAATATGGATAAATTTATTATCAGTCTCATTATAATAATCTCCACCTTTGGGAGGTACAGGGGAGGGCTTATCCTAATTTGGAGTTCCTGTGGTCTTAAGCCAACCCCCAAGGGAGGTACCTTTTTTTGGGGGGTTACATGTCATAAGGTGAATCTGGGCACAAATTTGACCTTTTCTGCATGTCTCTTTCTGATTCCCATGCTTAGTTTCAAAACACCTTCATTTTTCATTTATTCCTAGTCTAAGTTTCTATAGCCTGTCAATTTTGTCATTGTTATATGACCTACCTGACCCTTTTATGTTCCCATTATGGGTACTGCTTTCTGTGGGCATCCTGAGTTGTAAGTTATCCATTAACTGGGGTCTGAATACCTTTTGGAGCTAATATCTGAATTAAAGCTTGGACCTTAGGTTTTTCTGTTAACCCTTTTTTGCCTCCTACATCACTTACTCAAGACTCGTAATGGCCCATTTGGAAAACTACAGAGCGAACAAAAACTTTGGCAAAAGATACACTCTCTTCTGAGGCTGTAAACACATTACTGGACATTTGGGCATGTGTTTGGCTGGTTGGCTAGCAACTGACAAAGTACAGAACAAGTCCTCTGACCAATTCTAGAAAGATTTCGGGATTCTGTGAGTCTGGATGACCAATTATTGGAGTTGTTTTAGAATGGATTCATGTTTCAGGTATGTTTGATGTTAGGAATCACTTTCAGTTTTAAGTTTCTATAATTCTTAGCCCAGCGGCAGCCAATAACTATGCTCTTAGTCACGTAGCACTTGACTATGGGACCTCACTGTGTAAAAATATGTGTGTAGATAAGCCCCATTAAAGGGACTCTGAAAATGTATTGAGACCACAGCTAGAGAAGAATAGAGATGACTCATTTTGCCCCCTACCTATCACAGTATGATGCTGTGAAAAGAGCACTGAATCATGGGAACTGATTTCAAATCTAGGCTTTGCTATTTTCTACCCATGTGACTTTGGGCAACTTAAGCTCTTACCTGAACTCTCTAGAATTCAGTTCCCTTGTCTGTTAAATAACAATATCGAACTAGATGGCCTCTGGGGACTTTTCCAGCTCTATATGCATGATCCTATGAAGGATGACTGGGGGCAATAAATAGCTGGAAAAGCCTTGGGAAGGTTGAAATTCCTTTCCTGCATCCTCCCTGTGGCTTTGACAGCCCATTCATCCTTACTAGGGAGAAAAGTTAGGTTCGCAACCCCTGATTATCCGCATCATTTTCCTTACATATTTCATATTATTTGTGGCATGTTGAAATTCTGAGAACTACAGAACCGAAACCATGACTCTTTTTGGTAGGAGAAAGAGGTAGTAATCTAAGGATAACAAAGGTCAAATTACTCATGGATAATAGATACAGGAGTTTGTTCAAAATGGAAGAAAGGGCATTAGTCAGGAGAATGAGTCATGCAGGACCTACCTTATTCTGCTCAGTTTTTGTTTGCTGGCTAACTGTATTAAGCAGAAAATGTTAAACTTGTATATGCTTTTCTGGGTAGTAATATAGCTGGTTGTTCATTATCCATACTAAAGAAGGCAAGCAGATAATTCAAAATACCTACCAATAATTTTTTAAAAATCATTTGCATAGGGGGCAGCTAGGTGGCGTAGTGGATAAAGCACTGGCCCTGGATTCAGGAGTACCTGAGTTCAAATCCGGCCTCAGACACTTGACACTTACTAGCTGTGTGACCCTGGGCAAGTCACTTAACCCCCCATTGCCCCGCAAAAATAAATAAATAAATAAATAAACAAATCAATCAATCAATCAATCAATCATTTGCATATAGCTTTGGAATGGATGTCATGATTTTTACCCCTAGGAGTTTTTCTCAAGAGGCAGTGTTGTGAAGTGACTAGAGTGTTAACCATATATGAATTCAAATGCTATCTCAAACACTTAGTAGTGCTGTCACTATGGACAAATCACTTAATCTCTTTAAGCCCCATATGACTATTATGTTTTGGGTTGGTTGCAATCTGGCTTGGCTGTGGGGATTTACTCGCATTAATAAAATCATAGATCCTTGACCTAAGATTCACTTGGGTTAATATTAAAGCAAGCTTTTATTACTTGATAAATGGGAAATGTATTAAAAGGTATAGCAACCTGGAATTTAAAGCCCTGAAAATGAATAACTTTTTAATGTAACCTTTAACAAATTAGTTCATCTCTCTGAGTTTCAATTTGTCCATCTCTAAAATGAGTCAGTTGGATTATATCAAGGGTTCTTAACTTTTTGTGTATGTCTTGGACACATCAGACTGCTCTTTGGCAATCTGATAAAGCTCTATGGACTCTTCCTCAGAATCGTTTTTAAAAAATAATTTTTAAAAGTATAGTTACAGTTGTTGCTTTTGAGGAAAAGAGACATATTTTTTCTCATCCAACTTTATGAACCTTCAGTTGAAATCTAGGGTTCTGTTGACTGCCCTTTCCCCCAAATTAAGATGATCTCTGCAGATCCTTCTAGTTCTAAATATGGAATCCTATTAGATGGTTATGGAACATACTTAATGGGTCAGATAAGTCAATTAAAAATGCAACCTTCTCTGTTCCCTTGCCCGAGTCCACTGCCCATCACCCAACAACATGCCCCACCCCCTCAGAGTGTGGGACCTTCCCTCCAATTTACTGTGCCCTAGAAAAGGCACCCTACCAACAAGCCATATATGGATATTGCTAGAGCTAAAATGAAAACACAAGGGCTATATCTCTTTAGAATGGCAGTAACCAGTGGAGGGGGTGGGATTGAGTGTTCTGACTGAATGATGTTATTAGTGCTCTTACAGGTAGACTCAGAATACTCCTGGGATTGTTTTTTTCAAAGTTTCCTACAGAAATATCCACACTGATTTATTTATCATCTCCTTATCTAAAACAAACAGCCTCAAATCAAAAAAAGAAAAACAGCTTCATTCCTATGGATCAAATTTTCCCCCGAGGGTTGCAGAGACTTTGAAACAGCCTACCAGTGAAAATGCATGAAGCAGGAGGTTTACTGGCCTTATTTATAGCTTGAAATAATAGTGGTATCTCATCAAATATAGCCAACACAACACTTTTCATCTGAGTTAACCCAAGGGTAAAAAAAAGAGCAACAATGCAGAAAGGTGGGACATGATGAAATGTTGAATGGAAATAGTGTGGTCAGAGGATAGGAATTTCCACGTTACTGTGTCACTGTACTTATGACTCCCATAGACTTCTATTCAGATTATGCCTGAGAGTATTCCATGGAAGAAGGAGTCATTAAGTTCCTAGATCTTCATTGCTCTCCTGGCGTGCTTATTTCTAGGGATGATGACTGGACTTGTCATTTCACTGGTTTAAAGAACTCCTTATGAAGAGAGAGAACTTCCCCTTCCAGTGAGAGTTGAGAGTTGGCACTTTCTTTGCAAACTGTAGAAAATTGCCAGGGGTCACTGAAAGGTTAAGTGATTTGCCCAGTGTTACACAGCTTGCATGTGTCAGAAGAGACCCAGGTCTTTCTGACTCTGAGGACAACTATCTATCCACTCTACCATGCTGCCTCTCCTTGCTTCTAGAAATATGTTTTTCTTCTATGAGTTCTTACTTCAAAATACCCATTTGTTATTTCTTCCTCACTGGTATGCTCTCCATTAGGAGAAC
Organism: Dromiciops gliroides; assembly: GCF_019393635.1. Taxonomy (NCBI): domain Eukaryota; kingdom Metazoa; phylum Chordata; class Mammalia; order Microbiotheria; family Microbiotheriidae; genus Dromiciops; species Dromiciops gliroides. The sequence goes on along the minus strand of NC_057861.1, from coordinate 148,727,782 downwards.
TTTATTCACTGAGTTTAGGCCCCAGGAAAAATGTTAGATTAGGCAAAATTGGTCCTTGGAGTTGTCCACACTCCTCCTTTCATGCCATCTTTTCTCATCTTAGCACCTCACTCTTAAGTGTCCAATAGACCCCTTCAGGAGAGCTACACTCAGTTCTGTCCTCTCTAACAACTTGTTTTTTGAACTATGTATCTGTGTTATTTGAAGGGTTTTATACTTTAACTGATGTATCACAATAGATTGAATATAAAAACATAATAGGAGAATCCAGCTGTCTGCTATTAAGCCAGAAATTGAAAAAGATTTGCAAAAATATATAAAATAATGTCACTCATCTCACTATTTTTTCCATTTTTGAAAATAGTTATTTTTCAATGAAAATGTTATTTATTATATTATGGGTCTATTATTATTGTTTTAAAATTAATAAATATATTAATGTTTTAATAAATTTTATTTCTACATGATAAATATTTAATAAATATAACTCACATAAATAAGGGCTTTTTGTCATCCTCAATAATTTTTAAGAATATAAAGGGGTTCTTAGACCAAAAGTCTGAGAGTTGCTGCCAAAGAGAATAGTCAAAATGCGGGAAGAAGAATATGAATAAAGATAACTAGAAATTCGCTAGAACAAAAATCTAAAATCCAAAGTCATAATACCCATGATGTCAGATAGATAGACACAAATGCACAAAGCAAGGGATAAGAAGCAAAGGAACGCAAAGCTGATAATGCAAAGAGACAACTTGGCCTCATGAGTATCACTGAGAATTAGCAGGATACTAATTACAATTGTAATAGGGCTCTGGGAAAATACATGTACCTTTTAAAAATGAACAAGAGAACCGGCCCTGGATTCAGGAGGAACTGAGTTCAAATCTGACCTCAGACACATGACACTAGCTGTGTGACCCTGGGCAAGTCACTTAACCCTCATTGCCCTGCCCAAAAAAAAAAAAAAAAATGAACAAGAGAAGCAAAAGGGGATGGGGAGGGGCAGCTAGATGGTGCAGTGGATAGAGCACTGGCCTTGGAGTCAGGAGTACCTGAGTTCAAATCCGGACTCAGACACTTAACACTTACTAGCTGTGTGACCCTGGGCAAGTCACTTAACCCCAATTGCCTCGCTAAAAAAAAAAAAAAAAACCACAAAAAAACAAAACAAACAAACAAAAAAAAAAGGGATGGGGAGGAAGAATAGTATTATATATTAAGAGAACATGTGAGGAAATCTGGGAATTAGAAGGAAAGAAGAGAGATAGAGAGTATTTGAATGCAAGTGGGATACCATCATCAGAATTTACTATAGGCTACAGAGACAGAAGAAATTAATAGAAAAATTTTTGGGGAAAATGATCACACATCTGGCATGGAGGTAGGATGTAATAGTAATATGGACATCAGTTATCCAGACATCAGTTGGGTTCTCTCAAATCCAAAAAAGGAAAGATTTCATTCTAGGTATAAGGAGCAACAAAGGGAATTTTCAGGGGCAGGAAGGTGGAAACTGAATTCTCACCAACAAGTATAAACTGATTGCTGGGATAGAAATTATAAGAATTAGGAAATGGATGGAAAAGTAACCACTGTGGTGGGTGAAAGATGAAACGATTACTCCATTTTAGAATTTTAATAGTGAAGGAAAGGAAAATAATGCATGGTGAGACATGTATCCCAAATAGGTAGGATTTCCTGAACTAAATTGTAGAAGGGAAGTCATCCAGAAGGAATAGGAAGTCTCAAGGATGGAATTCTAAAGACACACAAATAAAAACTATTCTGATGAGCAAGAAAAGGGTGAGATGTCTAAAGTGCCCAATGTGGATATATAGTAAACTCTTCAACCAATTTTTTAAATCTTTAAAAAAAAAAAAAGATAGAGGGGCAGCTAGGTGGCCCAGTGGATAAAGCACTGGCCCTGGATTCGGGAGGACCTGAGTTCAAATTCAGCCTCAGATACTTGACACTTACTAACTGTGTGACCCTGAGCAAGTCACTTAACACTCATTGCCCTTCCCATCCCCCAAAAAGATGGAAGGAAGAGTAGCCAATGAAGGAACTCCAATCCATGGCACTGTCATGTCAGAATTATGTCATGAGCGCCAAAGCTCAGAAAGAGGGGAGGGGAAGCTAAGGACAACCTTGGTTATTCTTGAAAGCAATATTTGGAAAAGAGGAGGATCACTGTAGGGACAGGATATCTGCTCTAGTTGTCTGGAGTGATAATAACAGACAATGGAGATGAGTTGGAAGAACTTTATTCTTACTTTCCTTCTTTGCATTATAAAGGACAAACAAAAACATCTAATAGGTAATTGTAAATGTGGGGAAAGGTTGTAGAAGGAAGAAGAGAAGAAAAAAAAAACAAGTCAAATAAGGAGAAGAAAATTCTATGGGTGAATTGCAGGGATATGGACTAGTTAAGTAGGCCAGAGGTTGAATTTAAGGGAGAGAAATTTGGCAAAGTTTGGGAGTAAATAAGGGAAAATTGGAGAACAGTCTCCAAGCACAGATTCAACTTAAATTCAGATTCAGCTTAAGAGTTGAAAAGTGGATCAATAATAATTAAAGATAGTAGGATTAAGATGCATCAAGGAAGAGTAAGACCACCACAAATAGAGAATAACAAGGGAACTCATTTATTCAAGCAAACAAGAGACAGAAATTGGAGATGTCATCTAGATTACCCTATACTAATGAATATATAAAAGTGAATGAGCTCTTCAGCAGGAAGCAGAGATGAAACCTCAACTTCAACCAAGAGAGAAGGTCCAATCTCACCCAAGGAGGCTCATTCTAGCAGTCTCTAGAGAAGTTGGAAATCAGCAACATGTTGAGAAGCCAGCTTCCTCCACATATATGCTTCTCTCTCTCTCTCTCTCTCTCTCTCTCTCTCTCTCTCTCTCTCTCTCTCTCTCTCTCTCTCTTTCTCTCATTCACTCTCATTCTCTCTCTTTCTCTGTCTTTCTGTCTGTCTCCATCTGTCTCTCTCTGTGTCTGTCTACACATGTCTTTCCCAAAGAGTTTCCAAAAGAGTCTCATGTTTTCCTCTCAGAAGATGATCTGACACACATTCCATCCCTTAGTTATGCAATGTCACATCCCAAATTCTGAAGTTCTGAAAAAAGACCTGTGGTTTTTAGTGAATTACAAGCCCAAATAAGTCAGTAGCATAATATGGCCTTTAAATAAGCTAAGGAGACCTTGGAATATATTAAAAGGTACACAACTTCACCCCACTGTACCCTGTCCTTGTTAGATTTCATCTAGTGGATGGTTCTCAGGTTTTGGTGTCACATTTTTAAAATAATGTTAATGGGGGAGCTAGGTATAACAGTGCATAGAGTACTGGGCCTAGAGTCAGGAAGTCCTATGTTCAAATCTGACTTCAGATATTTACTGGCTTTGTGACCCTAGGCAAGTCATTTAACCTCTGTCTGCCTCAGTTTCCTCAACTGTAAAATGGGGCTAATAATAACATCCACCTCTCAGGGTTGTAGTGAGAATTAAATGAGATGATAATTGTAAATCACCTAATGATTATAAAACCCGGCACACAGTAAGTGCTATATAAATATTAGTTATTGCTGTTGTTAGCTAGAGAGGAGGAAATAAGGATAGTGAAGGGCTTTGAGTCCATGAACATTGACCAAGCAAACTAGGGATGTGTAATTTGGAGGAAACACTCAGGGAGACATGTTAGCTGCCTTTGACAATTTGAAGGGCCATCACAGGAGGAAGAATTAGGCTTGTTCTGCTTGTTGGTCCCACCGGACAAACCCAGCAGAAATGGGTGGGAGTTGCAAAGAGGACAGTTATAATTGATGCCAGAAAAGGCGGCTTCTTCTTCTTCTTTTTCTTCTTTGGCAATGAGGGTTAAGTGACTTGCCCAGGGTCACACAGCTAGTAAGTGTCAAGTTGTTTGAGGTCAGACTTGAACTCAGGTACTCCTGAATCCAGAGCCGGTGCTTTCTCCACTGCGCCACCGAGCTGCCCTCCAGAAAAGGCTTCTTAACAGTTAGAGCTATCCAAAAGTGGGATGCAGTACCTCAAGAGGTGGCAGGTTGGGCAGGTTGGGGTGGCACACACCTATAATACCTGTTACTAGGGCAGGAAAAGGCTGGTGGATCCCTTGAGTTCAGGAGTTCTAAGTCTAGCTACAACTTTTGTGGGGCTATAGGGCTTTAATACAGGGTTCTGACACAGATAACATTTAGACTCCTTTAGCAGTTGAGGAATTTAGCAATTAGTTAGAAGAATGATTGGTAATAATAAGAATATATTAGGGGCAGCTAGATGGCGCAGTAGATAGAGCACTGGCCCTGGATTCAGGAAGACCTGAGTTCAGATCCGGCCTCACTTACTAGCTGTGTGACCCTGGGCAAGTCACTTAACCCCAATTGCCTCACCAAAAAAACCCCAACAACAAAAGAATATATTAAATAATATAATACATAATAATTAATAATTCCTATCACATCTCAATTGAGTTCCTACCTTAGCCAGCACTACCCGCCTGACTCTCCCTTCTTACATCCCAAGTCTTTCTCATGGCAGATTCCATAGCAAGAGCTTCCCAGATAATCCCAGGGTTTCCATTATTACTCCTCTTCTGCTAAGTGAATTGAGAATGTATTTCATGCTACTTTCCCTTGACTTGATTTTTGCCATTTGCTCCAGGTCCAAAAATTACTAGTTATAGCTCTTATACTTCTAAGAGAGTCATAGTATATGGGAGTGACAATTCAATTGTCTGGGGGCATATTTGCTTCTGAGAAAAACAGTTGCTAAATTATGTCTTTTTTTGCCATTCATTTCATCGAGACCTATCTAGTTTTGCTCAGTTTTAAGAGAAACAGTTACTGAAATTAAGTTTGGTTCAGAGCTCTGAGACAGCAGTTGCTCATTTTTAATCAAACTAACTATAAAATACTGTAATGAATGGAAACTATAGTATGCTTCAGAAATTTGCATTTGAAGAATCAGAGATTTGCTTAACATTTAGGTTAATAACTAGGGAAATATGGATGCCAGAACTATTCTATGATAATGGATATATCTAACTAATCCAATTGCAGATAGAAGAGAGAATTTGGTTGATAACCATAAGCAAAGCAGAGGAACAGCTTAAAAGCTAAGATCTATGCCAATCTTAGAACTCTGTATTAATGTTAGTGACAAAGATGAGGATGATTCCACCACATCTGTGCTTTATCCCTCCTTTTGAATCTTTTAGCTTTGAGTTCTATACTTCTCAGTGCTGAAGCATCAGTTACAGTTAATTATGGGAATTTGAACATCTGCTCCAAATTCACTGATCTTTCCCAGTTATTTCTTCCAGATTCTTAACTCTGGGGAGACTGATTCAATCCTGCCAATTCAGAGGACCTATTAGTTTGGCTGAGATGTCATAGCCAGTGAGGTGTTAGTTAAACACAGCATGGATTACTTCAATTTAGCTGTGAAAGCATCTAATCACAGAAACTATATTCCATTTTATGAACAGTTTGTAACATAAAAAGAAGACACTGAAGTTTATGGTTCCAGAGTTGTGAGTTACCCCAGGTGTAGTACTTGGGTTTTTCACACTCACGTTCTCCTTGACATATTTCTATGCACGCACACAATCCCTCACAGACACCGAGTTCATTGGTGAGAAAGTGTGACCCAGGTTTACAAGTAGACTTTGATGTATTTATTATTCCCACATTTGCTTTACTTTATGAGTCTCTGTGTTATTACTTCTTTAGCTTTATTGTTAAATAAATGGTTATGTTTAAGAGCTAAATGTATTATCATTGTGATATCAGTGGGTGCTTGAAAAGTAAAGTGGTGAGTAGAAGTTCCCCACATTAGGGTTATCCCTCATAGCCTGAGAAAGTTTGAGTGTAACCACGTGGTGGTGATCATTCTCTGAGACCGTAGAACTGTCATTGTGAGGGTAAGTTGGAATGCACAAGCCAGGTTGGGGAGAGAGACAGAGAGACAGAAGGAGTGAGAGAGACAGAGAGAGAAAGAGAGAGAGAGAGCACAGTTTCATAAGAAGTATGAGGTGCTACAGAGTGAATGAGACAACACAGTATATGCTACAAACACATGGGCTTAGATTGCAATTGATCTATGCCAATCTTAGAATTCCATATTAATGTTAGTGATGAGGATGAGGATGATTCTACCACATCTGTCCTTTATCTCTCTGTATCTTTTAGGTTTGAGTTCTACACTTTTCATTGCTGAAGCCTATTACAATTCATTATGGGAGTTTGAACATTTACTGCAAACTTCCTGATATTCCTTCTAGAATCTTATCTCTAGGTAGACTGATTCAATCTTGCCAATTCTGCCATTTTGACTATCCCTGGTCCAGGTGTAAGTTTAGCTCCAACTTTCCCTTTTGGCTCCAGAACTGCACCATATTTGATTCCGCAGCTAGGTGGTACAGTGGATAGAGCACTGACCTGGGTCAAGAAGACTTCTCTGAATCTGGCCTGATATAACTTACTAGCTGTGTGACCCTGAACAAATCACTTCTTTCTGTTTCCATTTGCTTATTTGTAAAATACAGATAATAATAACAGTTATCTCCTATGGTTGTGTTGAGCATCAAATTGAGATAATATTTGTAAATAGCTTAGCACAGTGTCTGACACATAGTAGCCACTTAATGGATAGTTGTTTCCTTTCTTCCTTCTGGATACCACCCAATAATTTTGGGTTTTACCCAAAAGAATCAGGGCAATGTCCATTCTGGGCCTTTTGTCTTGAGAGAAATGATTATTTCTCTCTTATGTTAATAGCCAATTATTAAAACTGGGGAGACCCATGGAGCAGCTAGGTGGCGCAGTGGATAGAGCACCGGCCCTGGAGTCAGGAGTACCTGAGTTCAAATCCGACCTCAGACACTTAACACTTACTAGCTGTGTGACCCTGGGCAAGTCACTTAACCCTAATTGCCTCACTAAAAAAATAATAAAAAAAAATTGGGGAGACCCAAGTCCCTCCTCCCCCCCACCCCCCATCCTATTTCCTTGTCCAATCTCTCAAGGATGGGTCTGCTGGAAGATAGAATTAACCTTCTCCTCATTCTGGGTATTGCTATTCTACTCAACTGAATCAGACTTCTAATCTAAGGTGAAACTCCCTTCTGCTCAGGTTCAGGTCGGGGATAACTTCTTTGAATAGATTGACCAAGTCTGGGGATAACTTAGAAGTAAATGACATAATCACAGTTCATTAGAATAGGTCCAATTCCTCACTGTAATATTCATTCTCTCATTGTTAACCAATCAGAGTTGATTGCCACTCTTGGGAACACTCCCTTTTCAAGGGCCAATAAGCCATGAGTCTACCACCATGATTATCTGGCATTTAAGAGTGTCACTGACCTTTTATTTAAAATGTTGGCATTATTAATAAAATGACTAATTACCCAGAAATTATGTCTCTCGAACTTTTGAAATACCATTGTGTTCAGCCAACAGATTTATAGAATGTCAGAGCTTAGAGACCTTCTAGTCCACATTTCTTTTAAAGAAAGTGAGTTCCAGAGAATTTAAGTGACTTGCCCAAGGCTATACTATTAGTATATCTTAGACCTAATGACTGAGCTTAGACTCAAACTGAGACCTTTGGATTTCCAAACCAGTCCTCTTGATGCCATTGTCTCCTTTTTGGCCCAAACTAACCTTGGGGTCATCTCCTTGAGTTTATACGGGTTCTGGCCAGGTGAAATCATATTCTTACCATCATGCATACTTTCTCAACCAAGAGTAGGTAATTGCTCTCAACCTAGCATTTTGGGGATCTTTTCTCTTGCTCTTTGAATCTTGGCTTGCATATTAGTCCAGTCCTGACTTCATGTTAAATTCAGTTTCTGTACTTTGCTAGATCAGGCAGTTCCCAGGCTTCTTCTTTCTTCCTCCTCATTTCTCTGCCCCATCAAAACTCACCTGTCCTGTTATCCATTCCTTTAAGGTTTTGAACTGACAAATTGTGATTGACAATGTCTTACCCCATAGCTAGTAGCTATAAATTCATACGGGAGTAAATTCATATGGGAATTGTAGAGAGATGCAATTCCATTAGACACGGTTCCCAGGGGAAGAAACCTGCCCACAGGTGCTTATTCCCTAGTCAACATTAGAGACAAAAATAAAGATTATTGGGAAGATGCTTGACGTGGGGTAGTCCATCCTGTGGTTATCTACTTACCCGATTTAGAGGAGACATTGAGATGATAGGAGATTAAAGATTGCTGGGCAGGGACTAGATCTCTGAGATTTCTTAGAAATGTTGCCATTGAGGCTCTGGAAGTTAAATGTAAACAATTAAGGGATTAGAGGGAGAAAAAAAAGAGAGTGGGGGGGGATCCCCATACACACTGAGGTTTGTGAATTTTGAGGGGGTTTAATGCTTGTCTCATTTTCCAGTCCTGGACTTCTTCATCTGCCAAGTCTGTCTAAACACTCTAATACATCTGGCATTTTTAGGTTTTGAGTCAAATTCATTTGCTTGGAGCTGAATTTGGAGATCTCTGGTAACTAGGCAACAGTATCAAACCTTGGAGCACAAGAAAAGCAAGCCTAATGTATAAAACCCTTAACTTTATTATTATTATTATTATTGTATACTGCCCCTTATAATTGTAGCATAAAGAGTATGGGACTTAATGTCGAGGGACCTTGATTTAAATCCCTGCACTGTCATTTCCTACCTCTGCCACCTTGGACAAGCTATTTAGCATCTCTGGATTTCAGTTTCCTCTTCTGTGAAATGTGGATTGGACCCGGTGATCTCTAAAACACCTAGATGGTTCAAGGAATAGAGTGAGGAAGACTTCAAGTTCAAATCCTGACTCAGAGTGAATTACTTAAGCTTTCTCAGACTCAATTTCCTCATCTGTAAAAGAGACATGACAACAGGGTTTTTGTGAGGCTCAAGTAAGATAATGTTTAAGGATTTTGTAAACCTTAAAACTCATTGTTGGGGCAGCTAGGTGGCGCAGTGGATAGAGCACCGGCCCTGGATTCAGGAGTACCTGAGTTCAAATCCGACCTTAGACACTTAACACTTACTAGCTGTGTGACCCTGGGCAAGTCACTTAACCCCAATTGCCTTACTGAAAAAAAAAAAACCCCAAAAAACAAACAAACAAACAAAACTCATTGTTAGTGCTACATAGTATTTTTATTTTATTTTATTTTTGCAGGGCAATGAGGGTTAAGTGACCTGCCCAAGGTCACACAGCTAGTAAGTGTCAAGTGTCTGAGGCTGAATTTGAACTCAGGTCCTACTGAATCCAGGGCCGGTGCTTTATCCACTGCGCCACCTAGCTGACCCTACATAGTATTTAGGTCCCTTCCAGTTCTAAAATCTACCTCATCCTCTGACTCCCAATACATTAGTAAAGAGAAAAGATAATATTCTAGAGAGTTATCCACCCTTACCCCCCAAAAACATATTGGCCAAAGTTATATGCTGAAGGATAAAGTAGATGCTAATGATAGCTAATATTTATTTAACACTTTGAGGTTTGCAGAGCACTTTATATGTTAACTCATTTGTTTCTCACAACTGTAATCAGGTAGGTTCTGTTAATGTCCTTATTTTACAGATGAGGAAACTGAAACAGAGGGAGGTTAAGTGACTTGTCCAAGGTCATATTGCTAATATGTGTCAGTTAGGATTTGAACTCAGGTCTTCCTGACTCTAGGTCTCACACACTATCCCCTATGCCAAGGCAAGGCAATAAGCATTTATAGGTGCAACAACAGGCAATTAGGTGGTGCAGTGGATAGAGCACTGGACCTGAAGTTAGGAAGACTCATCTTCCTGAGTTCAAATCCAGCCTCAGACACCTAGCGGTATGAAATGACCCTGGTCAAGTCTCTTAACCTTGTTTATCTCAGTTTCCTCATCTGTAAAATGAGTTGGAGAAGGAAATGGCAACCTACCCCAGCATCTCTACCAAGAAAACCCCAAATGCGGTCATGAAGTGTCAGACATGACTAAAATAGCTGAAAAACTCTGTGCAAAGTGTTGGGGTCATAGATATAAGCTAAAAGAAAGACAGTCGGGGGCAGCTAGGTGGCTCAGTGGATAAAGCACCAGCCCTGGATTCAGGAGGACCTGAGTTCAAATCCAGAATCAAACACTTGATGCTAGCCATGTGACCCTAGGCAAGTCACTTAACTCCCATTGCCCTGCAAAAAAAAAAAAAAGACAACCCCTGTCCTTAAGCAGCTTACATTCTAAGGGGGGAGTGGGGAGTGGGGAGAGATGGAAGACAATACTCAAGAAGGAACCAAAAGGGGAAGGGGGAGGTACCCAGGGAGGGGGAATGGTTTAGAAGTCCAAAACTCAGGAGCAGAGACAAGCAGGAAATAAAGGTTGGCTGGCCACATCATGGAGGCCCTATCTGGAACTCTTCAATGGTGGAGGGATATTCCAGTGTGAGAATGTCTCGGGGGATTCTTGGATGGTCTAGAGGGAGGAGGCCCCAGATACTGAGGGAAGTTCCAGAATGAGATGGAACAGCAGCTAAGGAATCGTTTTGAAGTCCAGAAAATCAGAAGCAGAGCTAAGAGGGGAACCAGCCACCTGCTTCCAGGAGCACTGCTGTAAGACTTATCTCCAGGTACACTTCTCTATTTGAACCTTTCCTCAGAACACTTTCACCTAAACTACAGCTGCAGGCAAGAAGATGACCAACTTTGGCCTGCAGTTTTCATCAAGAGAGTATCCTCTTCAGAGTAGCTGCCTCTGGGACTGAATGAAATAAAGCCTGTTGTGACGCATGTATCCTGTACAGGCATCATTATGTATGAATGGTCCAATGGGAGTGAGCCTTTTCAGGATCAAAGAATCGCAGAATTCTAGAATTGCTGGATGGAAGGGACCTCTCGTTCAGCTTGCGTCCAAAGCATGAATATGAAAGCCCTTTCCTGAAGTAGGCCCTGAAGATATTTTTCACTTGAAACAAACAAAAAAAACTATCGAAATGCACTCAGGCACACGGAGTTTGTATCTCATGAATGAACATTATTTTAAAAGATTAAAGACACATCTTACTTTTGCATCGGAAGGGGATGTTCTTGAGACAAGATGACAAGTAAAATTTAAATAAAAATTTTTTTTTCAATTAGTAAGCTTTTATTCTTTGTCCCTCGCTGTGCCCCGCTCCAATTAAAAAAAAAAAACTAGAAAAACAAATGATAATAAATATGCATAATCAAGCAAATCAAAATCCCACATTGACCAGGCCCCCACATTTGTCTCATTCTGCATACTGAGTCTACCATCTCTTTCCATTTGGTTGATTCCAATGTTTCCCTAGTGGTGATAGCTAATGTCAAATGCTGGAGAGAATGGGCCCCCAAATACTTAACAGAAAATGCACCCAATTCAGAGCTTGCATTGTTATTTAAAATTCCCTTACATTCCAAAATGAGGAATGGAACAAAGGCCCTTGTCACAAAGTTTTGCCATTAGTAATGCAGTTTCATTCTTTATATCCTGAAATTCCCACAGTCATGAAAATTAAGGGGCCATGATGACTATAACAATGTAGCAGAAAAATGAATCACACGGTATAATTATAATGATCCGCTTTGGCCCCAGAGAAAAGGGCTGAGAGAATGCATCTCCCTCCTTTTTTATTTTCAAGAGATGGGAGCCTAAAAATAGTATGGAATATTATATATTATGGTTTATGTGTTGGTTTTTCCGAATTGCCTTTTTCTCATTATTAATTTTTTTTGGTTAAACTGTATTATACCACCCCAGTCCATCCTCTATTCTACTGTCAAAATGATCTTAATAAAGCTCAGGCCTGACCATGTCAGTCGATATTATATCAATTCCTCTGTTCAGCTTTTAGAGGCCTTCATAACCTGGCCCCTTCCAATCTTTCCAATTTTCTTAAAATTTACTCCCCTCACCATATTCTTTTTTCTTTCTTTTTTTTTTTTGAAGGGCAATGAGGGTTAAGTGATTTGCCCAGGGTCACACAGCCAGTAAGTGTCAAGTGTTTGAGGCCGGATTTGAAATCAGGTCCTCCTGAAACCAGGGCCGGTGCTTTATCTACTGTGCCACCTAGCTGCCCCTTGTCCTTCATTCTCAAAGAGGACCAATGACATCAGGAAGGTGATGTCGTGACTTGCAGTGAATTGGATTTAAATGAGGCAGGGCTGTGCAAAGTCACCAGCCTCACTCTCTCCTCTGGAGTCATCTGTGTCCAGTGGCAAGATGTACATCAGGATGACTGGTGATGGCCTCAGATGCAGTGGGAGACCTTGGCCTTTCTAAATTAAGGTCTTTCCCAGGTCTCAGTATGTCTGAGGCAACACCCATTCAGTGGGCTAGGTAAGAAATGAGGCCTCTTTTATCTAGTCAAAAAAAATTCAATCTGGGAGAGGAATACCCTCAGAGTTTCTGGGGAACAGAAACAATTGTTATTTAAACTCAGAGCCATCAGAACCCAAAGTATGACCAAGTGGGGCTTGGGCTGGGACCTACTGTAGTAAGTGCTATATAAATGCTTGTTCCCTCCATTCTCTCCCTCGACCCCTCAACCTTGAGAGAAGAGGCTGCTTTTATTTTTATACTCAGGTCTAAGGACAGTGCCTGTCACATAGTAGGCACTTAAATGCCTGTTGACTTCATTTGGATTGACTTGATACTAGGTAAGAGAGAGGGAAAAGATTTATTCAGAAATCAAGGTGATATGTAATAAAAATGAAGAAGTACATTTGTAGGGTTAACATAGATTATATTTACCTACATAAACACACACATATATACATATATATACACATAAATTGATATTTAAATTCTAGGTCCATTGTAATTTAAAAATATTCTTAGAAATTCTGCTTAGAAGTGTATTTTACTTTGGTTTTCTTAGCATAAGGTTATGGAAAAGGCTGCATTATTCATGTCAAGCATCATAGAAATGATATGAATGCCTTATACTTATCAAGCTAGCAAATATGCTAAAAATGGAAGCATTCACTGTTGTATGACGATGGGCCCATTAACTTATTTCTGATCAAGCTGTGAATTGGTTCAATGATTCTGGGAAAATAGTTTGGAATTATGAAGAAAAAAATTACTAAATTGTACATATCTTTTTCATAATTTTTCTGCAATGTTCTAATACACTTCACTTCCTCCCTACCATGGTGGACCTCATTCACCCCACATCATTTCCTGCAAACTAGAAATCTGCTGGCTTCCTCTAAGCTCCTTTCTGAAATAGCATCAATTGCTCTCTCTCTATTTGCTATAGCAGCAAGATCTAGGGAGGGAACATTTTCTTGCTTAAATTGGCAGCACTTCTTCCTCTCCTAGCCTTCTCTCATGACGGAGACATTAAACATCTAACACGTGAAAAGCACTGGTGTGTCAGTCTAAAGAGAGTGAGTGACTTATGTAATAAAGTTGAATATAACCAAAGTCCTCTCTAAGAAAGCAAGAACTCAAGAATCTTCTCTGAGAATTATCTGCTGATTGGCAGTTCCAAGTGGATGATAGTGTTAAAGTGTCAGTGACATGTTCTTTTAAAAAATTCTAGGTAGTCATTTGACTAGACATTTGACATTCATTCATTCACTCAATGATTCAACAAATACTTATCGAACACCTGCTATCTGTGAGATACTAGGAGGATACAAATGCATAGAAGGAACTGGGAATTTTTATGGGGAAGAAAAGATGCAGCAGGGTCTGATAGCTGCCCTCAAGCATTTGAAGAGCTATCATACAGGTAGGTAACAAGCATTTATTAAGCACTTACTCTGTTTTGGGCACAATGGCAAGTGCTAGGGATACCAATTAGAAAACTACTAAAATAATAAAGTAGGTAAGAGGTGATGAAGGCATATACACAAGGGTGGTGGCTGTGTGAGCAGAAGGAAGTGGGTATATAGGAGAGATGTTGTGAAGGTAAAAATAAAAATTTTTGATTATAGACTATACTTGTGTAATGAGTCAAAAATAAAACTGAGGTTGTGAAACTGAGGTGATTAGGAGGTTGGTGGGGCCCTCAACAGTAATGAGAAAGCTGGGGAGAGAGGAGACAGAGAATGAATTCTGTTTTGAACATGTTGAGTTTGAGATGCTAATGGGACATCCAGTAGATCCCAGTGAGAAGTCTAAAAGGCAGTTGGTGGTCAAAGACTGGAGATTAGCAGAGAGAGTATGGATGGACACACACACACATGCATACGTGCATGCATGTATGAATGAATGCAGACATACACACATATGTATCTGGAAATCACCCACATAGAAATGATTAATGAACTTATTGGAGCAGACGAGCTCATTGAGTGAGAAAGCATAGAGGGAGAAGAGAAGAAGGCCTCTGACAGAGCCTTGAGCAAATATGTGTAAGAGAGTAGTGGGAGATGAGCAGAATAAATATAAAGCCATATGAAGGATTCCTTGACAGTCTTCACTTGTAGAGACTTACTTGAAAATCACTTATAAAGTTAATAACTGAGTTGGAGTGACAAGCTATGACCCCTTACCCCGAATCTTGTCCTGATGCTTACAAATTTCATCATTTTCCTGGATGTTAGAGGAAAACTAAAGAGCAAAGCTGCTAGATGGATATATTCTGTGAATGTGTCCTGACATCGATATATGGATCTTCTCTCTAATGATAAATATGCCTAGGGAGCTGGGTGTAGAAAGAGAACAGGAAGAGGAAGCAATAAAAAATAAATAAAAGGCTGTTACCTGATAAAGATCAATACTGCATGATCAGAAAGGACCAAGATAAATGGTTCTCTTTATCAAATGCTGCCACATTAGTATTGTTCAAATTTCAGCAAGCACTGAGTCACTACTTTCACCATCCCTGCTGCAGCTGGAATGATTTTCTCTACCTAGATCAGAGCAGCAGCTTGTAACAATGGAAGGAACCATGTATTTGGATTCCTAGCTCTGCTACTTACTGCACACCCTCTGCCTGGGTGACCTTGGTAAAATCACTTAAACTCTCTGGGCCTCAGTTTCCTCATACATAAAACTGGAGGATGTGCAACGGATAGAGCGCCAGGCCTGGACTCAGAAACCTGAGTTCAAATCAGCCTCAGACACTTACTGTGTGACCCTGGACAAGTCACTTAACCCTGGTCGTCTCAGTTTCTTCCTCTTTAAAATGAGCTGGAGAAGGAAATGGTAAGACCACTCCAGCATCTTTGCCAAGAAAATTCCATGAAGAGTCAGACGTGACTGAAAAGTGACTGAACAACACACCATAAAACTAGAGGATGAACTCCCAAGTTTCTTTCAAACTCTAAGTGAATAAGTGAAAAAGCATTTATTAAATGGTTTCTAAGTGTCAAGTATTTATGCTAAACACTGGGTATGAAAATAAGAAAAGATAGTGTTGTGAAAATTTCTAAGTCTCAGGGTTAGATGAAGAAAAACCAAAACCAAAGAAAATAGGTTTGAGAGAGGGATCCTGTCTCACAATAAAGCCAGTCTCAGGTCTAGGACCCAAAGACCCTGAGCCTCAGGAACCACTGATATTTATACACAATAACTCCTCCCACAATTTAAACACAACCCAAGTGGTCCACGTATAACAAGTCTGAAGTAGAGAGAAAGAAATCATCAGTCTTTTATCATCCAAGTGGCTAACCTGTTGGATTTCATTTGTCCACCTAAGACAATGCCTCCTTGGGTGCTGGCCACTAAGGTGGAATCCACTAGATTGGAACCAGATGATTACAAGTCAAATAGATGAATGTCAGTTCGATGGTTTCTAGACTTGATGGCAATATAGCATTTGAATTTGCTCTACTAGTATCTGTCTTACTTCCTTCATTATTATTTGCTTAAGCTACTAAAGAATACCTAAACATGTTCAATCACAGTTTGTAGTCTATAAACTCATTATTACCATAGTGAAATCACTTATATCTAAAGGGTGGGGAAAATCTCACTCACAATTGTTCCTGTCTTTAAAGAGCTTACATTTTTTTTTTTTGCAGGGCAGTGGGGGTTAAGTGACTTGCCCAGGGTCACACAGCTACTAAGTGTCAAGCATCTGAAGCTGGATTTGAACTCAGGTACTCCTGAATCCAGGGCCGGTGCTTTATCCACTGCGCCACCTAGCCACCCCCAAGAGCTTACATTTTAATAAGGAAAGAAAATGAGTACAAGGGAGTGGTGGCCAGGAAGGGGTGTTTTGGACTGAAAAGTCATGGGAGTGGTGGATGCAATTTATAGGCAATCCTATAAATACTAAAACATGCAATGCAAGAAGATATGCATGAAGAGTGCTTAGCGGGGTTGAGTCAGTGTAGAAATGGTACCTTGGAAAGTTTCAGAGTTTCTGAAGTAGAGAAGTGAGTTTTGGCTCTCTAGGGCAGTCCATCTCTTCTTGGGTCACATAGATATAAAATGATTTCTCAAGAGATGCATTTTCTCTAGATCAATTCAAACCCAACACATTATCAACTGTTGCTCTCCAGCCAGCTTTGTATTACTCCCCCAACCATCTCTAGCTCTGGAAATAGGAATCAAATCAACACCACCATTCCTGGGAAAGTGATGTTAATTATTCTAAGGCTCCACTCAACTTCCCAATAGCTTCCTAGACCAAAACACTCCTCCCTGGCCATGCTGTTTCCCAGGCACAGCTTTGGTTTTGCACAGTGCCTAGTACAGAATTAATACTGAATAAATATTGAAGTGAATTGTTGAATTGAAATCCCCCCAAAACTAGACTTATAGTATTTGCTGGAGCATTGAGGGGCAGCTTTCCCAAAAAGTGTGCCATTTGCAAGGGAGAGAAAGAGGCCTCAAAGCAGGTACAGGAAGCAAAAGAGCAGAGCAGCCTTCCGTAAAGCAGTTTTGACTTGCCGTATATACTGTATGACACAGAGATGAACTTTCTTTGTTTCCTGTTTCCACAAGGAAGGACAACTCAAGAGCACTACCTCGCTGTCTCAGGGTTGGCTTCTGCCAGCCTTTCTTTGCTAGTGAACTTGGGGGTCCTGAGCTTGGTACATCCCATTAGCTGTGGCTCCCCAAAACTAGTTTAGTTTCTAGAAAGATTGATCCAGGGGCAGCTAGGTGGCACAGTGGATAGAGCACCGGCCCTGGAGTCAGGAGTACCTGAGTTCAAATCCGGCCTCAGACACTTAACACTTACTAGCTGTGTGACCCAGGGCAAGTCACTTAACCCCAATTGCCTCACCCCCCCCAAAAAAGAAATAAAATATTGATCCAGGCTCAAACAGATGAATTTATCCAACAGATGAACTTTTGGGGGGATCCCCAGGGGATTATGATCAGCTTGCAAGGGGTGTCCATTCAGAGCCTATAGGTATTTCACAGAGTAGATCCTGGACCTCAGAAAGTCCTCTAGGACTGAAACCACCTCCTACCCTCCATCCCTCCAGGGGGAATAGAGTGAGAGCCAGAGTGGTACATGCCAAGAAGCCCTGTCATATTTCTTTCAAGAACTTACTAAAATAAGGGCTACCAGAAATGTAGTTTTTATAGGCTCTATGGGGCATGGAAAGGAATCCCTGTTGATAGAATAGTTCACAAAATCCCCAGTACAAGATATAGAGGGTATAGAATGATGGGATGGGATCAAAGTACAATTCAATTCAATTTATTAAAAGTCTACTACAGGGCAGCTAGGTGCCACAGTGGATAAAGCACCAGTCCTGGATTCAGGAGGACCTGAGTTCAAATCCAGCTTCAGACGCTTGACACTTAATAGCTGTGTGACCCTGGGCAAGTCACTTAACCCTCATTACCCCATCCCCCACCCCCTCCAAAAAGGCTACTACAGTGCAAGGCACTGTACTAGGTTCTGGGATTACAATCAATCAAAACATCTCTATTAATCAGCAACTATATGCTAGGCACTAGGGATAAAAGTAGGAAGAATGACACAATAATTACCTTCTAGGAGCTTAGAGTCAAATAGGGAAATAGTCTAACTACACAAATAATTATGACTTTAATTAAGGAAGGGGCAGCTAGGTGGCACAATGGATAAAGTGCCATGCCTGGAGTTAGGAAGTAGATAAGCAGCCCTCACATTGGGGATGCTAGTCCTCCCTGAACACCCCATACACTGATATAGTCAGCTTTGTGCTTTAGAAAAATCTATGACTGTGTGGAGATTAGTTTGGAGTGGGGAGAGTCTTGAGGAAGGGAAAGCAATTAGGAAGTTATTGCTGTAGTCCAGGTGAGAGGTGATGAGGGTCTGAATTAGGGTAGTGGTTATGTGAATGGAGAGAATTGAACAAATACAAAAAAAATGTTGTGGGAAATGTAATATGGAAATGTTTTATGTGATTGCACATGTATAACCTATATCAGACTCCTTACTGGAAGGAAAGAAGTGAGGGAAGGATAGAATTTGGAACTCAAAACTTAAAAAAAACCACAATGAATGTTAAAAACTGTTTTTACATGTAATTGAAGAAAAAACAAATATTATTTTTTAAAATGTGGAGATAAAAACAAGATCTTGAAATTGACTTAGTTTCTCAGGTGAGAGATTGTGAGGAATCAAGGTTGGTGCTAAGATCACAAACTTTGGTGACTGGTAAAATAGTAACATACTCTTAGCAGAAGTTGGGAAGAGGAATGTGTATGTGTGAAAAAGAGATAAGGAGGGAGGGAGGAGGAGAGAGAGGGAGAGAGAGGGAGAGAGAGGGAGAGAGAGGGAGAGAGAGAGAGAGAGAGAGAGAGAGAGAGAGAGAGAGAGAGAGAGAGAGAGAGAGAGAGAGAGAGAGAGAATGTAGAAAGGAGTAGGACATAGTGTTAGGGAAGACCTCTATAGTTAAACAACACATGATCTGAATGATGTACCAGCAAAAGAGACTGAGAAGGAGCAGTCAGACAGGTAGGAAGAGAACCAGGAAGGAGTAGTGACATGTTTACCTAGAAAGGAGAAAGTATCCAGAAGATGGTCGGTAATATCATGTGTTGTAGATAGGATGAGGAGGATAAGAGAAAAAAGGCCACCAGATCTCTGGGAACTTTTCAATTGAGTGATGAGGATGGAAGCCAGATTTCAAAGAGCTGAGGTATGAGGCGAGGAAGTAGAGGCAGTGAGTAGTTGTGGCTTTTTTTTTTTTAAGAATTAGTTTGAGAAAGGAAGGAAAGCTATGTCATGATAGCTTGAGGGGATGGTGGGGTTGAGTGGAAGATTTATTTTGAAGGATGAGAGCTATCTGGGAATGTTTGAAAGAAGTAGGTGTGAAAAGGGGGGGCAGCTAGGTGGCACAGTGGATGAAGCACTGGTCCTGGATCAGGAAGACCTGAGTTCAAATCTGGCCTCAGACACTTGACACTTACTAGCTGTGTGACACTGGCAAGTCACTTAACCCTCATTGCCCCACAAAAAAAGTAGGGAAAGAATCAGTAGATAAGGAGTAGTTGAAAATTAAAGATAATTTTGATTCCAATCTGCTGGAGAAGATGGGAGGAATGGAACCAAGTACACACATAGAGAGAATAGCCTTGCCAAGGAGAGGGGCCAGTTCATTGTCAGACATTGGGGAAAATGAGGTGAAAGTGGTTGAAGGTGTAAAGGGGTTTGTGAAGGAGAAAAGGGGAGGAGAGGGAAGCTCGTGTGGGATAATTTTGTCAGTAGAGTAGGAGGTGAGGTCTTTAGTTGATATCTAGGGGGGAGGTAGAGGTGTGGGAGACTTGGGGAAAAAAAAGAAGGTTTGCAAAAGCTTTTGTGGGGAGTAAAATAAGAATGAGGAAGAATAAAAGGATTGCCTTGCTGTAGTGAGGGCTCAACTGAAGTTAAATGACATGAACTTATAATGGATCCACTAAACATGGCTGTACAAATTCCCCTAGATGCATTCGGTAGTATATAGGTATCAGATTGTGGAAATAATACAGGACTGAGGCTTGGCAGAAGATAAGTGATGGTAGGATAAGGAATAAGAGATTTAAGAGTAGAGAACAGTGTAGAGTTGAACTGGTTCAAGACTGGAAAGGAAGGGAAGAAAAGTCAGAACAGAAGTAATCATCTGAAAAAATACTGAGAGTTGGAGGGATTGCAAGTCCAAATAAGGGTAAAGTATGAGTTTAATTGGAGGGAGTGAGATGACTTAGTACATAGAGCACTGGGACTGGAGTCAAGAAGAAAAACCTGACTTCAAACTGTCCTCAGACACTCACTAGCTGTGTGACCCTAGGCAAGTCACTTAACCTATGTCTTAATTCATTAGAGAAAAAAATGGCAAACCACTCCAGCATCTTTGCCAAGAAAACCCCATCCAACATCACAAAGAGTGGGACAAGACTGAACAACTGAACAAAAGGATTTAAAAGGGGTAAGACACAGAGAGAGATGAAAAGATAAGAGCTCATAGTCATATAAAGGAAATGTCAGTATATAATTACGGAAATGGACAACTTCTGGGTAACTCTGAGATTCAGGGTGTGACCATTCCTAGGTGTGACTGAAGTAGAGTGAAGTAGCATATCGTAGGATTTAAGGAGACTGAACAATTATTGGAAGGTTAGAAAGTAAGAAAAGTATCTACATAGGTGCTGAAGCATCCAGTATAAGAGTGGGAGTTAAGGACAAAAGGGAGGTAAGCTCAACATAGTTCTATGGTGTTCTGTCCTGAAGACTGGGCTTTGGGGAGTTATCAAAGAACAGTCCAGAAGACATCCCCAAAAGGGAAATAGACCTATTTGCACAAAAATATTTATAGTTGCTCTTTCTGTGGTGGCTAAGAATTGGAAATCAAAGGGATGCCCATTCATTGGGGAATGGTTAAACAAGCTGTGGTATATGATTGTGTTGGAAGATTATTTTGCTATAAGAAATGACAAGTAGGATGATTTGGGAAAGGCCTGGAAAGACTTGTATGAATTGTTATATGGTGAAGTGAGCAGAACCAAAAGAACATTGTGCACAGTGATAGCAATACTCTTCAATGAAGAACTGTCAAAATAATCCCAAAGGACTAATGATAAAGCATACTATCCACCTTGAAAGAAAGAACTGATATTGATTGAACACAGATTGAAGCATGCTATTTTTCATTTTCTTTCATTTTTTCTTTTATTCAAGTTTTTTTTTTGTTTTGTTTTGTTTTTTTGGTGAGGCAATGAAGGTTAAGTGACTTGCCCAGGGTCACACAGCTAGTAAGTGTCAAGTGTTTAAGGATGGATTTGAATTCTGGTCCTCCTGAATCTAGGGCAAATGCTTTATCCACTGTGCCACCTAGCTGCTCCCTTATTCAAGTTTTCTTATACAAAATGACTAATATGGAAATATTTTACTTAATTGCACATATGCCTCAGGGAGGGTAGGGGGAAGGGAGGGAAGGAGGGATAGAATTTGGACCTCAAAACTTTAAATAAAAATGTTTATTATTATTAAAAAACACAGTCCAGGGGTATAGTTTGTTTCTGGGTAATGAGATCAGTACAAGGGCACTTCCCTGGAATGCTCAATCACTGGGGAGACAAAGGTCTGGAACTCTTGACCAACTTCTGCCACATAGATCTAAACTCACAGATTAGGTATATTTGCTATTTCCCTTGTGAATGGGCATCCCTTCTGTATTAAAGGCTTCCTTGTATTTGTACCGCTTTATATCCTGCATGCCACTATACAGGTGGCCTGTGGGTTAAACAAAGCCCAAGAGAAGGATGTCATGACCTTTTTTCTCAGTTGGCAGAAAGATATCCTTTGAACTGAGGTTGTTTCGGGGCATGGGAACTATTTCTTTACCATATCTATGGAAAATCTTTGTTCTGGATATGAAAAGATGTTGGAAAAAAGAAATGGAAGACTGTTTTCAGACTTCAAGCTAAGTTGCCTCTGGGTATTTTACTTGGTTGCAGATGGTGTCTGGAGGGAGTTTGTCTTTAACTGCCTCAATTGCCTTAGTTCAGGGACAGAACAAAGGGCTCCGAGATGTTATCATTATAGAAATCTGGGAGACAAAACTCAGCTACTTTTCAATAAAGATGGGAATGTGAAAGTCACCTTGTGGCCAACTTTTATCTATCACAACCATGGAAGAGTATGTTTGCTTCCTCAATTTAGAGCTGAAAGAGACTTTAGAGTTCATTCATATAGAGCCTACTATGTGTCATGCAGTGTGCTAAGCAGTTAAAAATGTCTCATTTGATCCTTGTAACAACCATGTGGTATAGGTACTATTATTATTCCCATTTTTCATTGGAAAAAACGGAGGCAGAGGGAGGTTAAGTGACTTGCCTAGGGTCATACAGCTATTGCTACCTAGTTATTTACCTAGTCCAATTCATTCCTTGCACAGTTAGTTAAATGGATGAGATGGAGTATATGTTTTCTGACTCTAAATCCAGGGTTCTAAATGGTAGTGTGTAGGGTATCTATTTCTGTTATATTTTATAGATAATATGTGGAGCCCCATCTTACTGGGAGATGGGCGTAGGTAGTAGATTCAAAGTCATCACAAAGCAAAAAAAGAAACAGGTTGAATATGGTCAAAATTACCTTAGAAAAATCTCTCTTAAATTGTCCATAAAATACAGTACAGTATTTTACACCAGTTGCAGCAAAAAGGAACTAGGGTCTCTTTAAAAGTAAATATTCTGTGAGAAAATGGGTAGTTGCCTCCTTTCAATGAGGATATAACAGTCAATTATACCCCTCCTGACCTGCTTGTAGGACAAAGGTCTCAGATCCCCTCCTCCCCCTCAGGCTAGCAAGGTCACATGGTTCAAGGAGCCTTGGTCTCAATAAGGTCTGCTCCAGAGTTGTGTCCATATAAGGAAGTATAAGGTCCACTCCTGAGTTATGCCCATACAAGGAAGAGGGGTAGGAATACTGCATTCCAATTATCTAGTTTTGGCACATAGATTGTAACCCTTGAGTAATCAGACCAATGATGAAAAAGGGGAGGGTCCATTCCTGTTAGGGACTAGGGTATAAAATAGGGCCTTCAAGCCCCCTTTCTTTGCACCCACTAGCTGCATACTAGGGTGCCTCCTCATGAGAAGGAAATAAAGAGCCTTTGTCACATTGCTACTGAGTTCCTGAGAATTATTGAGAAGAAGATGGTTTTCCCCTCACACATTCTATTAAAGAGAGCATGATGAAGCTGAGCTGGTTGCTATGGAAATAACTGAATGCAAATTTTATTTTTCACTATGCCCAAGTAAGATACTAAACAGAAGAGAGGCAAGATCTGGGATTTATAGTCAAAATTTGTTGTTCTTCTTCAGTTGTTTTGGTTGTGTGTGACTTTTTGAGCCCCCATTTGGGGTTGTCTTGGTAGAGATACTAGAATGGTTTGCCATTTCCTTCTCTAGCTTATTTAACAGATGAGCAAACTGAGGCAAACAGGGTTAAGTGACTTGCCCAGGGTCACACAGCTAGTGAGTATCAGAGGCCATATTTGAATTCAGGAAGATTAGTCTTCCTGACTTCAGGCCCAGCATTCTATCCACTGTGCCACCTAGTTGTCCTAATACTCAAAATAGAGGAAACCAAAAAATAAGTAAAGATTTAGATGACAGTGTGAGATACAGTAACAACCTCTTAAAGTAGTGGACTCTTCTCAGTTAGGGAAATGCATGCCCATATAAGGAACAGCAAGGCAATATTATCTAGTGAACTATGTCAACTCAAGAATGTGAGAAAAGTAAGTTTTTTCAGGGTTAGAGGGAAAACTGGTAAAAACCAGCTTGGGCTGGTGCTGTAGTAAAAGTAGGTAAAAGTTCAACCCTAGTCACTACTGTGCTTGCTTAATAAACTTATTAATATTAACTTCTCCCATGTCTAAAATTTCCACCCTATTTTTGATCATGGGTTGCATGAAGGTGTATGTAGATGGGAGGGGTAACATATCAAGGAGAATTTAGTTAGAACTCTTCCGGGAAGATTGTGAATCTGAGCCTAGCAACCTGATGCGATTTTGTGAAAACAGAGGGAAAGCAAAATCTAGACTGGAGGTAATATAGATAAAGACAAAGATGGTCCTAGAAAAGATATTTAATAGGTGCATGTTGTCAGTGGTGCTCCTTCATTCACTTTGCTGAAAGCCTTTGCCTTTCTGATATATCTCTACCCTACCTCAAGCACAGTGCTGACACCATGCCCTCTGGCTCATTATTAATGTGTAAATTCTATGTGTACCCTAGTCTAATTGTTTTCATACTTCCTCTCTTATCCCCTCAGCATCTGAAATTAACTCCTATCCTCTCGCTCCTCAGGGCCCTATAGTATATAGTATAAAATTCAAAAGAGTAGAAGAAACTAATTTTCTTTTTTACATACCTTCTTATTTATTTCCCTCTGTATTCCTCTCCTCCCCCAGCTATCCTTTATAATAAATTTTGTTTAAGAAAGAAGAGGGGGGAAAATCAGCAAAACTGATCAATGCATTGAAAAAAATCTGACAAGAAATGCAATGTTCTACACCCATGGACCAGACTGCCATCTCTGACTTTTGTCTCTTTTTGTATCCCCAGTGC
This sequence comes from Dromiciops gliroides, assembly GCF_019393635.1. Taxonomy (NCBI): domain Eukaryota; kingdom Metazoa; phylum Chordata; class Mammalia; order Microbiotheria; family Microbiotheriidae; genus Dromiciops; species Dromiciops gliroides. The sequence continues at coordinate 148,703,290 of NC_057861.1, read as the reverse complement.
TTAGCACAGTGCCTGGTACACAGTAGGCACTTAATAGATGTTTATTGACTGAATGTGGAAGGAATCTTTGCATATCTCTTCTTTGGAGCTAAGCTACTTCTCCTCTTACTCCTCCTCACCTCCTTTCCTCCTCCTCACCCTAGCCCTCTCCTCCTCCTCTTCTTCCTTCTCTTCCTTCTCCTCCTTCTTCTCTTCTCCCTCTTCTTCCTCTCCTTCTCCTTCTCCTCCTTTTTCATAATTTTGCTCCATTCATTTTCCATTGTCTTGTGGTTGCTGTTGTTTCCATTTGCATTGTTGTAGTCATCTTATATACGTTGTTGTTCTATTGGCTCTGCTTTCTTCACTTTGTATTAATTCACGGAAGTGGTTTTTTGTGCTTCCCTTTATTCATCATATGCATAATTTCTTACAGCTCAGTAATATTCCATTATGTTCATGTATCATAATTTGTTTATCCATTCCCCAATGAATATCTACCTTGTTTACAATTTTATTCTATTATAAAAAGTGCCACTATAAATATTTCAATGAATGTGGAGCCTTTTTTGTTTTTGGTCAGTGATCTCCTTGGAGTATGTGCCTAGCAATGAAATCTCTGGGTCAAAGGATATGGAAATTTTATCTACTCTATTTGCATAATCCCAAATTGCTTTCCAGTGTTTCTCTTATTATTAGTGATGTGGAACATTCTTACAGTGTGGTTGTTAATAGTTTGCAATTCTTTTGGACCATTTATCTATTGAGAAGTAGCTTTTGATCTTATATGTTTCTGTTATCTGTCTACATATCTTGGATGCCAAATTCTTATCTGAGAAATCTGATAAAAAGAATCTTAATTTTTTTTTAACCATTCAGCCACTGAGGAAGTCCATTTTCAGCTGCTGCTCTAATAAAGTCAAGAATGGCTTACCTTTTTCCTCAGTGCAAAAACCAAATCCTCAGACTAGGAAGAGCAAAGGTCACTTCTCTTACAGTTTTTTTAAAAAGCATTTCATTTTAACTTGTGTGCATTTTACAGTCCACTGGGGGTAGCCTGAGGACAGATTATATAAAAGAATTCAAACTTCCTTTGGGTTATTTGGAGTCTTGTACTTCACTATCACCATCAAGGGGGATTTATTCAGCCTCTCCTACCTTCTTTCTTCCACACACACTTATTCCCAGCCTGTAACACACAGGCTACATTAGATTAGATATGGTCACTGCCCTAATCACAGTCTTAGTAAGAACGAGAAAGGATGCTTCTTCTTGTTCTCGTATCACTCTGTGCTATGAAATAGCTGTGCGAAAGCCAATGTGCCATGGATCTTGGAACCTACTGCTGTTCTTTGAGGAAAGGTATAGCAGATAAAGTATTGGATTCTAGGGAAACCTAGATTCAAATCCCACCTCAAGGCCTTTCTAGTTTAGCTTTGTGAATCTGGGCAATCGACTTAACCTCTCTGTGCTTCAGTTTCCTTATCTGTAAAATGAGAGGTTTGTATTCAAAAGCATCTAAGGTCTCTTTGAGCTCAAAATATATCATCCTAAAATGTTATGAATAAGCACTCACTACCAAGTGGATTCTTTTTTTTTTTTTTAATTTTAGTGAGGCAATTGGGGTTAAGTGACTTGCCCAGGGTCACACAGCTAGTAAGTGTGTGTTAAGTGTCTGAGGCCGGATTTGAACTCAGGTACTCCTGACTCCAGGGCCGGTGCTCTATCCACTCCAAGTGGATTCTTACCAATATCTGAGACAATGAGATAAAATCTATTGATGAATACAAAAGCAATACAGAAATGGGGAAGGACATTGGAAGGAGAGAAGGGTCATGTGTCACAGAGGCATTGAATGGCAGAGCTGGAAGCTACTTAGAGTTCATTTAGTCTATTTCATACCTAAAAAAAGAAAGCCCAAGATACAGGATATGATCTTAGAATCATAATCTCTCAAGTTAGGAAGGCTCTTTTGGGATCACTTTGTCCAGGTTAAACAAAGTAAGAAGAAAAAACAAGAATTTATTAAACCCCAACTATGTATCAACTGATGCAAAGTGAACTGAACAGAACCAGGACAAACATTTATACAGTGACAACAACACTGTAAAAATAATGAACTCTGACAGGCATAAGAACTCTAATCACTGCAATGATAAGCCCAGATTCTAGAAGGCTAATGAGGAAATATAATACCCACCTCCTGACAAAGAGAAGGTAGATTCAAGCTGATATGGTGGGAAAATGGGGTACGGGGTTGGAGTAGGAGTTGGGGTTCTTAGGAATTCCTCTTTAAAGAATTACACCCTCTTGCACACAAAACTTAGTTAGAATAAGGTGATGGTTTATTGAGGAACAGGGGAAGGGAAGGGTGGGGGGAGGGAAACCATGAAAGAAATCCTTGGACTTTTCATGGGGAGATTTGGCATAAAGCACATAGCTCAGAGGTACCAAATCTCCTCGAACAGGAGACCGGAAGGTACTTTTATAGAGGACTGATGGGGGTGGACCATCTTCCTGTGGAAAGTTCCTTTAGTGAGGGAGGATCATCCCCCACTGGTGGTAGCTGGGGGAATTGGGTGAGCAGTGGAGGACCATCCCCCACTGGTAGTGACTAAAGGAATTGGGTGAGGGGTGGCTATAGATCCCTCTTCAGAACACAAAGGCCACAGCCACACCCAAATTTATCTCCCCAGGGTAAGGGAGACCAGAATGAAGGGTAGGAATCCCAAGCTAGCTCAGTCCGATTTGGTTCAGTTTATCTCTCTAGGCGTTATCTGTCCTCTGGTTTAGTTTCTCAAGGAGAAGATTCCTCGGTGTGCCCCAGAGAAATTCTGGGGTGCTCTGCGCCCCATGACAAAGCTACAGAATGAGACATGCATTTTAAAAATAGTATTTAATTTTATTTTTTCCAATTACATATAAAGATAGTTTTCGGCATTCATTTTTGTAAGATTTTGAGTTCTAACTTTTTCTCTCTCTTTCCCTTCTCTCCCCTGGAAGCCAATAAGCAACGTGATATAGGTTATACATTCAATCAGAGACATACATTTTTTGACAAATGGGTCAATGTGGGAATTTGTTTAACTTGACTATGCATATTTGTTAAAAGAGTTGCTTTCCTCTTCTTCCCCCCACTCCCCAGTGGGGAGATTGGTGGGAGGGAGAGAGAACAAATGCTTGTTAATTGAAAAAAATATTTTAGAAACCTAAATATTATCTTCATTTCATAGGTGAAGAAACAGGCTCAGAGAGTGACCAGCCCAGGGTCACACAGTAAATAAATATCAGAGCCAAAATTCCAGTCTAGGTCTATTGGACAGGCCTCTAACATCTGAATTGATTAGATGTCCTGCTCTTAAAACTCTCCAGGGATATGGTTTCTAAGAGTCTTTCTGGTAGCCTTGTTTAATTATCGTGGGAGTCCAGAGAACCTTCATTGCATCTGCCAAGCTCTTTCTTAGTGGGCATTTTCTTTTATTCAATTTTCTTTAGGAATGAAGCCAGTCTTTTTCCTTCTCCTAATGATATCTACTATCAAGGGGAGAGAAGTGATCATGGGAATTACTGATCAATTTAAGTAATTTCCTAATAGATCTGATAGGATGACAAGGCACAGGCCATTGTTTGAAGGTGACTTACTGCTGAGCATTCCCTGCAATGAGTATGAGCATGGCCACTGGCATCTGTACCAACCAGCTTTCAGAGTATGGGATGCCCATCTGATGTTCAGCAACTAAAAATCAATTATAGGGGGCAGCTAGGTGGCGCAGTGGATAGAGCACCGGCCCTGGAGTCAGGAGTACCTGAGTTCAAATCTGGCCTCAGACACTTACCACTTACTAGCTGTGTGACCCTGAGCAAGTCACTTAACCCCAATTGCCTCACTAAAAAAAATAAAAAAAAACCAAAAAACCAAAAATCAATTATACTTCATCATTGCATCAATTCTGAGTAGGCAAATGAATGCTACATTTGGTAACATGGGATCATTGATTCAGAACTGAAAGGGATCTTAAGAGATCATCTGGTCCAATCCTCATATTTTACATAAGAATATAAGGGCAGCTAGGTGGCACAGTAGATAGAACACTGATCCTGGAGTCAGGAGGACCTGAGTTCAAATCTCAACTTAGATACTTACTAGTTGTGTGACCCTGAGCAAGTCATTTAACCCCAATTGCCTTAAACATCTGGGGCCATCTCTAGTCATCCTGATGTATATCTTGCCACTGGACCCAGATGGCTCTGGAGGAGAGAGTGAGGCTGGTAACCTTGTACAGCCTTCCCGCACTTAAATCCAGTTCACCACAAATCATGACCAAAGGACAAACAACAACATCTGTAAAATGAACTGGAGAAGGAAGTGGCAAACCACTCTAATATCTTTGCCAAGAAAACCTCAAATGGAGTCAATAAGATTTGGATATGACTAAACAACAACAAATTAATGCAAACTTAGGAAGGTTTGGAATAGCAAGGTCTAATGAAACATGGCAATAAAGAAAGGCAACTTGATTGATGGCACATATTTACAATACACAGGGAAGTCAGGGAGGCTGGTGGAAATTGCATAAGTCCAAAGGGACCCAGGTAGAATTAGGGCACTAGAGGGAATGGGGCACCCTCTCCTCAAACTAGTAAAGTCTGATGGAATTTTATAGGGTTCTTTTTGGGGTCTAGCAGGACCAGGCACTGGGGGAAGGAATAAGGAGCCTGGACTGGGGAACAGCATTGCTCATTTGTACTAGTGGGGGACAGAGAGTGGGAAAGAGTTTTGAGGAATTGGTGGCTTATTCATCTTTAGACTGTCTACCATCAAGAAAGGTGTCTTGGGCAACCACTACTGGACTTACTCAGACAGAGTGACTTGGGTTCTGGAGTTTGTCAAGGCCTTTTTTGTTTGACATGGTTACTAATGTATTCAATTCAAACTCATAAACTTGGAAATTTGTTTTTCATATAAAAACCTACACCATTTTGACATTTTTCATTAGCAAAAACTTAAAGTGCAACAATGGTAAGAAAACTTTTTTTTTCAAGACTAATCACCATTTTCTTTCTTGAAATCAGCTCTTTCCTTTTGACACTGGTGTTTTCTAAATAGTGATTGAAACATATTTCAAATGGGGAACCACCTACTGGACTCCTACTTTGACCTGATAAGCCTCATCATTCATTTTTGTGGATAGAATGATGAAACTAGTCAGGGAGACCTGAATTCAAATCTAGCCTCAGACACTCACTTGATGTGTAACTCTGGGCAAGTCACTTCCTCCAGCAGATTGTAAACCCCTTGAGAACAGTGACTGTCTTTTGCCTTTCTTTACATCTCCAGCATACGGTTATCATATAGTTAGAGTTCAGTTCTACATTTGATCCTATGCCAAATAAATCTGTTACAAAGGTACGACTATGGGCAGCTAGGTGACAGTGTATAGAGCACTGGGTTTGGCATAAAGAAGACTCATCTTCATGAATGAGTTCAAATCCAGATCCAGTCTCATATACTTACTAGCCATATGATCTTGGGCAAGTCACTTAACCCTGTTTGCCAGTTTTCTTATATGTAAAATGAACTGGGGAAGGAAATAGCAAACCACTCCAGTATTGTTGCCAAGAAAACCCATAAATGGGGTCATGGAAAGTCAGATGAGACAGAAACGACTGAACAACAGAAACAAAGTCAGAGTCTTCACCAGGGCAAGATATTGTTTTGTTAACGGAGCATAAACAGTTGTGCTGGTACCTTGGTTAGGCTAACCAAGAAATTGGGTCTATTGCCTCTCTCGCAGATGACCTATAGTGAAGGCTGACAAGAACCTTTTAAATCCAGGTGTGTCGCCTTCTGATTGGCCTGACAGTTCATCATTTGGATCTACCCTGGCAAAAGCAAGGCAATCCCAACTGGTAGACGTTTTGATGAGGAGGTGGTTTATGAGTTCTCAGCTCTTCCCTAGTACTTCATAGTTGAGGAAGGCAGGGCTAATCTTCAGGAGATAGGATTAGTCTGCAGTTGGGGAAAGTGTGCTGCCCTTCAGATGTGGCCGATTATGCCCCTCTGAGGGTTGTTTTATGAGATCCAGCTACCTTTAGCAATCCTGGCTAAAAAAACACCTTGATCAGGTCCTTCTCTCCCCACCCCCGCCCCAGTTTTGGTCTCCCTCTTGTAGACCAAGTCACCTCTAACTTTGATAAAGAAAAACCCAGTACAAAAACACTTGTTCCCTGGAGAAAACCTAGCCCCAGCTGGTTAATGAGCAGATGCCTTGGGGGCTGGATCTTGGTTTCAGTAACTCCCTGCCCTTCAGAAGTGGGGTCTGACAAAATGAGGAAAAGGATGATCAGAGAGTAGTATTGGTTATCAAATATTACTACGCAATACACATTTTCCAAAATTCTGTCAGAAAAACTAGAGGTACTGCTACCCAGTAGGCTTATCATCAAACTTGATTCAAACAAAGCTTTTCTTTTCTCCTTCTTCCTCCTCCTCTTATTCTTCCTTTTTCCTTCTCTTTTCTTTTCCTTTCTTTCATTTTTTTCACACTTTATCTCTCCTCTCCCTCTACTACCTTATTCCTTCCTTCTTCATCCTTCATCTTCTTCCTTATTTCATACTTCCCTCCCTCCCTCCCTCTTCTCCCCCTCTTTCTTTCTTTCTTTCTTTCTTTCTTTCTTTCTTTCTTTCTTTCTTTCTTTCTTTCTTTCTTTCTTTCTTTCTTTCTTTCTTTCTTTCTTTCTTTCTTTCTTTCTTTCCTTCCTTCCTTTCTTCTCTCTCTATCCCCCTCTCTCTCTCCTTCTCTTCCTTCTTCATCTTGCTGCTGCTTCTTCAGCCATCTGCTTCTTTTTCTTGTCATGGATTGTCTCAATGATATCTTTTTACTGTTTCATATACTCAGTCAATCAAACATTTATTAAACTCTTATTATGTACAATGCACTCTGCTAAGCAATGGGGATACAAAAAGAGGTCAAAGCCAGTCCTTTTCCTCAAGGAACTTACAATGAACACACTGCAGTCTCATGAGTCTTTGTGTTGAGTTATTTGAAGTTTTGGTTCTTCCATGACTGTGATGCTCCAAGAGTCATACTCATATAGCATCATCAGGAGAATATCAAAGTTACAGAGATGGGCTTTTGTGACAGCAAGCAGCTTTGGCTTTACTGAAAGCAATATGCAGACTCCCATATGTGATCTACCATGATCTTCTCATCCTACTCAATACTGGAGCTATTCTGAAGTTCATCTTCAGCTCTTGCCCATATACATATATACAGATAATAATTCAGTTGGCTGCCTGTCCAGCTTCAAGTCACAGTCTGAGCAATATGTACTTTTTATCTACTTTGTTTTTCTTTCTTTATTATTGTTTGTTTGGTTTTTTTGTGAGGCAATGAGGGTTAAGTGACTTGCCCAGGGTCACACAGCTAGTAAGTGTCAAGTGTCTGAGGCTGGATTTGAACTCAGTTTCTCCTGACTCCAGGACTGGTGCTTTATTCACTGTACCACCTAGCTGCCCCTTGTTTTTCTAATATAGATGGTCCACTTGTTCTCATTTTTTTTTTTTGGTAAGGCAATTGGGGTTAAGTGACTTGCCCAGGGTCACACAGCTAGTAAGTGTTAAGTGTCTGAGGCCGCATTTGAACTCAGATACTCCTGACTCCAGGGCCGGTGCTCTATCCACTTGTTCTCATTACAGTCCCCATTTTACAGATGGGGAGACTCCTCTGTAAATTCAATTATTTGTTTTTGTTTTTGAGGGGCAATGAGGTTTAAATGACTTGCCCAGGATCACACAGCTAGTAAGTGATAAGTGTCTGAGGCTGGATTTGAACTCAGGTCCTCCTGAATCCAGGGCCGGTGCTCTATCTACTGCGCCACCTAGCTGTCCCCAATTCATTTATTTAATATAAAGAGTCCTTATTTTACAGAAGAGCCTCAGAGAGGTTAAGTGATTTTCTCCAAGTTCACACAGCCAGTAAATGGAACTGGTAGAAGTCCTATCCAGGTCTTTTCATTTCAGGTCTAGTTGTCTTTCCACTACATCATATACCCTAGATTTTTCTCTCGGGTTATCTTCTTTTTTCTTTTTTGGTGAGGTAATTAGGGTTGTCCAAGGTCACACAGCTAGTAACTGGCAAGTATCTGAGGCCAAATTTGAACTCAGGTCCTCCTGACTCCAGGGCCAGTGCTCTATCCACTTCACACCACCTAGCTGCCCCTACGGTGATCTTGATGTGCAAATAAACTATGCCTGGCCTAGAGTTTTTGGAATGGGATGGGATCTTAGAAATCTTCTGGTCTACCACCCTCATTTACTGGATAATAAAACTGAGGCCTAGGGAGTATAAGTGGCCCCTGGCACTGATGATTCACCTGATCTTCCATCATGTGCACATAAGTATGTCACTTGCTGCAATCCTTATTAATAAAATAACTCATATTTCTATATTGCACAATCACATAGTTTACAATCCTGTGCAAGTGCAAGTATTTTTATTCATTCCCTTATGGCATTTTAAGATGTGCTTTCTAATGCCCTCTCAGGATTCCCTTTTTAATTTGTTTTTCCTTGAGAATTTAAAGAAATGTTATGAAGATGTATTTCTGTACACACAATCTCTCTCTCTCTCTCTCTCTCTCTCTCTCTCTCTCTCTCTCTCTCTCTCTCACACACACACACACACACACACACACACAGAGCAGATCCAGGTTTCAAGAAGATTTGTTTTCTTGGAAAGAATGTTCAGCCCACACTGGAGCACAAAATCTGCTTTTAGTCTTTTACTTGCCTCTATCTTTTTATGAAACAGCTGAATTTGGTCACCAGAGAACTTCATGGAAAGAAGATTCATTTCATTTCAAAGGTCAAGAGAGTCAGAAGGTCAGCACGGGTTGACAAACAACAGTTTAAATATCTCTACTCTCATGTACTTCCTGTGAATTTTTTTTTTAAAAAGTCAAATTTATACTTCATTGAAAACTAGTGACTTTAGCTTGCTCTTGAGAACACAGGGAACAATAGAAAAATCTCAGCTTTATTTCACCCAATTTTTTTCTTTTGCTGACCAAGAGGGTCAGTCCTATCCCCCAATAAAATATAAGCTTTTTGAGAGCAGGGATTGTTTCCCAGAATTACAGATTTAGAACTAGAAGGACCCATGGGGTCTTTGAATCCAACCCCTTCATTTCTTCATTTTAGAGATGATGAGACTGAGGCTGAGAGAGGTTAAGTGATTTGCCTGGAGTCACACAGTGAAGAGGTGTCTGAGGCAAATCTGACTAACTGAAGCTAAGTCCTACATTTTACCTACGACTTTTCCTATTTTCATTCATTGTATTTCTGTCCCCAGCTCCTAGCCCTTGTCACTTAGTGCGGGTTTGATAAATAGTTATTAATGAATTGATTGGCGGTAGGTGATGGAGGAAGAGGGCAGAACCTGACCAGATAATATTGGGGAAGAGGAAAGAGAGGCATGGACAAACTAAATTCCTGGCCTTGTTCCCTGACTAATTCCCAGCCTGAGAACAAGGAGAGTCAGAGCAGGAGAACAAATGACAGGTGAGGTAGGGACACTTCTTTTTAAAAGTTGAGAGAAATAGTTTCTGGGTAATTTAATCATTTTATTAATAAGGTCAGCAGGTTACTAATAGAAGGATGGTCATTTAGATGTCTCTCTTAGACCAAAAAATCCTAATGGTGGTAGGGTCACAGTTTATGTGCCCTTCGAAGAGGAGGTGTTCCTGAGGGATGCCTAATGAACTCTGACTGGTTAAATCAAATGAAAGGTGGACTATCCTGGGGTATGTGACTTAGGTCACTCAAATCTTGGTCAAAGAGATATCAATTTCTTTTTTCTTTCTTTTTTTTTTTTTTTTGGGTGAGGCAATTGGGGTTAAGTGACTTGCCCAGGGTCACACAGCTAGTAAGCGTTAAGTGTCTGAGGCTGTCAGATTTGAACTCAGGTCCTCCTGACTCCAGGGCTGGTGCTCTATCCACTGTGCCACCTAGCTGCCCCTAGATATCAATTTCCATATCATCTGCCTTGATAATAGGGAGAATTAACACCCCCTCCCCACTCCCACCCTCCTACCTGTCTGAGCAAACACAATGAGCGGGAATACTCCCATTAGAATTGCTTTTACCGTCTGGTTAGATCTTGGCCTGGGTAAATCCCTAAGAGGAATCTCCCACACTGGTTGATTTCTGGATGAGGAAGTAGAAAAGGGGGAAAACCTTGGTCCTAATATAATCATTATCTATTAAATATAAGAGAGAAATATTAACTTCTCACCACAACTTGGCTCATTCCTTCTTTTCCTGTCTTTACTCCCCAACAGGTACTCTTCCATTTAGCAACACCTACCTTCTTTTTATCATTGCTCAGTCGTTTTAGTCACATCCAACCCTTGGTGACCCCATTTGGGGTTTTCTAGGCAAAAATGCTGGAGTAGGGGGGGCAGCTAGGTGGCTCAGTGGATAAAACACCAACCCTGGATTCAGGAGGGCCTGAGTTCAAATCTGGCCTCAGACACTTGACACTTACTAGCTGTGTGACCCTGGGCAAGTCACTTAACCCTCATTGCCCCACCCCCCAAAAAATACTGGAGTGGTTTGCCATTTCCTGCTCTAGCTCATTTTACAGATGAGGAACCGAGGCAAACCAGCTTATGTGCCTTGCCTGGTATCACATAGTTAGTAAGTGTCTGAGGATAGATTTGAACTCAGGTATTCCTGATTTCAGGCCTGGTGCTTTATCCACTGTGCCACCAGCTGCCTACCTACCTTCTTTCTGGTCCTCAAAAATAACTAGCAGGTTAGAGGATAGCAATGATCAATGGTGTAAGAATAAATGTTTAACAACTGGTTCTCTGGGAGGAAATGTGCCCAGACTCACTTTTAAGTATATCTGAATTATTAACATTTTTCTCCATCACTTTTTAAAAGTCTAAACAATCAATGAAACGATACATCTGGGTTATGCCGACAGCTGGAATATTTTTTCTTCTCACAACCACTTCCTAGTTTCCTTCAAGACTCAGCTCAAGCCCAACTTTTTGCGAGACCTTTCCTATGGAAGCCCATCCACTTCCCTACCCAAGTGTTTTCCCTTTGAGATTAGTTCCAATCTCTTCTGCATGCATCTTGTATGTACACTGTTTGCATGTCGTCTCCCCCATTACACTGTGAGTGCCTTGGCTTTGCCTTTCTTTTTATCATCAGTGATTTAACATAGTGCCTGGCACATGATAAGAACCTAATATTTGTCAACTGGCTGATTGTGAAATCTGGTGTCACAGAGCCCAGGGCAAGGAGCCTATGAGCCAGTGTCTGGGATGGAAATAAGGTCAGAGTCTGGGGGTAGAAATCAGGGAATCACCAGGCCCAAGGAGGTTACTTTGAAGAATAAATCTGGTGGGAAAGCCAAAAGTCACGGAATCACCAGAGCCAAAGACCAAAACACAAGCCAGGTGTTGGGGAGCAAACTTGTCCATGGAAGTAAAGAAGATGTAGTCACAGAATCAATGCACCAATAACTAGGAAGGATGTGGTTGGAAGTGTTTCCTTGTTTTTTTCCTGTTTAGAGGCTAGCAGTGGCCAATGACTGGACCCTCAGGCAAGGCCTGCATTGGAGGTTGGCAAGCACTGCATGAGGAGCTGCACCTGCCCCCTTTGGTTGAGAAGCAGATTTAAATATGGACGCTGGAGTGGGGGGGGCAGGGAGTGGAGGAAGGTGCAACCCAGGATGTAAAAAAAAATAATGATAATGATGACATTTAAATTATGTTGTTTTACATACACTGTCTCCTTTGATATTCACAACAACCCAGAGAGGTAGGCACTGAAGCAGTTAGTTTATACAAGTAATAGGGCATTGGGTCCAGGGTCAGGAAGACCTATCTGCCTTAGACACACACACTACTGTGTGATCCTGGACAAGTCACTTATCTCTTAGCCTCAGGTTGCCCTTATATAAAATGGGGATAATAGTAGCACTACCCTCAGAGTTGTTGTGAGGATCAAATGAGGTAAAATGTGAAGCTACTTGCAGATCTTAAAGTGCTATGTAAATGTTAGCTGTCATTTATTGTTACTATAGATATTGTTGTTATTTCTATTTTAAAGGTAGGAAAACCGAGGCTCAGAAAGGTAAACCAACTTATCTCTTATCACATATTAAGGGGTAAAAGTGGGGTTTAAATTCACTGTCTGTCTCCTGGTTCAAAGTTCACTGGTTATGGTTGGAAGGGGAGTTAGATGATTCTTTGCCACTTCCAGGCTCTCTCTCTACCAACATCACTGGCTAATGACTCCTCCTTTGAAGTTTGATCCATTCATAGTTATCACCCAAACTAAAGTCTGGTAGCTGTTGTCACAGGCCTCGAGGACACCTTCCTTCCTTCCTCAGTGCCTGACTCATAGTTCTCCTTTCTTTCCCAACTCCTCATACTAGGAAACACACAATACCTATATGTGCTTGCATGTGTATGTATATGTATATTATTGTGTATGTACACACATATTGTATCTTTCTGTACATGCATTTATTTAGATATTTCTACCCCCTCTACCTCTGACCCTAACCTCTCAGTTCCTCCACTTACTCATTTTTCACGACCTACTCCTATACCTCATGACAACTACACACAGAGATGGTGATACCTTTGATCTTGCCATTACCCATATAAGCACCATATCCATGTTCATGAACTCTGACCCTTTAGATGATCATAATCTGTTGTAATTCCACCTCTCCATCTGCCTTGCTGTGTTTTTTTTGTTTATTTATAATTTTATTTTCCCAAATTACATGTAAAAAACAAATTTTTACAACAATTTTTAAAAACTTTGTGTTCCAAATTTTCTTCCTCCTTCCCTCTCCACTCCTCTCAAGAACTCAAGCAATTCAATATAAGTTATACATGTGTAGTCATGCAAAATATTTCCACATTAACCAGTTTGTGAAAGAAAACAGACAAAAACAAAACTTCAGATAAAGGAACTAACAAAAAAATTATGCTTCAATCTGTAATCAGATACCATCAGTTCTTTCTCTGTAGATGGATTGCATTTTTTCTTAAGTCCTTCAGAATTGTTTTGGATCATTGTCTGCTTTGCTATTTCAAGCCCTGTTCTTCATTCTCACTGTGTCCTCCAATCCCTCAACCCCTCAATTCTTCCCCAAGCCATTGTCTTCCCTTTCCCAACCTGACCCCTTGGTGAACCAGTTCAGTTCTATGCTATCCTCTTTAGTCTCTTGCCCCATTATCACAACAGAGATCTTTGACAAATCCAGCACTGGATTACTCCCACCATTCTCTGCTTTCATCTCTATGCATTTGCTTCTGAACAAAGCTAGAGAAAAATTTTTTTAAAACTGTGCTGACTGGTTTCACTATATGTTTATGTCACATAATCTCAACTGCATCTTTGCTGCATCAAGGTAGTCTTTTTGTACTTCCTTAATCAATTCACTGTCCCACTCACCACAGCACCTTTTTTCCTTAATTCTTAACTACATTTTTTTTCCCGGGGCAATGAAGGTTAAATGACTTGCCCAGGGTCACATAGCTAGTAAGTGTCAAGTGTCTGAGGTCAGATTTGAACTCAGGTCCTCCTGAATCCAGGGCCAGTGCTTTATCCAGTGCACCACCTAGCTGCCCCCCCCCACAGCACCTTTTTCCAAACCTTTACATCTCTCCTCCAACTTTTCATGACTCTTCCTTTCCCCATTCCCCCAGCTGAGAACATTTCCTTAATGAAAAATTTGAGGCCATTTACCAAGAGCTCCCTTTTCTTCCCTCTTCTTCAACTCCAATTTCTCAGATTCCTTCTACCACTATATCTGCCTTCACCCCATCTCTCATAATGAAATGACTCTTCTTACAAAGACAAACCTCTCTCTAATGGACAAATGATCCACTTCCATCCCGTCCTCTCCAGCAGATTAGCTCCTCTATCAACCTACTTTCTCACTTATCTTCAATTATCTTCTTTCTAATGGCTGCTTCCTTACTGCCTACAACCATATACATATCTCCCCAATCCTCAAAAAATTCTCACATGATCTGTTCACCCACTAGCTATTATCTTATATCTCTCCTTCCTTTTGTAGCTAAACTTCTAGAGAAGACTGCCTATAATAGACACCTCCACTTCCTTTCAATCCACTCTCTTTTTAACTCTTTACACTCTGGCTTCCAACATCATCAGCATTCAACCCCAGCACTTAATACCGTGTCCAATACATAGTAGGTGCTTAATGTTTCATCAAGGAAACACTTCGTGTTCCTCAAAGAAACAAAGGGGGGAAATGGGATAAAATAATGGAATTTTGCAGATGCCCAGGGGTCCCACCTGAATGATCTGGTACTGTTTGGGACACCAGCTAGGGATGATTGGATATGGGCTATACCTGGCCTGCCCTGAGTGACATATGCTGCTGATGTCAGCAGGGGAACCACTCTCCACATCCAGCTTGAAGGACCTCCCTTTTAGGGGAGGGAGAGTAAAAGTAGAAAAGGGAATGCTCGCTGAGGGGAGCTCATCTTTCCTGTCAGTGAGCTTCCGGGAGCAGGCTGCTGAGAGGCTGCATAGCTGTTTCCTATTGAAACTAGGGTGGGGGGGGGGCAGGTGATAAGTTAATAAAAACAAGTCCAGCTCTTTGAATTAGCTGAGCTGGAAGCAAGTTTGGGAATTGTGTCAGTCTTTGCTAGAGCCAGGGAGCTTATCCATTTTTCTCTTTCCCTATTCCCTTGTCATTGGCTTAATTAATTTCACCTTTGCTGTATATTTTATTCCCATTAATAAAGTCTGATTTGTTTATGGAAAAGAGGCTGTTAATCTCCTTTCTTATTGGCCTGGGAGAAATAACTAAAAAGGCAGTTTGGAGGGGAGGAAACTTTGGACCTAGAGGTCCCTCATTATTTTCTGAACCCCAATATTACGGCAAGCCACCCAATTAACTCTCCCCATATTAAATTTGGCCCCTACATTAATAAATGTTAGTTGGCTAACTGACCAACTCTTTTTACTCTGTTTCTAAGAACTGGAAGGCAGTCAACTGAGTTCTATTAGTTTAAAAAGAAAGGCCTGCTCAGATTTCAGAAAAACCTGGAAATACTTAAATGGACTGATGCTGAGTGAAGTAAGCAGAACCAGGAGAACATTGTACACAGTAACAGCAACATTATGGGATGATCAACTGTGATAAACTTAGATCCTCTCAGAAATACAATGATCCAAGACAATTCCAAAGGATTCATGATGGAAAATGCTCTCCACATCCAGAAAAAAGAACTGTGGAATCAGAATGCAGATTGAACCATACTATTTTTACATTTTTTTCTTTTTTGATGTTTATCCCTTTTGTTTTAATTCTTCTTTCACAACAAGATTAATGTTGAAATATGTTTAATGTGATTGTACATATATAACTTAGATTGCTTTCTGTCTCAGGGAGAGAGGAGGGAAGGAGAAAAATTTGGAACTCAAAATCATATAAAAACAGATGTTGAAAACCATGTAACTGGAAAAAAATACTATTAAGATTGGACAAAAAAAAAGAAAGGCCTTCTTTTTTTCCCTCCCTCTAACAGACTGAGATAATTCTCCAGAATAAGTGAAGGTATCTTCTGCTTCTCTCTTTTGCAAATGGGAGGCATGTTCAACTGCCTCTGGATAGTTGGCAGGATATGCCAGTGAGGCACCAAGGTGCTGGACAAACTTCTTCAACCTGCCCAGGATATTTATTCAAAGGCAATCCATGGAAGAAAGTGGACCCAATGCCAGATTTCGTGGATTTCAATTTGTTATATAGGTGGTGGGTACCACCTAGTCCTCTATTTTGGCAAAAGTTTTTTAGAATTTGTCAAGAGAGCAATTAGAAGGCTCCAAGCTGGCATAGAAGAAAGAGCCTCAGCTCTGGAGTCAGAGGATCTGAGTTAAAAATCCCACCTTCCATGTTTTGAAAATAAGCTCCCTGGGCCTCAGTTTCCTCAACTGTAAAGTGAAAGGGTTAGATTAGTTGGCTTCTGAGGTCCCTTCCAGCTGTAAATCTGTGATTCTATGATCCTACCAGATGTGTGAGAAAAAAAAGCTAGCAGCTTGGGTAGCCAACTGTCCTTTAATTTGAGTCCACAAAATGGCACCACTTCTGTTCACTTCTTTTCCATGCTCAACTGATCTGGCTTGGTTATTTAATTTTGTTGACTTTCTATTTGTAAATTTCATTTTTCATTTCCCAGTCAGAGGACTGGGAAATTAGAGAACACCATGTGGGCATCACAGGGCTCCAAGGATATGCTGTCCTTGACCCAAAGAAAGAGAGGCATTAGAACAAAAGGAAGGCTTGCTCTGATTTTCATTGAGAAGGCAGTAGTGTGTGGTCACACTTCTGGAGGGTTCTTTCTAACATGCTCCTCCATCACTGATCTCTGTAAAATGTCACCTTTGTGTCAGTCTTTTCTTAGCCTCTTTTTGTTGTTGTTCAGGCATTTCAATTGTGTCTGATTCTTCATGACCCCACTGGGGGTTTTCTTGGCAAAGATATTTCTCTATATATTTGTAAAACTGGGAAGGCTCTTAAAATGTCATTTCCTACATGGTTTTATCTTCTGGGCAGCACCACATATAAACCTTTCCTGGCAGATGAGAAGTAGCATCATTCGCGGGTCATAAAAGCATGGTTTTAGGTCACCTGTTGACCAGCTTCCTCTGCTGTTATGCCTGAGGCATCGCATCTTCTGGTCAGATATGTGCTTCTTGCTTCTGATTCTATTCTCACCTTGAAAGATGGGGGATTCCCCTTCTCCACCATTTTGACATGTTGCCTCATCTCACCTTTACCTCCTTGAATGTTGTCTCTTCCTTGATTCAGCCTTTCAAAATTTCACCCATCTCTCAAGGCTTAGTTCAAATATAGACTAAATGAAGTCTGAGGTCCCTCCCAACTTGGAGACCCTGATAGCCTATGAAATCCACTTCCCCTAGTGATCCAGAATCTCTTACTTTGAGACAGAGCTCCATCAAAGGCCTTTCCTGCAGTGCAGATCTGACCATGTCATTTCCCTACTCAATAAACTCTAATGATTCCCAAATATAAATAACTGTTTGGCTTTTAAAGGCCCTCATAGCCTAGATCCAACCTATATAGGATTTCTAGTCTCCTTATACAGGTTCTCTTGGTAGCCTAAAACTGCACCAAGACTTTTGGGATACCCTGTACATCACTCTATAATCCAACCCAACTGACCTTTCTATTCCTCACACACAGCACTACATCTCCCATCTCTAGCCACCTCCATGCCTGAAATGAACTCCTTTCTTCCTTCCACCTCATGATATCCCTCACTTTCTTTGAGAATCAGCATTCAACGTTTTTCTTAATCTCCTAACAGCTAGCACCCTCCATCCCTAACTGCCTTGGATTTCTTTTATATTTTTCCTGTACATTCTTATATATGTACCTGTTGTCACTTTATGTAGGTCCTTGAAGATCAGGGGCTGTTTCATTTCTGAATCTGCATCCTCAGCACCTAGCACCATACCTTGAGGACACATAGTCAGTGCTTGATAAATGACTGTAGATGGATTGATTGAGTATTCCAGCTCAAAGTGAACTCTCCTTCCTCCAAACTCCAATACAGTTGGTGATGGTGGTGGGGACAATGGGTATAGCAAGTCTATATACCTTAGACACAGTTGATTTATCATTTGCTTTTTGCTTAATAGTTTTTCTTTGTTACAAGGTGTATTTGGCGGGGGGAGGTTCAGGGGAGTGAAAGGACATTGAGAAATTACTAATGCAAAAAATATAAGACATCTGAAGTAGGAAACTCCCCCTCCCCCCAACCTGTACTCAATCTAGTATGCTTGGCCCACAGTAGCCATGTTCTACTACACTCATGATTCTAGGATTGACCTTATGGGTTACTACTCCTACTGTTTTGGATGCTGAGCCCCCACCAGTATTCTTGCTACTACTCATTACTGTTATTTATCTATATCTAAATATTAAAATGACAAAATACATGATTTATTAATAAATGAGAACAATAATAAAGCTATTTAACTATTAACTATTTAAAATATTTTGGCTATGACAAATGTCACCACCAAAGTCGCTATAAAACCTTAAAATATCAAGGGCTAAACCCTCTTCACAGTTTTGAAACAAAGTATTATTACTTCATCCAATATCTCTTAAGATAGTAAGTAAAATAATTTCTCTTAAATCCTCTCCATTGAAAACATCGTGAACACCTCAATCCCTTTCCACTATTTCTTTTTCAGCTACTCTCCAACAATGACAAATAGGGACATCTCTTCAGTTTCTCTCAAGCTAACATTTTAATATTAATTTAATATGTTTGCATATTATTTAATATATAACCAGTATAGTCCCTTGGGGGCAGAGCCTGTGTCTTCTACTTCCTTGGGTCTTGCACAATGCCTACCACAGAATCCCACACACGACCAGTGTTCCATAAATATTTGTGGATTGACTATTTTTAAAAAACAGTCAGATTAACATAAAAGGTTATTGATCATTGGATCAGTAAATCTTTGAAGTAAGAAGAGCCCTTAGAGATCACTTATTCTACCCTGCTCATTGTATAGGTGAGGAAATGGGGGCACAGAGGGAGATATGAGTGACTTAGCTAAGGGTCACAACTCTAGTTAAGGGTAGAGTCAGCTCCTTCACTTGCATGCACTTGTCTCTACACATTCCTCCAGTCTTCCATGCAAAGGCATGAATGTGTCCCGACCATGCCAAATATCTTCATGAAACTTGAGAAATTCTTTTAAAAATCACTTAGACACAACCTTGACTAGTTGAAACAGGGCTCCACCATTGTGTCTGGTGATTTTTGACAGCCTCACCTCTACAAAAAATGCACTCTCTGTCTGCATGATTATGATTCTTTTTACCATCGTTGTCATCCTTATTATTCCTGTGAAAGTCTCTGCAATACCCTGCCCAGCACTGGAGACATCTATCTTCTTGAATTTTGGAAAAAACACAGGGGAGATGAGACTCGGGATAATGCATAGATAAGAAAGTCCAACTCTCAATATTTAAGGTTATCATAGGTTGCTCAGGTCAGTAACAAGGAAAGAGAGACAAGCAAGAGCTTGAGGGTATCCTGGGGACATTATTACTACTACCTCATAGGTGGCAGTGGCCAAACTGTCAACCCATAAATGATAATATGCTGCCTGGTTTCAGTGCTCTGAAAACTCTGTGAAAATCTCCTACTACCTCCCTTCCCCCAGCATAATCACTCCCTCTTTAAACCTTGCCAAGCACTTGGTTTTTTCCTTTCTAATGCTAAAATCATATTCCATTTTGTATTATAGTCATCTCTGAGTATATATATGTCTTATCTGAGTATATATACATATATATATATATATGTCTTATCTCCTTCACTAGACTGTGCAGGGATTGTGGTTTATTCATCTTTTGTTCCTCTTTTAGTGCCCAACATGTGGGCTGACCCTTCCCATATGGCATTAACATTTATAATATGTAAAAGCACAAGATTATAGAGTTTAGAACTAGAAGGATCTATAGAGATCATCCAGTCCAGAAGCCTCATTTTGCAAATGAGGAAATTGAGGCCCAGAGAGGGAAGGTAAATAACTTACTCAAAGGCACACAAAAAGTAAGGGTTTATGAGAAATTTTTCCTTAATATTTGTTGAATCCAGGAATCTGCTCATTTCCCTTATTTTTTTATCCTTTATCCATACTAATTTCATAATGTTTACCAAGAAAGAAGGAAGAAATAAATAAATGAAGGAAAGATAGAAGAAAGAAAGGAAAGATAGAAGAAAGCTGGAAGGAAGGAAGGAAAGATAGAAAAAAGGAAAGATGGAAGGAAGAAAGAAAGCAAGGATGGAAGGAAGGGAAGGAGAAAGGAAGGAAATAAGGAGGGAGAAGAAAAAAGGGCTAAATTTCTTCTGTTTCAGGGAATCATAGATCACAGAATTTCAAATTTAGAAGGATTATTAGTGACCAACATATACTCAGAGACAGGATTAATCTCAGGCCCTTTGACTCCAAACCCAAGACTCTTTCCGTAAATCACAGATAACATTTTTTTCCCTTTTAAGTATTCAATCAACATTTTATAAGTTCTTTAAGGTTTACAAATCACTTTACACACATTACCTTATTTAAAGCTTGAAATACTCCTTTGTGGTCAGTGGTATAGATATCATTATCCCCAGTTTGCAGGTGAGAAAACTGAGGGCAGCATAAATGACTTGCCAAGTTGTTGGCAAGGGTCACACAGCTAATAAGGGTCTGAATCAGGATTTGAACCCAGGTCTTCCTGACTTCAGGTCCAATGCCCCGTCTAGTATACCAAAGTGCCACTTATTTCATATGCATTGAATAGTCATGTAATGTTGTTATGTGTTTAACTACTTCGACTAAGGGGGCTCTTCATCATCAGAAAAAAAATGCTAGCCCTTTAAGACATTCTGTATTTTATCCCATTGTAAATATATGTAAATATTCTTTTGGCATTACTGCTTCCTAACGGTTTCTCATCCACTGAATTGGCATTTCAGATTGCCAAGTCTCTCTATATTAGTTCAATTATTTCTCCTAATGAAAAATAGTTTTATTTTCTGTCCAGGTTCTTGCTTCTCAAGTCTCATTGGAATTTCTTCATTGATATTGCTAACATTCAGGGCAGCTAGGTGGTGCAGTGGATAGAGCACGGGCCTTGGATTCAGGAGGACCTGAGTTCAAATCCGGTCTCAGACACTTGACACTTAACTAGCTGTGTGACCCTGGGCAAGTCACTCAACCCCAATTGCCTCACAAAAAAAAAAAAAAGATATTGCTAACATTCCAATTCAGTCTAATTCAAAGAGCTACATTAACACACTCATCTTTCATATGATGAATATGTGCACATAGCAGGAACCTACTAATCTCCTTAACGCACCTAAAATCCCTGCCATCAATTACTTTCTCTATTCATTGTCCATTTTAAGCCAGATTTATGAGACAAATTTCCTAAATCTTTGTTTAATCCAGGAAGCTATTAATTTCCTTTATGCTTTTTATCCTTTATTTATATCCATTTCATAATTCTTGCCCCCATTCCGAAAAAGAAAAAAAAGGTTAAATTCTTCTGGCTTTAGGGAATTATAGTATTATAAAATTTTAGATCCAGAAGAAATGTCAGGGACCAACTGATGTGAAAATAGAATCCCACTTCCAACAATCCTGAAGAGTAGTCATCCTATCTCTGTTCAAAGATGTCCAAAGAAGGGGGGACCTCACTGCCGCTCCAGGCAGACCATTCCATTTTGTTGTCTATTTGTTCAGGAATTTTTCCTGATATGAAATCTATATTTGCTTCTTTGTAACTCCCACCCATTGCTCCATGGAAGAAGACCCTTCAAATAGATGCAGCAAGCTATCATGTTCCACCTGGGCTATTCTTCTCCAGGCTGAAGATTCCCCAATTCCTCCCAATCATTTCCATATAATGTGGACTCGAGATCCTTCACCATTGCGTTTGCTTCTGGATGCTCTTCCAGCATATCAGCTTCCTTTCTAAAATGTGGCTCCCAGAACTGAACAGAACACTCCCAATGTGGTCTGAATAGAAAAGACTTAAGCAGCATTTATTAGCACACCTCTCAATGCAATTGCAAACTGCACTCACTTTTTTGACCACCATAAGACACTATTGACTCATAATGAGCCTGCACACCACAAAAATATGATTTACTTTGCCAGGGATGAACCAGTTTAAATTCTATGAGTCTAGAGGGAAGTGGGAAACACCTGAGCAGGCCTGCATGAGGTCAGAGAACATTGGCACAGTTCCAATCTCATTGCAGCTACCCTTCATAGCTTAAACTTCATTCTTAGACTTTGCCCTTTGGGAGGCAAGGAGAATTGAAAATCTGGTCCTGCCAGAATTCCTAGCCTGCTGGCTGTCTGACATTGACTGTGTATAATTGTTTCCCTTATTCCAGGGGATAGGGATAGGGACTGGATGTCTGATCTTGGTGTAGGGAGCTCCCAGTGACCAACTTCCTCTGTCAAGGCAAGTCTGATCATGAATGAAGGATAAAGCATTTGTTAGGCACTCACTGTGTTCCAGCCACAGTAGTATGAATATAAATGTAAGCAAGTTAATCAGTTCCTCACATTCAAATGGGAGAAAGACACACAATGGGGAGGTAGGAATTGGGGGAAAGGGTATCTCTAGTGGACCTTAACTTGTATCTTATAGTCTTAGAGTTACTTTAAGCATTGAGGGTCATACAGAGAAGGGACTTGATGTCTTAGATGTCTCCCCACCATCTACAGTTTCTGCGCCATTCTCCACTTCTCTGCCTTGTCCCTTTTATTCCCCTTGGCACTCATCCAGGCCTTGTCCCTCTTTGCAGTGTCATTGTGATCAAGTTTCTGGCAAGCAGGCAAGAAGTTTTCTGCTAATCAGCACAGCCCATTTATTTGATATATTTCAAGGCCACCTTTAGGGCAGCCAGGTAATCCAACTAATTTATATTTCCTAGGCTCATCCTCATATCAACTCTATACTCAGTAAATCCAGTAGGCTTTCATGGCCTTAATCTGTTCCAATAAAGATTGCTTCCACAAAGACAAAGAACAAGTAACTTAGTGAATTGGATTAGATGAAACATTTATGAAGTGCCTGCTTTGTGCCTCATTGTGCTAAGCACTGGGTATACAAATGCCAGCAAAAAAGATATTTTCTACCCTTTAGGAGCTGACATTCTAATAGGGAAAAACTACACATAAAAGGAGGTAGAAGGTTTTTCTGGGGGATAGAAAAGTCCAGAGAGTGAGAAGCAAAACCAGGTTAGAGGTGAGGAGGGCTGGCCAGGGGACTTCTTCAAATGGAGGCTCTGGGAAGGAATGTACCAAGTGAAGAAGAAGGCTGCAGGCATTTCCAGTATGAGAAGGGAGCAAAGACAGAGGTAGACAAGGCAGAGTTTCTTCTTTTTCTTCTTCATTATTATTATTATTATTATTATTATTATTATTATTATTATTATTATTATTATTATTATTATTATTGTAGGGAAATGAGGGTTAAGTAACTTTCCCAGGGTCACACAGCTAGTGTCTAAAGTCAAATTCGAACTCAAGTCCTCCTGAATCCAGGGCCGGTGCTTTATCCACTGTGCTACCTAGCTGCCTCCCCTTCCTATTATTATTATTTTTATAATTTAGTGAGGCAATTGGGGTTAAGTGACTTGCCCAGGGTCACACAGCTAGTAAGTGTTACGTGTCTGAGACTAGATTTGAACCCAGGTACTCCTGACTCCAGGGCCGGTGCTCTATCCACTGTGCCACCTAGCTGCCCCACTTCCTATTATTTTTAATTGGCAAGTGGAAACTTCATAGTTTTTAGAGCAGAATCTTAGCATTCATCCCTTCAAAACCCTTCATTTTTCAGATAAGACAACTGTAGCCCAGAGAGGAAATGACTTCTCCAAAGTTACCTAACCAGTTAGTAGCAGAGCTACAATATAACCCAGGTCTCTTGACTACCAATCCAATGTTCTTTCTACTATACAATGATTAGGGGTACAGTGGATAGAGTAGATAGAAAACTTGGAATTGGGAAGACTTGAGTTCAAATCTCAGTTTAGATACTTTCAGTTATGTAGCCCTGGGCAAGTTATTTAATCTCTGCCTGTTTCCTCCTTTGTTAAATGAAGATGATGGCAGCTAGGTGGCAAAGTGGGCCTGGAATCAAGAAGACCTAAGTTTAAATCCAGCCTCAGACACTTACTAGTTGTGTGACGCTGGGCAAGAACCCTGTTTACCTCAGTTTCCTCATCTGTAAAATGAGCTGGAAAAGGAAATGGCAAACTGCTCCAGTATCTTTGCAAAGAAAAAAACAACTGAAACAATTGAATGACAGCAACAACAAAATAGAGATAATAATGGTGCCTATCTCTCAGAGTTGTTGTAAAGATAAAATAAGATAATAATTGTTTCATTTGTTTGGGTTTTTTTCAGGGCAACGAGGGTCAAGTGACTTGCCCAAGGTCACACAGCTAGTAAGTAAGTGTCAAGTGTTTGAGGTCAGATTTGAACTCAGGTCCTCCTGAATACAAGACCAGTCCTTTCTCCACTGCGCCACATAGCCGCCCCCTAAGATAATAATTGTAAAGTTCTTTTCAAACCTTAAAACACTAGATAAATGCTAGCATTTATTGTTATTTAATCCTGAGAATATTTTATGGTTTACATCTGTGGTCTCCCCAATATGAAAATCATTATTATTCTGCTGTGGAATAGTTAGATTGGGCCCTTTTTAGAGAGTGGGGAAAAGGAAAAGACAGATTAAAAGGGAAAAAAGGTAGAATGACCAGTGAGTACTTAATTATAAGGAATTTTAACATTCCCAGTCTGTGGGCTTTGTTATTTAACCTACTCATGATTGCTGTATTTCATATCATACCTGGGCGCCTTCTTCTGCTTCTGCTTCTTCTTCCTCTTCTTCTTCTTCTTCTGCTGCTGCTGCTTCTTCTTCTTCTGGTTTTTGGTGAGGCAATTGGGGTTAAGTGACTTGCCCAGGGTCACACAGCTAGTGTCAAATGTCTGAGGCCAAATTTGAACTCAGGACCTCCTGACTCCAGGGCTGGTGCTCTATCCACTGCACCACCTAACTGCCCCATGCCTGGGCTCTTCTTAACTCTGATTGGTACAATTGGAAGAAGCTCCAGTTCCTTTTGCCTTCCTGAGTATAAAACCAGTATCTGCTTCTGGTTTTCCCCAAATTACCAGAATGCTGCTTTGCCTCTCCTAACCCATAGCAGACAGCTGAGAAACATCAGTGAGAGAAGCTGATTTATCTTTGTAACCCCTTTGCATGCTTTGCTTGGCATTCCAAGTTCTTCATAACAGAGCCCCTTTCTCTCTTTATAATCTTCTTACACCTTACACCCAGGCCCTACTCTTCCATCCAATGACACTGGACTCCTCATTGTTCCATGAACAAAATACTTCATCTCTCAGCTCCAGGCATTTTCTCTGGCTGTCGCTCATGTCCTAGAATGCCTCTCCTCTCCTTTGGCTACTGACCTCCCTAGCTTCCTTTAAATCCCATCTAAACCCTTCCCAACTTCTCTTAATTCCAGTGCCTTTCCTCTGTAATCTTCCCTATATCTATCCCATATGTAGCCTGCTTTGCATATCTTTGTTGGCATGTTGCCTTCCCCATTAGTTTGCAAGTTCCTTGAGGGCAGGAACTGCTCTGTTTGTATCCCAAGTGCTGAGCACAGTGCCTAGAACATAGTAGATGCTTAATAAATATTTACTGATTTGATTTGATTGTATGTTTGCACTACCAGTAGTTTATAAAGTAATGGGAATTATTTAGGGGGCCCCTGACCAATTGAATTCTGCCTCCTACCCTCAACCCCCAGTCCACTGGATGAAATTGCAAATTTAAGGTAAAAGATACAATGAAGTGTTAAGAGTGGATCATATTACATCTTTTAAAGAGAGACCAAAACTGGTTTAGGCCTTTCTTGACTTATTCACAGATTGTGAAGTGAGTGAAATTGGGAGTGTCCCCAATTCACAGTTTGTAAAGGAAGGGTAATGGTGTGAAATTCCTCAGGCAAATTGCGATGGAGTTGTAGGGATCAGCTATATCTCTAGTGGCCTTTAAAAAGCCAATCTGCTAGCTCTGGAGTGAATCCAGACAGAAAGAGCTCTGTGGGTCAAGAGAACAATAACCCTTTGTCAGAGAGGAGCAGGCCCAGGGAGGCCAGATATGAAGCCACCCTGGAGAACCCAGGGGAACAATATGAGCATGCTCTAAAGGGGGAAAAGGCATTAGGGCCCTGCAGGGACAGAGGTGTGAGCCGCATTGGCCTTATGTGTTCCTGAGGTATGTGCTTCTCTGCTAGTGTATTCATGTATATGCCAACTCTTTGAACTGATGCTGTATTTGTAGAGGAGAGTGCCCCAGTTTGGGAAGAAGTGTGTCAACTGTTGCAACTATGCTATTTCAATAAATACCTTTGCTTTGATGTAATTGTATCAACTGGATGACTATTGAAGGCAAATATATCTGTGGGGCCTCCTGTTTTAGGAGTTCAAGCCCACAAAATACCCTGACCCTTCATTCAAAGCAAGTCAATTTGTGAGAGGGTGGGTGGCCTAAAAAAAGGATGATAGGGTGGCACAGTGGATCTACAGTGCTGGACTTATAATCAGGAAGACAAGTTCAAATCTGGACTCAGATACTTACTAGCTATGTGATGCTGGGGAATTCAATCTCTGAGCCTCAGTTTCCTCCTATGTAAAATTGCGATAATAAATGGTACAGTGGATAGAGTGTCAAGCCTGGAGTCAGAAAGACTCATCTTCCTGAGTTAAAATCTAGCCACAGATACTTACTAACTGTGTGACACTGGACAAGTCACAACCCTGTTTGCCTCACTTCCTCAACTATAAAATGAGCTAGAGAAGAAAATGGCAAACCACTCTGATATCTTTGCTAGAAAACCCTAAATGGGGCCATGAAGAGTCAGACAAGGCTGAAAATGACTGAACAACAACAAATAACACCTATTTCACAGAGTTGTTGGGAAGAGCAAATGAAATACCATGTTTAAAGTGTTCTGCAAACTTTAATATGCTATATAAATGTTAGAAAGCTTTGAAAAAATTAATCCATAAATTGGACTTATCCATTTGTGAAGAACATATAGTTAACAGGCTGTGGGTCAGACATTTCTTATTTTTCAAGTGATTAAGACAAATAAATTAGGTGCAAGTCCATTCTGTTGAGAAAGGCAGCTTCCCTCTCTGGTTGACAATGATTAAACACATTATTTCACCAAAAGGAGTTGGGTTTATTTCCCCAGTTAGGAATTAGGTTCATTATTTTTCATTGAGATCAGAGATGGAGCCTTTTCTAATTTGGTGTCTTCAAAGGCCCAAACACATCTCTCATATGAACCTCTGGGACATTAATATTGAAGATCACAATATTATTATTAATTGCAGGGATGGTCTTTTCTACCAATGTGGAACTTCATAACAACTCATAAAAAGTAGTTAAAAGAGGACACAAAAGGACCGTTCCCTTGTCTCCATATGATGATTTCCCATAGGACAAAAACCAATATAGAGAAAGGAAGGCAGCCATAATCTACCACCATTGCCCCTCTGGCTATGAGCCTAGAAAAGGGAAGATGTTTAATGGTTGAGTGCCTCATTCATTTTCCTATTGTTCAATTCTGACCAACTAGTAGGTTTCTGGAAAGAATAATTGTTCTTGAGTAACTGGGATCTTACCCCATACTGGTGTGTGGGAGGACTCACTGCCCAAGTGTAGGTATAATCATGTGGGCACTACTGAGTTTAAACATACTCTGGTGAGTGCCAAGGGAAATGAAAAGCGGTATTTCCCTAAGTCCAGAAAAATGACCCAGCAATAAATATGTGCCCTGGGCTAACATGGACTGGATTTTGTCTTGGAAGCTAACCCCCACCCCAACTCCAAATCACTTATCTCATTGGCTTGTTACGCCTCTCCAGAGTTTAAACTGGAAAAATCTCCTATTATAGCTTGTGTAAAAGTCATGCCTAGGTCTCCACAGATGTAGGTAATAAGAGTTCTCAGCATTCAAAGTAAGAACACATTTATCAGGTTGGGAACAGTCTGTATTTTTCCTTGAAGAAAATGCCAGGGGGCTCATAAAGGAACACAAAAACACCTACTAGCCTTGGTACATTAACAATTAATACATTTGAACTGCCTCTCCTGTGAGTCCCACTTTTCCCAGGGTCCTAGAATCTTCCATACTAATTAAGCCATGCAATGATTTGGAATCTCCTTGGGAGGGAATCAAACATGGTGCTGCCAACAATGTAATCCCCCAACATTCCACGGAGTACCACTTTCCGCAAGGATGAATGTAGCCTCCCACATTCATCACTTCACTCTGTGGTTTGCCCTCCTTTCAGAAGAGAAACTAAATTGGACAAAGCACTGAATTTGGAGTTAGAGTTTCTGAGTTCAAATCCCAGCTTGCTTAACCTCCCTCAGTCTCAGTTTCCTTGTCTATTAAAAAAACAAACAAAAAAGTTGAACTAGATGTCATTGGAGGTCCCTTCTATCTCTAAATCTGTGATCCAACTAATTTATCTTGGAGTGAGCTCTCATCATTAAAATCCTTCAGAAGGCTCCAAGGGACAACTTCAAACCAGCAGACCCATCTTGGGGACAGTCCCACTCACTGAAACTTAATCAGAAGTATTTTGTCCTTTCAACAAGTTGTGTTCACATCCTCCAAAAAAAAAATGCTTTCAAAAGTCACAAAGAAAGGCTCAAAGATCTGCAAATTCATTAAGGTGGTCAAGGGAACCTGATCAACCCTTTCCTCATGCATACTTCATCTCACATAGACATCTTTCTCTAGACCCAACAGGCTCACTGCCTTCTCTCTGAGAGCAAAATCTCTGTCTTTTCTAGACATAGATCCATTAGAACCATGGTTCTTAACCTGAGATCTGTAGATAGATTTTGGGGGGTTCATGAACTTAGATGAGAGAGGTTACTCCTTCATTTTCACTAACCTCTAACTGAAATTTAGTGTTTCCTTCAATTGTTTTAAAACATTACTCAAAGAACAGATCTATAAACTTTACCAGACAAGCTAAGAGGTTAGGAATCCCTCTATTGGAGGTATATTTTATTACCAAAGGTAAATATCTTAAGGTGGGGAGAAAAATCAGCAAGTTGAGAATCTAGCTCTTCAAGATAAAATCTTTGTTTTGCCTCCTCTCCAGCCAGGCTGCTCCTATTAGCAACATTTGAGGTTTGGGAAGGGGGAAATAGTCTTCCACATTTGCTTCAAGAAGTCTTCTAGGGGTACAGGAGAGAACTTGGGGTGCTGTCTAGAGTCAAGTTATTCTGAGGCAGTCTCATGTCCTGGGTTTTCTAGGATAGACTCAATTTCAAGAAAAGAAAATGTCCTTTTAAGTTTGGAAAAAGCCACAGCCTTAATGGGACACTGTTTTCCATGGAGTGTTAGTGCTAGGATTCATCTTGTCCACCTCTCTCTGAAATGAGGAAACTCAGAGGATCTCAGAGATAGAAGGAATTCAGAGGTTGTTTTAGTTTGATTCCTGAATAGGAATTCTCTTAAATGGTCACCAAGCCTCTGTCTGAATACCTCTGGCAACTGAAATTTTTTTTCCAAAAAACAAAATATGATACATCAGCTTTTCCCTCTGTATCTTCTAAAGTGTCAGGTATTTGAATATATTTTAGAAAGTTTATATTCTCATTTTTATTTAGCTTAAATCTCCACATATCAAATCTATGATTTTGTTTAGAGTGAATCTGACATCTCAAGTGATTTCCCAGGCTATTATTCCTCATATTAGTGTTACCTCTCCACCCATTAAAATGTAAGCTCCTTGAGGGCAAGAATTATCTTACTGTCATGTTTGTAACTCCAGGACCAAGCATAATACCTGTCACATAGTGAAGATACATTTCTAATATGGAGGGGAATTTTGTCAACAATAGAACAGGAAGCAATTTTAGAAGCACAATGTAGAGAGAGAAGAGGAATGGAAGGAAGAATGGAATTGTGTAATTTAAAATTCTAAATGTCGGTTCTAATCTGCCCCCCAGTTTTTGGGGGAAACTGATTAAAATTACTGATAAACGAGTTTAGGTTTTTTAAGTTTTTATTGAAAGATAGTAAAAGAAAGAGAAAGATTGAGAACAGATTTCCTATAACCTGGCAATCCTAACCTTCCTAAACTCCCACTTCTGAAGTCCTCTGCCACCATGCCAATCTCTCACACCAAAAAAGGAAGCACTCTATTGCCAGCATCCGCTTGCTCCTTCATGTTCCCCTCCCAGAAATGGGAGGTTCTTTAGCTGATTGGCTAGTGTCATTCAAATTCATTGGTTCACTGGACCCGAAGGTGGTCTCAATGTAAAGTTCAAAGTTTTTAGCTTCTGAGAACAATACCATCTTCAGTACCCTTAAGTACCAGTCAGATGTGCTTACAATCTAGTAAGCTGTCAACAGGCAGTCACCTTATCCAATTCAGTCAGTTTAAATCAGTCTCCAGGTGGGCCCCTGAGTATCTGCTAAATCTCATCTATCACATTCCATTATCTTGACACAGAATAAAGTCACTAAAGTGATGGATCAAGGAAGATAGACTGCCTAAGAATCATAGGGATTCCAAATAATGCTGGAGGTTAGTTAAATAATTTCAATGGCACTGTGTCCATAAAAGGATAAGGAATTATGAGTTTTCAGGGGCCTTTCCTTATTTACACCATCCAATGCCTAATGAAGTCACATCCCAGATGGGAACAGTAAACAAAGCCTTAGTATTCCATACTATACCTCTGTAGCTATTGTGCCAAAAGTACAGAGAAAAGACAGTTAAGACTGTGTGCAATGCAGCTAAAAATGTTTAATATGAATGCTTAGTTTTGGAGACATTTAGACTATATCTTCAAAGCACTGAAAGCAATTGATGGATTAGGTTGTTTCAGAGGAATAAAAAACAGTCACAAATTCAGGGAAACTGAGTAGTCAAACCAGTTATTTAATCTAGTATAAATTAAATGACTTTTCAAAGCTCATAATTAGAAAGGGCCAGAGCAGTAGATTATAATCACAAAGAATACTGGCATTGCCCTAGCGAGGAAGGGAATCATGATTGCTGAGCCAATATGGCAGAATTCACTAGGGTCAGGGTATAGGCTCAAAAGAAATAAATAAAATCATTAATTTGTAACAGAATCTCTGGTACCTGAATATTAACCATTGTTGCCATAACTAGAATCCTCAGTTAAACTTCCAGAAATCCTGGGCCCCTCTGAGAAGCATGTGGAGTTTTAAGGGGAAAGCTAACATAAACACACATGTATAATACAAATATCATATATTAAATGTTTTAAATATCATAGTATTTACACATATACATATGTATATATATACACATACATATATGTATCTTTCTTTCTTTCTTTCTTTCTTTCTTCCTTTCTTTCTTTCTTTCTTTCTTTCTTTCTTTCTTTCTTTCTTTGCAGGGCAATGAGGGTCACACAGCTAGTAAGTGTCAAGTGTCTGAAGCCAGATTTGAATTCAGGTCCTCCTGAATCCAGGACCAGTGCTTTATCTACTGTGCCACCTAGCTGCCCCCATATATGTATATTTCTTTGTATACCTGTGTGTGTATAGATTTATATGGTTGTGTTTAGACACACACACACACACACACACACACATATATATATATATATATGCCTATGTATACATATATACCTATTTATGCACAGTCTAATGAGGAAACATGAAAACAACTATGTGTAAACAAGAATTTACAGGATAAATTGGGGGTGGTCTTAGAGAGAAGACACTAGTGTTAAGGGAGAATCAGGAAAGACTTCTTGTAGAAAATGAAATTTTATCTGAGACCTGCAGTAAATCAGAGAAACCTGAAGACAGAAATGAGGAGGAAGACAATCCAGGCATGAGTGAAAGGGCCAATAAACATACTGAGAAGGAATGTCATATTCAAGGAATAATAAAGAGGTCAGTGTTATTGGATTGCACAGTATACTTGGAGGGGTGGTAAGGTGTAAAACAACTGGAAAGGTAGAAGTACTATGAAGGACTTTAAAAGCCAAACAGAAGATTTTATATTTGATCTCAGAGGCAATGGGGCAGCCAGTAGAGATGGCCATTGAATAGGGAGGTAACATAATCAGACCTGTACTTTAGATCAGACCTTAATGGGAGCACAGGTTGGAGTGAGGAGAGACTTGAGGCAAGAAAACCGGAAGGCTATTTCAATAGTCCAAGAATGAGGTGGATGAGATACTGTACCAGGGTGCAAAGATATAATCAATAGGACTTGTCAATTAATTGGATGTGTGGAGGAAGGTGAAAAAGTGAGGGACTGAGTATGATACCTTTGTGTATCTGTTATTTTCCTTTGTAAATAGACTCTAAGATAGATTGATCTAGCTTTAGGCAGAGAGAGAAAGCTTCCAGAACTGAGCATCATGAATTTCTGGTAATTGTAGTCTGAATGGACAGCATAAATTTCTCTTGATTAGAGGGAAAAGATGGTGTGAGGGAAGAAGGAGAAGGGCAAAGAAGTAAAAGAAATTGCGCATGACAATATTGTATAGTGGACTGTTAACTATGTGGTATATGAGAGACAAAGAGAGACGGAATCAGAGAGAGACAGAGGGAGAGAGAGAGATACAGAAGAAAGACAGAGATAGAGACAAAGAGAGAGATTCACCAGAAGGCATTTTGGATGGAAACAAAGACTGGGGGCATCTCAACACAGCTTGATCTGACTCTCTCTAGTCAAATGCTTCAAAATGGGTATTGCCAGAATGGACTAGAGCTGAGATAGACAAAAGGTGGCAAAATATTTCATTCCTTTTCCCTCCTCTGCTTGAAGACAGCAGTCATTCATGTGAATTTTTGTGTATTCTTCAAGTAGTTCATATTTTCTGATTTTCATACTACTTTTTTATTTTTTTTATTTTTTGGTGAGGCAATTGGGGTTAAGTGACTTGCCCAGGGTCACACAGCTAGTAAGTATCAAATGTCTGAGGCCGGATTTGAACTCAGGTCCTCCTGAATCCAGGGTCAGTGCTCTATCCACTGCGCCACCTAGCTGTCCCCATACTACTTTTGATATAAAATTATGACTATAACTGTTTTGTGAGAGGGAATAGAATATATTGGCTCAGACTCTTCTTTCAGCATCAACCTTCACCATGATCCAGTGTTTTCCTGGGCTTACACTTGGAAATGTGGTTGGGATGTACCTGTCACAGAAATATGACATTCCTAAATTGGCTAAAAACCTTGAAGATATCTTTAAAAAACCCATGGATGCCAAGAAGAAATCCCTTATCCCCTAATGCCAACTCTAGCAATGTCTTCTAGATGATTTGATCATAACCTTAAGAGGACATCTTTTCCTATTTGTACCAAATGTTTATATTCTCAACTGAGCTGCTTTTGAGTTAAAATGCAGTGATAATACAGAACTACCCTTTACTATTTCCCCTGCTATTATACTTTACTACATGTAGATACATCCTTTAATTCTACATGTTTGAGAGTTTCCAAGACTTTAATCATGATTCTTGACTTGGAGATGCTAGTTTTGACTAATGGTCTCTCCCTTTACCTATTTAATTGTATATTCCTAATGATTGGTTGTGTTTTATTAGTAAACAGGGGGCATTAAAAGGGAAAGTCTGATTATTAGTCTAACATTTATTAAGTGCCTCTTATGTGACAAATACTGTGCTAAGTTATGAGGATGTTGCTGTAGTTTGTCCCTCATTCTCAAAGAGGACCATGACATCAGGATGTGATGTCATGACTTGCATTGAATTGGATTTAAGTGAGGGAGGGATGTGCAAGGTTACCCACCTCACTGTTTCCTCCAAAGCCATCTGGAGCCAGTAGCATTATATAGATCAGGACAACTTGAGATGGCCCCGGATGTCTGAAGCAATTAGAGTTGTGACTTGCACAGGGTCACAAAGCTAGTAAGCATCTGAGGTGAGATTTGAACTCAGGTCCTCATGACTCCAGGGCCAGTGCTTTAATCCATTGCACTACTTATTTGCTGTGGATACAAAAAGAGTCAAGACAGTCCCTGCCTTCAGGGAGCTTCCAATCTAATGGGAGAGACAACATGTAAATAAATATAAACAAAACAAGCCATAGGTAGGATAAATAGGAAATAATTAAAAGAGGTGGAAGCACTACATATAAGAGGTGTTAGGGAAAGTTTTCTGTAGAAAATGGGATTTTAATTGGAACTCAAAGGAATTCAGGGAGGTCAGTAGTTGGAGCAGAAAAAGGAGAGAATTTCAGACATGGGGAGAACCAAAGAAAAGGCTCAGAGCTGAGAGATGGAGTGTCTTGTTCATGGAACAGCCAGGAGGCCAGTGTCTCTGGTTGGAAGAGCATGGGTTAATGAGTAAGGTGTTAGAAGCCTGGTGAGATAGGGGGAGCTAAGTTATGATGGACTTTGAATGTCAAATAGAGCATTTTGTATTTGCTCCTGGAAGCAATAGGAAGTCAGTGGAGTTTATTGAGTAGAAGGAGTAACATATCAGACCTGCATTTTTGGAAAATCACGTTAGTGGCTGAATGGAAAATAGATTGGAGTGGAGAGAGACTTGAAGCAGGGAGACCCACCAGCAGGCAACTGCAATAATCAAGGCGTGAGGTGATATGTGCCTGCAGTGAATGTCAAGGCAGAAGGCATACTTTTCTTCCCACTCCAACCCTTCTACACTGGGGGTTCCTGAGCTAAAATCATGAGAGGATTTTATGGTTTTGGTTTTATTAATTTTATTTGCTTTTTAAAGTAACTCATAAACTCTCTAGCAGAGAAGATTAAGCCATGAGGATCTGGGTCTTTCATTTTATTTTCCTCTAGGCTAAAACCACCACCTAGATAACCATGGTGGTTGGGTGAGAAGGCTAGGTGTGGATGATCCATGATGTTTTCTCCCAATGACTAGGGAATAGGCCCACCTAGTGGGAGGAGAATGGTGTGGTTTGGGAAGAGTGAATATATTCTCTTTCCAAAGGTGGGGGCCAGAGGAGGAAATGAGCACCTTTTGCTTCAACCTTTTACATTAAACCTCGAAATCCTGTCAAGCACCATCACCAAAGTTACACATTAAAAATGTTAGCTCCTGGAGGGTATGTACAATTCACCTTTATATCTTTAATACCTAATATAGTACCTGACATTACTTATAGCAGCTACTTAACAAATGCTTGTGATTTGACCGATTCAAGTGTTAATAAAAGATTACCAGGGAACCATTAATGTTAAGACCATCGAAACCTATGGTCTGCATCTGGGGTAAAGTAGATATAACTAGTAAAAAGAGACATCAGGATTGTCAGAGGCTTCTAGCATCAGATTATCCAGGCAACATAAGGTACAGGGAAAATCAGATTCAGAATTATTATAGAAATCACCAAAGTCCAGATTAACAGGAAGGGATGGAATAAAGCCAGAGAGACATCATCAGCGCTTAGCACTATCTGATACTGTTTCCTTCTCTATCCACAATCCCTGGATCTCTCACTCTTATGCTTCTCCACAAGACCTGACATTTATGGAGAATATTATATGGCTTATGTAGAATAACAAATAGCACTGTTTAATTTTAAAAACAAACATAGGGGGAAAAAAGAGGAAATTAAACATAGGAAATGAATCTTTTGAACTATAACATTCTCAAAGCATCAGTTTTTCCCTTCACAGTTTTGCACTTGAAGTTTGGTTTGGCTCTCTGCTCCGGGGAATGTCTGTTTCTTAAGCATGAATATAAACAAATCCTTATTCCCATCTCCCATCCTTTGTTCCAGAGCTAAGCCTGTATTTGACTTTTGACTGAGCATTAGTTCCTGGTTCTTGATCCTGACCACCTAGTTCTTGATCAACACCTTTGTATCTAGCTTTGAAAGCCAAGTTAGACTCAAGGGTTGAGAGGAAGAGGATTGAGAAGGGCCTTGGCATGCATTGGAAGGTTTAGTTACAACTAGGGGTTTGTGGGGTTTTTTTGTTTGGGGGTTTTGGGTTTTTATGGTGAGGCAATTGGGGTTAAGTGACTTGCCCAGGGTCACACAGCTGGTAAGTGTTAAGTGTCTGAGGCTGGATTTGGACTCAGGTCCTCCTAACTCCAGGGTTGGTGCTCTACCCACTGCGCCACCTAGCTGCCCCTGAACTAGGGGTTTTTAACTGAGATCCATTAACTTGTCTTAATTATTTTGGTAACAGCATTTTATGCATTTAAGGATGTTATTTTGAGGGGCTGCTAGGTGGCGCAGTGGATAGAGCACCAACCCTGGAGTCAGGAGTACCTGAGTTCAAATCCGGCCTCAGACACTTAACACTTACTAGCTGTGTGACCCTGGGCAAGTCACTTAACCCCAATTGCCTCACTTAAAAAAAAAAAAGTTAAGAATGTTATTTTGAGAAGTAGTCTTTAGGCTTCACCATCCTGCCAAAGAGGGTAAGAATCCATGACACAAAAAGTTAGAGAAACTGAAAATATTCAACATAGAGAAGAGACAACATAGGGGGTGCATAATAGGGAAAACTAGGTGGCACAGAGTTAGGAGGACTGAGTTCAAATTTGGCCTCAGACACTTACTAGCTGTGTAACCCTGGGCAAATCATTTAATTACAATTGCCAAGAGAGAGAGAGACAGAAAGACAGAGAGACAGAGAAAGACATGGAGAGACAGAGACACACGTGCGCGCATGCGCGCGCACACACACACACACACACAGAAGAAGCAAGGACAGATAATGGAGGATGGTGTAGGAGGCTGAAGCTCAGGATGAGCTGAGGGTGGTGAGGGAAATGAAAGATTAAAAAAAGGATTTTAGCTGTACTGGGAGTGAAAGGAGGATCAGAGAAAGGGTAGGACCTTTGCCTGGGGCTCAATGGGATAAAGACAACTGACAAAAGGGAAAAGTCAGAGCTTTTCTGTTCTTAATTTTCTTTTGTTTTCTCTGCCAAGGAGAATGAACTTTGTGCTAAAAAGGTCAGAATAAAAATGACTAGTACATATTTGATACCTAAGATTACTAGGGAGAGAGTAAGAGCACCTGCCTGCCTTTAATTAATTCAAGTCACCTGGTGCAGATGAACCAACTATTCCTTCAGTATTGAAAGAACTGGCAGATGTAATTGTTGCACCACAACTGGTGAATATCTGAAAGATCTTGGGAAATGAAAACAGGTTCTATAAGATTGGAAAAGGACAACTAATTAATGTTGATGATGATAACTAGTACTCATGTAGTACTTTAAGGTTTGCAAAGTGTTTTAGACATACTGTCTCATCTTATCCTTACAACAACCCTAAGAAAAAGGTGCTATTATTATCTCCATTTTGTATATTAGGAAACCAAGGCAGACAAAGATTAAGTGGTTTGCCCAGGATCACACAGCAAATAAGTATCTGAAGCAGGATTTGAAATCAGGTCTTCCTGAGTCAAGTTCCCAAACTCTATCTATTGTACCACCTACCTGCCAAATGATATCCTAATGTTTTAAAAAAAAAAGTTATTACAAAGTCTTCAAATGATAGGTTCCTCAGTTTGACTTCATTCCTAGGAAAAGTCTCTAGAATGTATCACTAAAAAGATATTGGTGAATATGCCAAATGGGAAGGCATGATTATACAAAGAGTCAGCATGGTTTCATCTAGGATCCCTTCATCAAGAATAGGTCATGCCTGGGCAGCTAGGTGGCGAAGTGGATAGAGCACCAGCCCTAGATTCAGAAGGACCTGAGTTCAAATACAGCCTCAGACCCTTGACACTTAATAGTTGTGTGACCCTGGGCAAGTCACTTAACCCCAATTGCCTCACCAAAAAAAAAAAAAATCTTAAAAAAAAGAATAGGTCATGCCATAGTAACCTCATTTCCAATATTACTAAATTAATAAATGAGGGGAATGCTGTGATTATCAGGGAACCATGGACTATAATTTCTATAGAATCATTAAGATTAAGACCATAGAAACCTATGGTCCACATCTGAGGTAAAGTAGATTTAACCAATAAAAACAGAGATCAGGATTGTAGGAGGCTGTGGATATAGTTTACCTAGATTTTAGCAACTACCGACTAACAAGCAAAGTATCTGTAAAGAATTAATTGTTATTTGAGGTTTTTATGACACCCATCTTTTGGCTAGAATTAAAAAAAAAAACACCTCGGCACACGCATTGGCCTCTGGGGCTCTGCAAACGGCACAGTGCTCCACCCCCTGGTTGTGGCCATTGCCATGGCACTGGCACCTCACGTCATCACCACTCCCCAACGTCTGCATGGGCCTGGCAAAATTATAATGATTGGAAGCCTAGTGAGGGCAGTCATGTGACTGTCAGAGCGGCCAGCCAATTGGCTGGGGGCTGTCTGGGGTCTGCTGGGAAGAAGGGGAGGAGATTCGCCATTCTAGCTGGAAGCTGGAAGGCGACAGGACTTCTGCTGTGTATTCTCAGCTGATTCCTGGGCAGTGGTGTTATTCAGGTTGTATAATTTCCCTTTCCCCATTTTATTTCCTTTCTCTTGATTCTATTGATCCTGTTTGTGTTTTTTTTTCAAGTTCGTTTTTGTTAAATAAATCCTGCTCTGTTTTGAGGGAGGCTGCCGGTCTCCTTCCTTGCCCCAGTACTGCGGCACACCGCTTAGCTAACATTCCCCAATTAAAAACTGGTCCCCACATATCTCATACTGTTCTTGTGGAGAAAATAGAAAGATATAGAGTAGAGGACAATGTAAGTATTTGGATTCAGAACTGGTTGGATGCAAAGGGTAGTCATTAATGGTTCCATGTCAACCTGGCAAGAGGTCTCCAGTGGATTACCCCCAGGGATTTGTGATTGGCCTAGTGCTGACTAACAGATTTATCAGTGACTTGGATAAATGGCACTCTCATCAAATTGTTAGATGATTAAAAATTGGGAGAGATAGCAAATACAGTGTATAACAGAACCAAGATCTGAAAGAATAGTAATAGTGTTGGTATAAATTCAAGAGGATAAAATGAAATAAGGATAAATGTAAAGTCTTGTACTTGGATACCAAAAAAAAATGAATTTTACAAGAAGAAGATGAAGGATACATGGTTAAGCAGCAGTTGTTCTGAAAGAGATCTGGTTTTATGCGTGTGTATGTGTGTGTATTGCAACTTAAATAGAATTAGTTATAAAATGTGGTTGGCAAAAAAGCTAATACTACGATTTTGAGTTGCATTAAGAGGCATAGCTCCCAGAAATATGAAGGTGATAGTACCAATATACTTCAGACCTCATCTAAAATTTTGTCTGGGCACCAATTTTATGGAGGACCTTGAAAAACTGAAGAGCTTCTAGAGATGAGCAATAGAGATGGTGAAGGGCCCTTCATCCCAGGACTCTATACAAATCAACATCCCATTCAAGTCTAGTCCATGAAATATGAGGATGAGTTGAAGGAAATTGTGGTGTTTAGCCCGGAAAAAAGAGATATAGGAGGTATGTGATAGTCATCTTCAAGTATTTGAAGGGCTATCCCATGGAAGAAGGGTAAGACTTAAATGAATGAAAAAGCATTTTGAAGGTCCTTATTAAGAACAAAGTACTATGCTAAGCCCTAGAGATACAAATAGAAAATAAAAATTGTACCTGTTTTCAAGGAGTTTACATTCCAATGTAAGAAAAAACACATATAAGAAGTTTCTGCTATCAATTCAAATTGGAAAGGCCCAGCAGTTCTTAAGGGTACAGTAGAAAACCATATAGTAATTCATTTTCTTTAATGTCATTTAATAAAACCATATTGTTGTTGAGGTTAAGTAATATGACAGTGTCAAAGACTTTAGTGGTGAGAATCTTCTTTTCCAAATCTTCAGTAATATAATTGCTGAGAGGCAGATGCTATCTATGGTCCTGTAATAGAAGCTGCCAGATCTAATCTCTAGAACTATTGTTTCCCTACTGCAGGGTCCAGGCTAAAAGCAGGGTTGGTATTCTGGGGATGCTCAAGTTTCCAGGGCTCTTGGAATTTACTTCCTAGTTGCTTGTATTGGTGGTGGCTGGGAGAGTGAGTCCATTTTCCATAAGGGCTGATTCCTTCAATAATGATTACAAGGAGGGGCAGCTAGGTGGCGCAATGGATAGAGCACCAGCCCTGGAGTCAGAAGTACCTGGGTTCAAATCCGGCCTCAGACACTTAACACTTACTAGCTGTGTGACCCTGGGCAAGTCACTTAACCCCAATTGCCACACTTTAAAAATAAATAAATAAATAATGATTACAAGGGCCAAGTTGGAAGCAAAGTTAGTCACCTGGGTACATTCTTATTCCCAGGGACTATTGGACACAAGGGTCCTCTCCAACAAGGTCAGAGGGAAGAGTGTAGTTAAGGTGGTTTGATCCATTTGGTATATGCTGCCTCCTATTTCTATCTCAGGGTGCCTTGTTTCAGCTGGAAGATTTGGCTGAACAAAGAGTTAAATTCATCTTCTCACTCAGAGGCCACTCCATGGGAAATATGTTGATTTCCAATTATCACCAGTCACAGTCTTGCATTTAGAATTTTTAAAGTTTTATTGACATCTCATTTTTACCTTACAAATATTTCCAGATTATAGTTACCTTCATAAGAACTCCCTTCTAACAATGTAAAACATTTAAGTAAAACTAATAGTCATCTGAAAATGCATTCAACATTCCATACCTGTATCCCCCCAACTTCTCTATTGTATAAAAGTATTTCATTTTTTTAGTGAACAGAAATCCAATTTCTGTCCCATCTTCTAATACATTAAGGGGGAAAAATGAGAAAAGAGAAACAAATTCCTTATAACAAATATGCACAGTCAAACAAAACAAATGCCCTCATTAGTTGTGTTCAGAAATATGTATGTCACATTCTGCACCCTAAATCCATCATCCCTATCAGGAGGTGGATAGAACATTTCACCATTGGTCCTCTGAAATCATGCTTTCTACCTCCTGAGAGAGATGTTCATCTTAGTTCTTAGAGCTTTCAAACTTGTTTGTCCTTACAGCGTTGTTATTAGATAAATTGTTCTCCTGGCTCTGTTTACTTCATCTTTCATCAGTTTACAAAAGTCTTCAAAATTGTTGTTTTCATAATAGTGATGTTATAGTATAAATTGTTCTGGTTTTGTTTACTCCCCTCAGTATCATTTCATATAAGTTTTTTCATGTCTCTTTGAAACCATCTATTTCCTCATTTTTTAAAATCACATTTATATAACAATCCATTCAGCCATTCTTCAATTTTTTTCTAGTTTTTTTATTGCTACCACAAAAAGAGCTGCTTTAATATATAAATATACAAAGCTGCATTCACATACAGAGTAGAACTGGAAAAGAATAAAATGAGCTGAAGTGGTCTTCCTCCAAACCACCAAAATGACCTTTTCGATGACTGTGTAATCAGAGTTGGTGTTCTATGAGGCATTATGACCTAGTATATAGAGTTCCATATTGGTAATCAGATAGGCTAGGGGTTCAAAACCTGCCTCTGACCTTCACTTTGCTGGGTGATCTTCAGCAGAAGCTTACCTGAGGGGGCAGCTAGGTAGTGCAGTGGATAAAGCACTGGCCCTGGATTCAGGAGGACCTGAGTTCAAATCCAGCCTCAGACACTTGACTCGTACTAGCTGTGTGACCTTGGGCAAGTCACTTAACCCTCATTGTCCTGGAAGAAAAAAAGAAGCTTACCTGAGCTTTGGTTTCCTTATCTGTAAAGCAGGGATTATAATAACATCAATGTGGCAGGTTCTTGTGGAAAAAGTGCTTTGCAAATCTTAAAGGTCTTATAGAAATGAGCTATTGT
The DNA here is from genome assembly GCF_019393635.1 of Dromiciops gliroides. Lineage (NCBI taxonomy): Eukaryota > Metazoa > Chordata > Mammalia > Microbiotheria > Microbiotheriidae > Dromiciops > Dromiciops gliroides. The sequence continues at coordinate 148,661,861 of NC_057861.1, read as the reverse complement.
TAAGGAAAATTTCCCAAACAGTCTTTTAGACATGGAAATGGAACAATAAAGAGAAAGCAGACAGACACTGAAGAGGAAAAAAAAGTAAATGCCAGAGTGCAGAGGGCAAAATGAGTGGGATCCAGTTGTACTAAGTTGGAAACTCATTAAAAAATGTTAATTTCCATTCTAACCAGGAATAGGAGGGAATCCACTTTCTCAAATGCAGGCATGGGATCTAAATGTACTTTTAGAAATTAAAAAAAAAAGGTCTTAAAAGGTGTTGTCTTCTAATATGGAAACTAATCTTTGAGAATGGAGCAGAAGAAACTACATCTTTGCTATTTTTGGAAACATTCATAGGAAAACAGAATGGCCTCATTCTTTTAGAAAGTTACATGGATAAGAGTATAGTAAAGTCCTACTCAATTCCCAAGTTTGGGGTAGTTATTCTGAATGTCTCTGCACAATCCATTCAACAGGAAAATAAGACGGCACTGATGTTTACTTGTCTATATGGGATTTAGGTTTAATTCACCCATCTATGATGCACATACTCTCAGAAACTATTCGACTGAGCATCAGTAGGGAAACAAGTATGGATGCAACAGATTGTGTCAAGTGAGAAGTGACAGTACTGATTTCATCTGGGAAGGGAATCAAGAATGACTCTGAAATTACAAACCTGGGTAACTGAGTGTGAGCTCAACGGAAATGCAGAGGTTGGGAGAAAAAGCTTTCAGGGAAAGGATAATGAGTCCATTTTCAATATATTGAGTTTGAGATACCTACAAAATATCTAGGTTGGTAACATGAGACTAGAGCTTGGGAGAGAGATGAGAGATGCATATTTAGATCTGGAGGTCATCCATATAGAAATAGTATTTGAACATATGAACTAATCAAATAAGAGAGAGACAGATGAAGGGAAGGGAAGGGAAGGGAAGGGAAGGGAAGGGAAGGGAAGGGAAGGGAAGGGAAGGGAAGGGAAGGGAAGGGAAGGGAAGGGAAGGGAAGGGAAGGGAAGGGAAGGGAAGGGAAGGGAAGGGAAGGGAAGGGAAGGGAAGGGAAGGGAAGGGAAGGGAAGGGAAGGGAAGGGAAGGGAAGGGAAGGGAAGGGAAGGGAAGGGAAGGGAAGGGAAGGGAAGGGAAGGGAAGGGAAGGGAAGGGAAGGGAAGGGAAGGGAAGGGAAGGGAAGGGAAGGGAAGGGAAGGGAAGGGAAGGGAAGGGAAGGGAAGGGAAGGGAAGGGAAGGGAAGGGAAGGGAAGGGAAGGGAAGGGAAGGGAAGGGAAGGAAGGGAAGGGAAGGGAAGGGAAGGGAAGGGAAGGGAAGGGAAGGGAAGGGAAGGGAAGGGAAGGGAAGGGAAGGGAAGGGAAGGGAAGGGAAGGGAAGGGAAGGGAAGGGAAGGGAAGGGAAGGGAAGGGAAGGGAAGGGAAGGGAAGGGAAGGGAAGGGAAGGGAAGGGAAGGGAAGGGAAGGGAAGGGAAGGGAAGGGAAGGGAAGGGAAGGGAAGGGAAGGGAAGGGAAGGGAAGGGAAGGGAAGGGAAGGGAAGGGAAGGGAAGGGAAGGGAAGGGAAGGGAAGGGAAGGGAAGGGAAGGGAAGGGAAGGGAAGGGAAGGGAAGGGAAGGGAAGGGAAGGGAAGGGAAGGGAAGGGAAGGGAAGGGAAGGGAAGGGAAGGGAAGGGAAGGGAAGGGAAGGGAAGGGAAGGGAAGGGAAGGGAAGGGAAGGGAAGGGAAGGGAAGGGAAGGGAAAAGAGGAGAGGAGAGGAGAGGAGAGGAGAGGAGAGGAGAGGAGAAGGGAGAGGAGGAGAGAGAACAGAAGAGAAAAGGAAGAAAGGAGAGGGGAGGGGAAAAAAAGAAAACAGAAGGAGAGGGGAGGAAAGGAGAAGGGAGGGCAAGGGAGGAGAAGAGAGTGAGACAAAGGGGAGGATATCCAGGAGAGAGCATTAAAGCATTAAGGAACACTTCCAGTTAGAGTACACAACCTGGTTGATGATCCAGCAAAGGGTTTATCAGATAGCTGGGAGGAGAGCCAGGGAAAAGTAGTGTAATGAAAACTAAGGGAAGAGGGAGTATCAAGAAAGAAGGGATGGTTAACAGGGTAATATGCTACAGGTCAAGAAGAATGTGGACTGAGAAAAGGCCATCAGACTTCACCATTAAAAGATTTTTTGATAACCTTGGAGAGAGCAGTTGCAATTGAGTTGTGAGGTGAGACCAAGGTTACAAAGGATTGAGAAGCGAGTGAGGATTCAGTTACAGAGAACAAGATTTACTGTTATTGTATATTTATGGGGGAATATCAGGCATGTACAGAGAAGTGTGTGATCTTTTTCTTTTTTTGGGGGGGGGTGAGGCAATTGGGGTTAAGTGACTTGCCCAGGGTCACACAGCTAGTAATTGTTAAGTGTCTGAGGCCGGATTTGAACTCAGGTCCTCCTGAATCCAGGGTTGGCGCTCTATCCACTGCGCCACCTAGCCGCTCCATTGTGTGATCTTTTGTCCTGCCCTCTCAGCCCATCCCTCATCTCTTTAGCCAGGACAAAGGCAGATGAGACTGCCTAGCTATAATCATTCCTTATAACAAAACTTTTCATTTTCTTTTTCTTTTTTCTTTTTTTTGTGAGGCAATTGGGGTTAAGTGACTTACTTTCCCAGGGTCACACAGCTAGTAAGTGTTAAGTGTCTGAAACTGGATTTGAACTCAAGTCCTCCTGAATCCAGGGCTGGTGCCCTATCCACTGTGCCACCTAGCTGCCCCCCTTTTCATTTTCAATTAAGTATAAAATTAAATCCTACTGATGACTGTCCAACATTTCACTTTGAAGCTCTATCCCTATTACAAGAACAACTCCCATAGGTTCAGAGGCCTAGAACTGGAAGGTACTTCAGAGGCCATCTAGCTTAGGGTCATAAAAAGAATGCTGGGCTTGAAGTCAGAAGACTTGTATTGGACTATTGTCTTTGATCATTACCGGTGATGGGATCATGGGCAAATCATTTAACTCTTATGAGCCTCAGTTTTCTCATCTATAATACATAGCAAATATTCCTTTTATTAACTACATCACAAATTGTTGCAAGAAGTACTGATTTTGGAGCCAGAGGACCTGGGCTCATCCCCCTTACCTCTGTTTACTCACCGTAAGACCTTGGGCAAATTGCTTAACCTCCCTAAACCTCAGTTTCCTTACCTGTAAAATGAAAGGGTCTCACTACAAAGCCTCTGAGGTGCCTTCTAGATCGATGATCTGAGTTAAAAGGATAAAACTTCAAAATGAAATTTGACTCACGAATCAACTGGACAGAAGATCTCACGTCTTATATTAGCACCACAGAATCTTAGACTTCGAGCTGATGGGGATCTTAGAGGTCATTTAGCCCATGTCCCTCTCCAACACCTCATTTTGCAGGTGAAAAAATAGGAGGGCTTGAGGGGTTGTGATGTGGAAAAGGTCACATAGGTGTTAGAGGCAGCATGGGGATTGGAACAGATTTACAAAACTGGACCAGAGATAGGAAGAAGTCTGTTAGGCTGTGCCCATAGAAGTTCATTTAAAAAATAATGGAAAGAGGGGGCAGCTAGGTGGTGCAGTGGATGAAGCACCGGCCCTGGATTTAGGAGGACCCGAGTTCAAATCCAGCCTCACACACTTGACACTTGCTAGCTGTGTGACCCTGGGCAAGTCACTTAACCCTCATTGCCCCAACAAAACAAAAAATAATGAAAAGAGAACTCAGCATATACACACACACACACACACACATACACACACATATATACACACATATATCTATATTATATGTACACACATACATATATTTAGATGTAGATATGCACACACATGTGTTTTGTTGTTACATAATACAGAACTGTATTGCGTGTGTGTGTGTGTGTGTGTGTGTATATATATTTAATGGCAGTAAAAGTAAGATTCTGGAAATGATTCTTGGAAAAAAGATGAAGATAAGTCTCAAACATTTCTTGGGGAATGGAAAATGTGCTGCAACAATCAGCTTCAGCCAGATGAGGTTATCTAAAGGGCAGGAGGATGTCTCAAGCCTCCCTGCTTTTGAACCGCAACAAAAATCAAAACCGAGGAAGGAGATATTTGGAAAAAAACAATCTGAAAGTGATGTTTGCAGAGTCCCCACTGATATTTCAACTAATAAATCTCTTGGAATCTGTTGGCCTCCCTTTCCTCAGTCTCCTGGGAGCCTTGCTGGCACCCCACTTCCTGGGCCAGCTGCCTGCCTCCGTCGGGCTGTCTGAGCAGGGGAATCGAGTTCATTACTCTGTGATATCTCCCCTGGAGTGCCTTCCTGTTCATCTTTAACTTACTCACCCTGGGCCCTGATTATTCCATTATTTTGGTTTCCTGTAAAGACTGCTTATTGTCTGTCCTTTTATCTATGTTCTCTCTCTCCCTCTCTCAGCAGGTTTCTGTTGTTGTGTTGCCAAGGCAACACCTGATGACGCTGACATCCTCCCAGCAGGGAAGGAGGATGCTTAATCAGTCTGTCTGGGGGCTTGCTTCACCCGGAGGTAGGTGGCAGGATCAAAGGCCAGTGGAGTTGGCCAGGCAGGTGTATATTAATTACCTACTTTTGTTGTTCAATCCTTTCAGTCATGTCCTACTCTTCCTGACCCCATGTGGGGTTTTCTTGGCAAAGATACTGAAGTGGTTTGCTGTTTCCTTCTCCAGCTCACTTTACAGATAAGAAAACTGAGGTAAAATGGGTTAAGTGATGTGCCCAGAGTCACACAGCTAGTAAGTGTCTAAGGACAGATTTGAACCCATAAAACTGTCTTCCTGACTCCAAGCACAATGCTCTATCCACTACATCACCTAGCTGCCCTAAGTAGTTAGTTTGCACCCCCCAAAAGGGTAATTTTATCTAAATGTTAGTAGTTCCAGAGGCAGCTTAGAGGCAGTAAGTAGATAGAGAACCAGTCTCAAATCTATGCAAACATCTGGGTTCAAATACCACCTCTGGCACATAGTGGCTGGGTGACTCCTGGCAAGTTATTTAACCCCTGGAGCATCAGTTTTGTTGTTGTTTTTTGCGGGGCAATGGGGGTTAAGTGATTTGCCCAGGGTCATACAGCTAGTAAGTGTCAAGTGTCTGAGGCCAGATTTGAACTCAGGCACTCCTGAATCCAGGGCCAGTGCTCTATCCACTGCATCACCTAGCTGCCCCTGGAGCCTCAGTTTTAGGCAAGAGGTGTCAAACTCACAGCCAGAATGAACCAGATTAAAGTATAATTGAAAAATGTTTAATAAAATAAATCAAAATACAATATGACACAGATAATGTTAATATGAGGTTTTGCAAGTTAGTGTAGCAGGGATCTGTTTCTATTTCAGTTTGATGTCACTGCAGCAGGCAGCTCTCTGAAACTATAAATTGCAGAGCTGGTATCCAACTGTGATGAGAGAAATTGAGCTAGAATATTTATTAAGCGCTTGCTATGTGTCAATCATTATACTGGTTGCTTAGGATAAAAATGCAAGCAAAAACCCCAGTCCCTGGCCTCAAAGAGTTTACATTCTAATGGGGATGTAAAACAAATAAAAGGGAGTTGGAAAGAGATGAAAAAGGAATGATCCTCATTGGGGGCAATGCCGCTGTCAAAGATGTGGAGAAGTCTGGAGAGTGAGGAGTGGAGCTAAGGGCTAAGTATGCATGGCCCTGAGGCCTCACAAAATGACGGGGGATGGAGACTCACCAATCAGTAGAGAGTGCTTGGTGGGGAGGTATCTTCAGGGTGAGAAGGCTGGGAAGAGGCACTTTCTTCATCAGAGAGTTCCCTCTACCTATGAAACCACAGGTGTAGTTCTCATGTCGCCCCATAAATTCCATAGCTCCCCTTCTCCCTAACTCCAATTCTGACCATTTATGGGCAGAATCTCCTTCAGTTGCTTGATGGATCTGCCCTGTGCATGGACTGCCCCTGTGGAGCCTTGAGACTTTTTGTGAACAAGTGTGGGACAGACAGGATTTGCAGAGCCGATCCCAGAGGCAAATTTTTCTTCATTTGAAATGCTGTGTTTAAAATTCCAGCAGCCCTCGCCTTGACTCTCGACATGTGTTTCTGACGGGGAGGGAGTCAGTACACTCGATTTACCTCTCTTTGCTCTTCCTTTGGCTCAGATTTGGATCAATTTTATTCTTCTAGTCTCTGAAAATGCTGATGCTTTTCATGTAGGGACCAAAGGCCAGTGAATTCACAAAGTTCTATTAAACAACTCAGGATAACCTCAGCCTTGTATTTGAACATATTGATGTTTAACCAGTTCCTGTATCAATATGGCACCTTCCCCCGGGGCTCCATACCCAAAAGATTCTCCACATTTTATGTGGGATTTATTCTCACAGCAAGGCATGGGACATATGTATTATTACCACTCCCATTTTCTAGACATGACAAAATTGAGGCACTATGAGATTAAGTAGGTTAAGAAACTTTGCTGACATCATGTTGCAAACTCAAGGGGAAAAAATTACATTTTCTTCTCCACTGTATCTATTTTTTACCCCCAGTACTCTGGTGGCTCTGTGAACTCATGGATTAGGGTATTCCCTTCTTTTTTTTAAAGGGTATTCCCTTCTAACGATGAATATCACAAACCACCCAAGACCGCCCATCCCATGTACCCAGTTGCCTCATGAGTGTACCCGGGAGACCACCTAAAGTGATCCCATGACATTGTGCATTTTTGCTGATAGCACATATGGACTGCTTATTGGAAAGCCCTCACTTTTGCTATATTATCCACTTTTTTTGCCAATCACACATTTCATAAGAACATAGATTTCATCCTGGATGTGTTCTTAGAGGTCATCTAATTTTGTTTTTGTTCAGTCATTTCACCTGTGTCTGACTCTTCATGACCCATTTGAGGTTTTCTTGGCAAAGGTACTGGAGTGGTTTGCCATTCCCTTCTCCAGCTCATTTTACAGTTGAGGAAACTGAGGCAAACAGGGTTAAGTGGCTTTCTCAGAGTCACAGAGCTAGTAAGTGTCTGAGGCCAGATTTGAACTCAGGTTTTCCTAATTCTGGGCCCAGCGCTCTATCTACGCTCTATCCACCTAGCTGCCCCATCTCATTTTATAGAAGCTATTTAGAGGTCATTTTCATTTTTCAAATGAGGAACTGTGGCCCACTGAGGTTAAGTGATTTGCTTTGAGGTTACACAATTAGTAAGGACAGAGCTGGAATGTGAGTCTAGGTCCTCTTAATTCCAAATACAATTTTTTTTTTCGGGGACTATACTGACTCTCTGGTGATGTGTTTTATATCCATCTTTCCCACATAACTCTTTGTTTGTACAGTGAAATAGCATGATCCCACTCTCTATTCCATTCTTCATAGCCCTTTGGAGAGATATTGAACCTCATTCACTCTACTCATCCCTTATTTAAAAATAAGTAACATACATTCCATCATCTCTAGGGTCATGTCTATGCACCATGAAAATAACTAATGAAGATTAATTCAGTTAATTCTATGAAAAAATGTGAAACAACAACAAAAAAACATAGAGAATAAATCAGTTTTCATAGATATGGTAATGTTATTAGTGATCATCCTCAGACCTGGATATTGCAATTTCTAATCATTTATTCTGATATTATCTATATATCCTAATCTTGCCCCAGTTTTCTTATTAGTTGGTTCATTGACATATCCAGTGACAAATGTGAGCTCCTCCTACTGTCTTTCACGATAGAAACCTCCTTGTCATTATGAACTTAACTTGATTGTCCTATGGACAAGACAAGCTTCCCAAGCCCAAAAGAAAATGTCATTTTAGAGATCAAAGGATATACTTAAGCACAGAGTCCAGGGAAACCATACACAGTGGCCCAAAGTTGCCTGTGTGTATCAGCACAGCAGGCAGGCCATACTTACATGAAGACTGAGAGGACAGATTTATTTGTAGGTCAGAAAGCCAAGAAGTCAAGCAGCAAAGCTTGACTCCCTCTGTGTGTAAATCCTACCACATTTTCCCATAAAATTATCTGATCATTGCAGAGATGCCTTGGTTTGTGCTTTAATCATCCCCTAATGTTTTCTATTTTTTTTTAAAGATCAGCGATGAGCTGTGTGACCCTGGGCAAGTCACTTAACCCCAATTGCCTCACCAAAAAAAAAAAAAAAGAAGATCAGAGATGAGGCTTTCTGAAAATGGCCCTAAATTACAGAATCATTGATTTTGAACAGACTTCAGTCCACCTGGTCCAACCTGCACCTGACCAAATAAAGCCTCTCCAACACTCCCATTCCTTACAAACTTTCAAGCATTGTACAATTACAGTTATTGATATTTTAAGTTTTTAATGATATTATTGTAGAGCACTTAAGCAGTGGTCATTGTTTTAACAAGACCTGAGATTTCATTGTCTTAGGGGAGCTCCCAGTCAGGAAACTCTCTCTACTGTTTTGGGGGGTAATTGTATCAGGAGCTCTGTGCGTTTAATGTCTTTCCTCTGCCATCTTGGCTCTGCGCCTCAGGAAACTCTCTCTACCAATGCTGATGGGCATGTCCTCTGCAATTTATAGTCTTAGCAATCTGCCTGGGCCACTGAGTGGTTAAGGTTAAGTTCTTGACAGCCTGGATGAGTCTATGAATATTATTGTCATTAACATTGTCTATAAACCTAATGCAAAGGGTGCTCTATTCCATCCATCCACACTGCCCTCTCTTGGTCCATCTGACAAACACCGGAATAAAGGCCTACTAAGCACAAAGTATTTTTTTGAGGAGCTGTGATGTAGTACCCATTTACCACTTTAATTCACTGTAATGATCTCTGAATAAAAGCCCTTCAAAATGAAGCTCATGTGCTGTTCCCCATTCTCATGTCCTCAGATCCAGTCTGTCATTTTAGAGGGTACACTCACTGGAGAAGTCATTGGATCTCCTCTGCTGACACATGTCCTGAAAACACCTGCAGAAGTGGCAGAATCAGGACAAACCGTTCCAGCCAAAGCTCAAAGAGAGCACCTTTTTGAGTTTCATTATTTCTCACTCTGCCGTAGGAACACACTGCGGCGCCAAGGGTGAGCTGGTAATGTTTATTCTACCTCTGGTCCTCTCAAAATGATTGAAGTTGGGTAATTTAATAATTAGAACATTTCGGGGTCTTCTCCGGCGAACTGCTGCAGTTAACCTTGTTTTCTGAATCCAGTAAGGTGCATGCACAGCATGATGCTAGCTGCTGGGATGGCATGGCTACCACTAGTCTCCCTGTAACATTGTAAAGTCTGTGCCATAGGGAAGGAAATGTTATTCCTCCCTAGATTTCCCCTCACAGCTAGAGGTTAAGGAGGAGGCCATGATAAACAAAGAATGTTACATTCTAAGACTTTCCATTAGTTTGGTGGAAGCCAGCACGAAAAAATCTAGAACCTGGGAAGAGACCAAAGTGATTTTAGAATATCCAATAAGGGGTTCTGCTTTACAAGGGCTGGTATAAAGGGAAATGCTAAAACCAAATTCCCTCCAACTTATTTTGATCTCAGTTTATGGACAAAAAATTAAGAAAATTCCTTGAAATGATAACCAGAATTTATGTAGCACTTAAAAGTTTATAAATCACTTTATCTATGTTAGCTCATGTCATACAAACATCAAGTCTGTGGTTTAGGTGCTATTATTATCCTCATTTTACATATAGGGAAACCAAGGCAGGGAGCAGTTAAGTGATTGGCCCAGGGTGTCTCACAGCTAGTAATTGTCTGAGGTAGACTTTGAAATTGGGCCTTTCTGATTCCAAGTCCAGCACTCTCTCCACTGTGTCAACAAGTTGGCTAAGAGAAACTCCTTTTTGAGCTTCTAGAGGCTCAAAATGAAGATGCAAAGGTGTCCATCTTATCCACACCTTACAACAAAGGGACAATCTTTGAATTCCCATGGTTTTTTTCCTTTTAAAAAACTTTAGAAAAATTTTATTCTTTATTCTGAATTCAAACTCCCCAAAGAATATTTTCATATTTTTCTGTTAATATGTATTTACTTTCCCTCCCATCTCCCCTTTGATTAAAAAAAGAAAAAGAAAACCCTTGTAACAAATATACATAATAAAGCAAAACCAATTCTAACATTAACAATGTCCCCCCCAAATGTATGTCTCATTTTGTACATTTAGTCCATCATCTCTTTGTTAAGAAATAGGCAACAAGCTTCATAATAGGCACTGTAGGATAATAATTGATCATTTCGTTGATCAGGTTTCTTAAGTATTTCAGAGTTGTTAATTTTTACAATGCTGTTGTATTGATATAAATTGTTCTCCTGGTTCTGCTCACTTCACTCTGCATCAGTTCACACTACTTGGTATTTCCAGAAATCATCTTTTTCATCATTTCTTACAGTTCAATAATATTCTATTATATCCATACATCACCATTATTCAGCCATTCACCAATTGATGAGTATCACTTTAGGTTCTGGTTCTTGTTCGTTTTTTTTTTTCACCATTTAAATTCTCCTTCCATAATCAGGAAGAATGTCTGCCTTCCCTTCTTTAACTCTCCTTAGTATTGAGTTTACTAAGTAGGCCTACTACAAATTTATGTTACATAACATCAACTGAGCCTATGAGACAATCCTTGTATCATAGCTGCCCTTCCAAACCTTTTATGCCTCCTCAATCCTCAGTTTGACATATAAAATCCTGTTTAACCTACCTCCCCCAACCCTTCCAGAATTCTTACATCCTATACCACCACCTCTACCCTCCATGGATTCTGGGATCCAGTGATACTGGCCTCTTTGCTGCTTCTCACAAAAGACACTCCACCTGCTGATTTCTAGCATTTTCACTGACTGCGCTCCATACCTGAGATGTTCTCCTTCCTTATCTCTGTCTCATTATTTTATTTTATTTTACTTTGGTGAGGCAATTGGGGTTAAAGTGACTTGCCCACGGTCACACAGCTAGTAAGTGTCAAGTGTCTGAGGCTGGATTTGAACTCAGGTCCTCATAACTCCAGGGCCAGTGATCTATCCACTATGCCACCTAGCTGCCCCTGTCTCATTATTTTATGACTTCCTTCAAGTCAGTGCTAAAATCCTATCTTCTACAGGAAAACTTTCCTGATCCTCTTTAATGCTAGTGTCTTCTTTCTGTTGATTTTCCCCAATTGATCCTGTGTGTACTTGTTCATACATAGTCATTTGCATGTTGTCTTGGCCATCCGATTGTGAGCTCTTTAAGAGCAGAGACTATATTACCCTTTTCTTTGTATGCCTAGTGCCTATCTTAGTGCCTGAGATATAGTAAGTAATTAATAAATGTTTGACTGATACTGCTTTTTTATATTTATGTGTATGTTCAAAACTTTTTGTCCATTTCAGACAAGAAGTTCATCTGATTCCTATTCCTCCCATCCCTTACACCATATGTTTATATTCTTTTCACATAGCCCACATATGAGATATAGCATGTTCTTCCTCTTTTCTTAGCCAGTGTATTCCTTTTACCCTTCCTTCTCTTTCCCCTCTTAAGACTCTCAGAATGGAACCAACCCACCCCACCCCCAAGGTCCTTTGTTATTTTTATTTAACTTTTGGAAAACATTAATTTTCTGAAGGGATACTTTTTCTTTCCCTATCTATTACAAAGTTAGCATTTGTTGGTTGAGAACAAACCCAACACTGAATTTTTTTAAAGAAAAACTTTATTAAGTCATCCAGCAGAGGAGAAAGATGAAAAAGGTGGCCTGTTCCCCTGAACCTCTATGACTTACACATTGTATAAAATTCAAAGGAACAAGAAAATAGTCATCTCATTAGCCAGCACAGAGGCAGTTTCTAGATGAGACATGTAGGTACTTGAGATGTATAATGGCAGAAAACTACTGGGAGAAATGTCAACAATCTCAGATGTGCAATGATACCAATCTGATTGTAGAAAGTGAAGGGGAATTAAGAAGCCTTTTGACAAGAGTGAAAGAGGAGAGTGTAAAAGCTGGCTTGAAGCTTAACATCAAAAACAAAAATCTTGGCAACTGGTTTCATCACTTCCTGGCAAATAGAGGGAGAAAAAATGGAAGTAGTATATTCTTGGACTCAAAGATCACTGCAGACAATGACTGCAGCCATGAAATTAAAAGACAATTGCTCTGTGGAAGGAAAGCTATGGAAATATGCATGGCATGCTTAATAGCAGGAATATCACCTAGCTGACAAAGGTCCTTATAGTCGAAGCTATGGTTTTTCTGGTAGCAATGTATGGTTGTGAGAGTTGGACTGTAAGGAAAGCTGAGTGTGCAGAATTGACACTTTTGAATTGTGGTACTGGAGAAGGCTTTCAAGAGTCCCTTGGACAATAAGGAAATCAAATCAGTCAATATTTGAAATTAATTCAGGCTATTCCCTGGAAGGTCAGATACTAAAGCTGAAGCTTAAATACTTTGGCCACATAATGAGAAGGTGAGACTCATTGGAAAAGACTCTGATGTTGGGAAAGATTGAAGATAAAAGGAAAAGGAGACAATGGAGGATGAGATGGATAGATAACATCATGGAAGCAATGAACATGAGCTAGGACAGAGTCCAAGAGATAGTGGAGGATAGAAGGGTTTGGCATGCTATGGTCCACGGAGACACCTAAAGAGTCAGACATGACTGAGCAATACCACCACCATCACCACAACAACAAAAACATACATTCCTTGCATCACTACCATCTCCCCTGAAAAGTTGGCTCAATATAACCTGCAGTCCTGAGTTAAATATTAAACAAGTTTGATCTCTAAGAACCAAGTCTAGTCTCTGAGCCACACAAAATTAGGTCCAAACAATGCAATGAGGTTTTTCCTCTACTACAGCATCAAAAATCACTTTCTAATTGCTCAAATAAATTTACATTTTTACGTTTCTCTAAATACTATGTTTTACATTCAGAGTTACTGCTCAGCTCATTTATTTTCACCAGAAATGGCTGAGAGTCCTTTTTCCATTAAAAATGTTTTCTCTTGTAGGATCATATTCAGCTTGAAAGAGCAAGTTATTCTTGGTTTTAAGTCTGTATCTTTTGCTTTTTGAATGATTGTATTCCAAGATCTCCTCTCTTTTATGGCAGAATCTTCCAAATATTATGTAAGTTGTCTGTAATTCCCTGGTATTTGAACTCCTCTCTGGGTGCTTGTTGTATTTTCATCTATCTATTTATTTATTTATTTGGGGGATGGAAGCTCTGGATTATAGCAATGACATTCCTGAGACTTTTCTTTTTGGAGTTTCTTTCAGGAGGTGATCACTAATTCTTTGTGTTTTCACTTTGCCCTTTGATTCCTTTTTTTTTGGCAGGGCAATGGGGCTTAAGTGACTTGCCCAAAGTCACACAGCTGGTAAGTGTCAAGTGTCTGAGGCTGGATTTGAACCGAGGTACTCTGGAATCCAGGGCTGTTTCTTTATCCACTGCACCACCTAGCTGCCCCCTTGCCCTTTGATTCTAAAAGATCTGGGTAGTTGTCATTTCTGGTTTCTTAAAATATAGTGTCAAGATTTAAATTTTTTTTCGGGGAATCCAGTGATTCTTAAAATACCTCTCCTTGACCTATTTCCAAGTCCTTTATATATATATTTAATAAACCTATCTATCTTTTTTTTTTTTAAGTGAGGCAATTGGGGTTAAGTGACTTGCCCAGGGTCACACAGCCAGTAAGTGTCAAGTGTCTGAGGCCGGATCTGAACTCAGGTCCTCCCGAATCCAGGGCCGGTGCTTCATCCACTGTGCCACCCAGCTGCCCCTAAACCTATCTATCTTAACGCCTTAGTAGCCTCACTTGCTAGCAAGAGGCAAATGAATACTTATAGGCAAGATCTAAAAATGAGCCAGATATTCCTAGAAGAAATACTCTATGGTAATACAAACCAAGTATACTTATTGAGAAGCTTCCAAGATATAAATCCAAGTCCATGTGAGTGCAGAGTGTTTTAGGCCACATAGATTTTGGGAGAATAGATTTCAAAGGGTTCAGAGAAAGTATATCTAAGAGCCAGTGGCCTAGAATTCTACAGGGAAAGTCAGTTCAAGTAGAATGATAACTTCTTAAGGACAAGATTCTGAAAACAGAAAACAATTCTCCTAAGTAGGCAAATGGAAAGTTAATAGAATAATAGATTTAGAACTGGAAGAGGCCAGCTCCTGCATCTAATCCAACTGCTTTATTTTATTAATGAGGAAATTGAGGCCTAGAGAAGTGAGTGTACTTGTCTAAAGTCATACAGGTAGTAAATGCCAGGGAAGGATGTGAACCCGCCAACATTAATACAAAGGGAAATTCATTGACCAACCTAGATTTTAAAAAAAAACATGTACCATTCATGGAAGAAAGGTCAGATATCAGGAAGAACACACACACAAAAAAGTAGCATGGTCCTGTAGATAGTATGGCAGACTAAAAGTCAGAATGAGCTAAGCAAGATCATAAAATAAAGAGGGAAGTTTACAGATGAGGCTGGGACCTCTGATTTCATTAGGATAAGGATCTTCCTCAATGAGGAAACTCCCTCCTTAAATGCTAGTGAAAAAGCAAGGGTTCCCAAACTATCATCCCTGGACCAAATTCATTCTGCCTTTTTTGTACAGACTAGGGAACTAAGAATGGGTTTTATATTTCTTAAGGTAAAAAATGTAAAATTGCAAACATAAAATGTAAAAATTATAAAATTTAAAATACAAAAACCATTCTTAGCTTACCAGCCTGTCAACTCCTGTGGATTTATAGAGTTACCTAGAGCCTAGCTTCTTAAACGGTGGCTCTCAACCCCATATGGGGTCATGTAACTGAATGTGGGGGTTGTAAAGAATTTGGCAACAGTAAAAGGTTATGTATACCTATTTTATATACCTGTATATCAGAGGGTCATAGAAAAATTTCTTGAGCAAAAAGGGGTCTTGAGTGGAAAAAGTTTAAGAAGCTCTGTCCTAGAGTACTAAGGGGTGAAGTAACTTGTCTGGGATCTCACAGCCATAGGTATCTGAGACAGGTGTAGAACCTGGGTCTTCTCGCTCTGAGGCCATCTCTCTAGCCACAAGGCTCTGCCGTTTCTCTTTTCAAAGTTTCAAAGTTTCAAAGTTTTAGAGGGTCAAAAATGGGTTGGACAGTCGTAAGGAGTGGGTGGCTCAGTGTTTCTGATTTGCTTCTTTTTGCTCTGTGAAAGAAAATGACCTTTAGACCAGAAAGGGCAGAACAAAAGTGACTAATTGGGAGCTAAAATCCAAGATAAGTAGGAAGTTAAGTAAGAGGGCACCTTGCTGTCTTTGATAAGTTGAAGTCACCAAGCTCAGGCACACTACATTGCAGGGTATTCAAAAAAAGCCTTCAGATTTTCTCAGTAATAGAATGATCCAAAACAATTCCAAAGGACTCGTGGTGCAAACGGCTATGGACATCTAGAGAAAGAACTGAGTGCAGATTGAAACACACTATTTTCACTTTCCCTATTTTGTGTGTGTGTTTGTTCCTTTTGGTATGGTTCTTCTCTCATAACATGATTAATATGGAAATATGGTTTACATGATTGCACATATATAGCCTATATCAAAATGCTTGCCATTTTAGGGAGGGAGGAGAAATCAGGGAAGGAGAAAAATTTGGAACTCAAAATTTTTTAGATGAATGTTAAAAATTGTCTTTACATAGAATTGGAAAAAATAAAATACTATTTTAAAAAAGAGCTTGCTTATGATAAACCACTACCAGTGATATCAGAAGGGCTATAAAGAAGAGTGCTTGGGCAGCTAGGTGGTGCAGTAGATAAGGCACTGGCCCTGGATTCAGGAGAGTTCAAATCCAGCCTCAGACACTTGACACATTCCAGCTGTGCAATCCTGGGCAAGTCGCTTAACCCTCATTGCCCCCACACACAAAAAAAAAGTGCTTTAGAACTGGAAAAGGAAATGTTATCCTGATTTTTGATAAGTAGAAGAGTTATATCTGCAGACAATATGCCAGTATCTTAACTTCTATCCCTGGCAAAATTCTATAATCATTCATTAATGCCTATTTGTTGTTTGTCCCTCATTCTCAGAGAGGATCTGGCTGATGTCATGACTTGCAGGGAATTGGATTTAAGCAAGGGAGGGCTATGCAAAGTCACCAGCCTCACTTTCTCCTCCAGAGCAAGATATACATCAGGACGACTGGAGATGGCCCTGGATGTGTGAGGCAGTTGGGGCTAAGTGACTTGCCCAGGGTCACACAGCTCTATCCACTGTGCCATCTAGTTGCTCAAATGAATGATTAATGAACATCTGAAAAACAAAGCTATGATCACAAGCTATTGCATAGCTTCATCAAGAACAGGTCATGTCAGACTAATCTCATTAAAAAAAAACAGGTAGTTTGTACTGCATTGAGTGAGGGATTTGGAGTCAGGAAAAGCTGAGTTCAAATCCTGACTCAGACACTAGCTGTGTGATCCTGGGTAAGTTACTTAACTTGCCTTAGTTTCCCTATCTGTAAAATGGGGATGATAATGGCATTTATCTCCCAGGATTGTTGTGAGGATCAGATGAGCTAACATATGTAAAGAACTTTGCAGGCCTTAAAGCATCAGATAAATGCTAGCTCCTATCTAAAACAAATTATTAGCCTGGCAGGGCAATGACACCATGGGGGTGATGTCTTAACTTGTAGGTGAATTGGATTTAATTGAGGCAGAGTTGCACAAAGTCATCAGCCTCACTCTCTATTCCGGAGTCATCAAAGTCCAGTGGCAAAACAAAAGTCAAGACAACTGGCTATGGTCCAGGATGCAATGAATGACTGGCATCTTCCATTTTTGACCAAGCTCTGAGCACTTCATAGTGCCTGCTTCATCCTGACTTTGTGGCCATTGGAATAAATTCAATAGTGTCAAGTAGAGGACAGAGCTCCCAAAGGCATCCTAAGCCATCTATGCTGTTAGCTTCCCCTCTCCCAAGGAGAAAAGCAAACTATACACAATATCTATTCCTAATCACCAATTCCCTCCTAACACCTTGTACTCTGGCTTCTACATCCAGAATCCTATTGAAATTGCTCTATTGCATGGAACTAATGGCATTCCATATGGTATATCCAGTGGCCTTTTCTTTGTCCTCCTTTTCCATGACCTCTGCATTTGACATTCTTGACCACCCCAAGAGTGGATGATACCTGTCTTGAACCCTTAAAGGCCTAGTTTGAAGCCCTACCTCTGACATATACTGGCTTTGTGATCTTGGGCAAGTGTTTCCATTGTATTCTCTTCTTGTCTGACTATAACATGCTCTATTGTGTTCAGTTCTGGATACTATATTTAGAAGGATATTGGTGGTCTGGAGCACACCCAGGAAATGCTGAACAAGATTGTGAAGGTCTTCAAGGTCATGTCATACAAGGAATCATTTATCCTAGAGATAAGAGAAGACTGGAGGAATATGGTAGCTGTATTTAAATACCTGGAGACCCATCAAGCAGAAAAGGGATTAGCCTTGTTCTTGACCCCAAGAAGATAGAATGAGGAGAAATGAATAGAAGTTGCAAAGAGACACATTTAAGTTTGATGTTAAGGAAGACTTTCTAAAAGAGTAATAGAGAAGTGCAATGTGCTGCCTTGATTGTCCTCATTTTTTATATATATGTTTGCACATTGGCTCCTCCAATAGATGGTAATTTCCTTGAGGGCAGGGACTGTATCTTTCACCTCTTTTTGTATCTTCAGTACCTAGCAGAGTACCTGGTACATAGTAGGTGTTTAATAAATGGGTTTTTTTTATTGATTAGTTGTCTCCAAATAAAGGTTGAGTGATCCCTGAAAAGGTAAGGTCTTTGAGGGCAGGGAGCGTCTCATTGCCTCTTTATCACATATGCCTAAAACAGAATTTAATTACTGTTGATTCACTTGAAGCTTGGTTATGTTATAGAGAAGATTCTATTTTAAGTACATTGATTAGTCTCTTATCTCCCTTCTAACTATAAGATGCTGAAAGTCCATGATCACACATAGGAGGAAGCTGAGGTCTATCTTGGAGAACAAGGTACGTTGCTCTGGCTTCACTTACTATCTTCAAACAGTAAGTAGTTCATGATATTTTATATTGTGAAGCTAAAGTTATCAGAGAAAGCATTTTAATGACTTTTAAAAATTAATTCATGAGATAGAATGGTGCAAGTCAGCCTTAGACCCAGGAAGATCTGAATTCAAGTCCCCACCTCTGACACATCCTAGCTATGTGACCCAGTACAAATCATTTAGCTTCTCAGTGTTCTAAGCAACACTCTAAGACTATAAGGTGAAGGGATGCATTGGTAGAGGGTTTTTTTCCTTATTCAAGATTTACTTCTAGCAATAAATCACAGGTCCAGTCCCTCTCTCTGTTAATCCTTAAACCCGGAGTACCTTGGTGTGAAAGGAGAAAACAGTGCCATACTATCAACAAAGAACCTCAGCCACAGAGATGGTTTCAAGCATTTGGAAAAAAAATTACTCAAACGCCAAGACTGGGACAGAATTACAAATTCTGCGTCCCTATTCACCAATAAATATGGGATCAGTCTGGATGCTACATTATCCACCACATCTACCTCTTTGGTACACCCAGAACTTTAGTTACTTTGGATATTTGCAGTTCTAAACCTGGGTCCAAGAGCAATGTCCTGAGCTCAGAACCAAGAGAAGGTAGGGGGCTTCCTTCAGCCTGAAAACCACTAACTCTTTCTTCTTCCTCTTATGCTCCATACCTGGCTTGGAAGTCTAAAGAGTTCTCCAGGAATTTAGGTCCAGATAATGTTTTCCAAGTTCAGTGGCTACTCCCGCCCTTCAAAAAAAAAAAAGACTAAATTAAAGAGGGAGAGGGAGGGAGAGAGAGAGAGAGATAAGGGAAGAAAGGAAGGAAGGAGAGAGGCAGGGAGAGAAAGAGGGTGGGAAGGAAGGAAAGAAGGAAGAAATTAGAAGGCCAGAGACGAGGGAACCATGGAATAACAGCTGGCATTTAAATAAGGTTCTAAGGCCATTCCATTGTCCCTCCTCTTTTTTTGGGGGGGAGGGGGGCTGTGCAATGAGAGTTAAGTGACTTGCCCAGGGTCACACAGCTAGTAAGTGTTAAGTGTCTGTGGCCGGATTTGAAATCAATTCCTCCTGAATTCAGGGCCAGTGCTTTATCCACTGTACCACCTAGCTGCCCACAAATTAGTAGGAAGAAATTAAAATTTTTATTTCCTAATCCTATTGGATTAGACCTTCACCAAACAGGACAAGCAAAGACACTTTTTTTTTGTTTTGGTTTGGTGTGGGGTTTTTGTGGGGCAATGAGGGTTAAGTGACTTGCCCATGGACACTCAGCTAGTGTCAAGTGTCTGAGTCTGGATTTGAACTCAGGTCCTCCTGAATCCAGGGCCAGTGCTTTATCCAGCAAAGACACTGTTGATGGTACCACATCATTAGGCAAAGTTTGGGGGATGCTGGGACATTGCCACTCCCTCTATTCCCCCACCCCATCCAGAAAGTACAAATTGTGCAGGTCCCTGGTCACTGCCCCATTGCCTTGAAAGGCAGCCCAGTGCTATATTCATCATTCTTTTCACCACAGCATATTAATAAATGTTTGTTCAAATGAAATGAAGTATTTCTGTGCTCCTTTACATTTCAAACATGACTTTGCAGAGATCATGGTCACTGCTCATACAGGACTATATTCAAGAGCTAGGCCTACTCAAGGAGGCAGTCACTCAGGGGAAAAGATCCAGGCGACACATATCCCAATTACTTCATCCTTGGGCTAGATGCATATTGTTGTCCTTGGCAGAGAAGTGGGGATTAGTATTCTCATTTGTCTGAAATGTCCAGAAGCATTTTTAAAAGATGGAGTCTCTTTTGTTTGTTTGTTTAACTTATAATCAGTTCCTCTGTATTTTTGCTTTTGAAAACCTTACCAATGTCCAATAATGGGCAAGGTGATAATACCTCAATTAAGCTAAAGGCTAGCTCAGGCTGCAAAGAAATTTCTGCTCATCAGGAAAAACCCTTAACACTGTGATTTTTTGGCAAGGAAGGCATAGGGTTTGGTTGTAACCTCTCTGGAACCAGATAAATTGATCTTCCCTATATACCACATTCCTTCTCCCATCTTTACACCTTTGTAAAGGCTGTGGGCATGCTTAGAATGCCCTTTTCTCACATTTGTTTATTAAAACCTCTACCTCCCTTCAAAGCTCAGCCCAAGTGGCATCTCCTACAGGCCTTTCCTGAAACCCATTATAGCAAGTATTCCTTCATTTACTGAGATTATCTTGTATTTATTTTGTATTCACTTATCTATCTACATGTTGTCCTGTGTGCATGTCCCCCACCCCAGGAGAATATAAGCTCCCCATATAGCAATTATTCCATTTTTGTCTTTATGTTTCCAATGCATAATAGTACTGGGTACAGAAATTTAATAAATGCTTGTTGAAGTAAATTGACAACATAAGTTGTATTCTTAGGAGACTTGGAGCTCCTTCCTAGTTCATCATCTGACAAGCAATTTCTAATTTCTAATTTCTTTTCTTTTCCTTTCTTTTCTTTTCTTTTTCTTTTTCTTTCTTTCTTTCTTTTTTTTTTGCAGGGCAATGAGGGTTAAGTGACTTGCCCAGGGTCACACAGCTAGTAAGTGTCAAGTGTCTGAGGTTGGATTTGAACTCAGGTCCTCCTGAATCCAAGGCTGGTGCTTTATCCACCCAGATGCCCCCAGGCAAGTAATTTCAATCCCCATTGTATACCAGTCTTCTCCTATGTTTATAGCCCTGGGCATGGTATATACTTACATAATCCTTGCCCTAACTCATGCTTGGACAAGTCCAATAGTCTCCCAAATGGTTTCCCTGTCTCCAATTGCTCCTCTCCCCAATCCATCCTCCAGACATCTGCCAAATTATTATTATTATTATTATTTTGGCAGGACAGTGGGGGTTTAAGTGACTTGCCCAGGGTCACACAGCTAGTAAGTGTCAAGTGTCTGACAGATTTGAACTCAGGTCCTCCTGAATCCAGGGCAGGTGCTTTATCCACTGTACCACCTAGCTGTCCCCCTCCAATTATTATTCTTTAAAACCAGATCTGGGGGCAGCTAGGTGATACAGTGGATAAAGCACTGGCCCTGGATTTAGGAGAACCTGAGTTCAAATCCGGAATCAAATATTTCACATTTACTAGCTGTGTAACACTGGTTAAGTCGTGTAACCCTCATTACCCCACCAAAAAAAAACCAAACAACAACAACAAAAAAACCAATAACAACAACAACAACAACAACAACAAATACCCCAGATCTGGAAGCAATCTGGTTTTCTTTAGATTTAGTCTGACATCTAACATGCACCATAATACTCTTTAAATGAATATATCACCTATATGTGAAATATCATAACATAAAGAAACTATGGGATCACAGAAGGTGATACCCTTCCACAATTATGGCCGGGGGAAAAAGAGTTCTTGAACAAAATGAGGGATTTGGAGGATCACAAAAGATAAAACCATAATTTTGATTACACAAAATTGGGGGGGAAATGGGGAAATAAAATAAATGCAATTAAAATTAGAAGGGGAAAAGTTAAACCAGAAAAAAACCCTTTGTATCAAATATCTCTCATAAAGATCTGATATCCAAGAAGTGTATGGAATTGATGTAAATATGCAAGTACAAGCATCATTTCCCAATAGATAAAGGACATGAACAGACAGCTCTCAAAGGGAGAACAAAAAGTTATCAACAATCAATTGAAAAAAATTCCAACTCACAAATAAGTGAAATACAAATTCAAAAGATTTCTAAAATTCCACCACACCCCTATAAGAAAGTCAATGAGAATAAAAAGGGCAAAGAGCACAATTTTTGTAGAGGCTATAAGGGTACAGGCACACTAATCCTTTGCTCTAGTGGGTCTGTGAACTGATCTAGTAGGATACCCCCAAAGTCATGAAACTATGCATGGTCTTTGACCCAGCTTATATCTCAAAGAAATATACTAGGCTTATATCCCAAAGAGATCAAAGAAGGAGAGGAAGGACTATATGTACAAAAATAATCATAACAGTTCCATTTGTTATAGCAATGATCTGGAAAATAAGGGGTATGTCAATCGATATATGAATACAATAGAATAGTATTATACTATAAGAAATTTTTAAATCCCCAACTGGAACACTGAATCGAAAATCTTAAAAATTAAAGGTGAGATTAATAAAATTGAGTGTAAGGAAACCATTGAATTAATAAATAAAACTAGGAGTTGGTTTTATGGAAAAAAAACAATAAAATAGGTAAACCATTGGTTAATATGGTTTTTTTTGTTTTTGGGGTTTTTTGTGAGGCAATTGGGGTTAAGTGACTTGCCCAGGGTCACACAGCTAGTGTCGAGCGTCTGAGGCCAGATTTGCACTCAAGTACTCCTGATTCCAGAGCCGGTGCTCTATCCACTGTACTACCTAGCTGCCCCCAATATGATTTTTAAAAGAGAAAAGAAAACAAAAACATTATTATTAAAAAACAAAAAGGGTGACTATATCACTAATGGAGATGAAATAAAAGCAATTATAAGGAGTTATATTGACCAATTACAAGCCAAAAATTTGACAATTTAAGTTAAATGGAAGAATATTTTTTGGTGGGGGGCAATGAGGGTTAAGTGACTTGTCCAGGGTCACACCGCCAGTAAGTGTGAAGTGTTTGAGGCTGGATTTGAACTCAGGTCCTCCTGAATCTAGGGCCAATGCTTTATCTACTGTGCCACCTAGCTGCCCCTAAATGAAAGAATGTTTTTTTTTAAATATAAATTGCATAGATTAATGGAAAAGGAAATAGAATATCTAAATAAGTATGTTTTAGAAAAAGAAATTGAACAGATATAAATCAGTTTCCTAGGGAAAAAAAGCATCAGGCCAGATGGATTTACAAATGAAATCTACTATACACTTAGAGATCAACCAATTCCAATACTAACTAAGTTATTGAAATAATAGACAAAGAAAGAGTCCTACCAAACTCCTTTTTTGAAACAAATATGGTACTGATACCAAAACCCAGAAGAGGAAAAACAGAAAAAGAAAATTAGAGACCAATTTCATTAATGAATATGGATACAAAAATACTAAATAAAATACTAGGTAGGAAACTACAACAATATATTACAAAAAATTTACATTGTGACCAAGTGAGATTTATACAAGGAATGAAGGAATGGTTTAACATGAGGAAAATTATTAACAATTAATTATATCAAAACAAAAGTAACAAAAACCATGATTATATCAATAGATGCAGAGAAAACATTCTGATAAAATACAACACTTATTCCTATTAAAAACACTATTTTTCCTTAAAATAAGAAACATGTACGTAAAATCATCAGCAAGCATTATTTGTAATGGAGATAAACTAGAAGATTTCTCATAACTTCAGGAGTGAAAAAAGGATGCCCATTGTGACCATTATTGTTCAATATTATATTAGAAATTCTAGCAATAGTAATAAGAGAAGAAAAAGAAAGTGAAGATATCAGAATGGTCAATGAAGTTATAAAACTATCTCTTTTTACAGATGATATATTCAGAAAATCCTAAAGATTCAACTAAAAATTAGTGGAAACAATTAGTAATTTTAGCAAAGTAGCAAAATATGAAATAAACCCACATAAATCATCAGCATTTCTATATATTGCCAAGAAAACCCTGCAAGAAGAGATAGTAAGAGACGCATCAATTAAAATAACCATAGACAGTACAAAATGCCTAGGACTACACCTGCCAAAATAAACCCAGGAACTACATGAACATAATTATAAAATACTTTTTCTACAAACAAAAATCAGATTTAAATAATTAGAGAAATATTAATTGTCATGGATAGACAGAACCCACATAATACAAATGACAGTTTTACATAAATTAATCTATTTGTTTAATGCCACCCAAATTAAATTACAAAAAATTATTTTATTGAGTTAGAAAAAATAATAAAATCCATTTGGAAGAACAAAAGGTAAAGAATATCAAAAGAATTAATAAAAAAGGTAAAGGAAGTAGGTTTAGCAGTAACAGATCTTAAACTATATTATAAGGCAATAAATAAAACTATCTGGTACTGGCTAAGAAATAGAAAGATAGATCAGTGGAACAGAGTAGACATAAAATACACTGTAGCAAATATAGTAGCTTTGCGTCTGACAAATGTCAAGATTTAAGCTTTTGGGATAAGAATTCATTATTCGGTAAAAATTGTTGGGAAAGCTGAAAAGCAATCTGGCAAAAACTGGGTATAGACCAATATCTTACACCATTTACCAAGATGAGGTCAAAATGTACACATGATATAGATAGAAAAGGAGGTATAAGAAAATCAGAAGAACATGGAACATATTACCTATCAGACTTCTGGGTAAGACAACAATTTATGAATAAAGAGATATGGAACATTGTGAGGCATAAAATGGATAATTTTGATTACATTAAATTTAAAAGGGTTTATACAGGGGCAGCTAGGTGGCGCAGTGGATAGAGCACCGGCCCTGGAGTCAGGAGTACCTGAGTTCAAATCTGGCCTCAGACACTTAACACTTACTAGCTGTGTGACTCTGGGCAAGTCACTTAACCCCAATTGCCTCACTAAAAAAAAAAATTTAAAAAAAAAAAGGGTTTATACAAACAAAACCAATGTAGCCAAGATTAGAAGGAAAACAGAAATTTGAGAGAAAAATTTTATAGTTTCTCAGATAAAATCCTCATATCTTAAATATATAAAAACTTTGTCAAATTTATAAGAATACAAGTCATTCCCCAATGGATAAATGGGCAAAGGATATGAACAGGCAGTTTTTAGATGAAGAAATCAAAGCTATATATAGTCATATGAAAAAATGCTCTAAATCACTATTTAGTAGAAAAATGCAAATTAAAACAACCTTGAGATATTATCCTGTATCTATCAAGAGAAAGCAACAAATGTTGGAGGGGATGTGGAAAAAAATGGGATACTAATTCACTGTTGGTGGAACTGTGAACTGATCCAACCATTTTGGAGAGCAATCTGGAATTTTGCCCAAAGAGTTTTGGTTTTGGTTTTTTTTGTTTTTGCAGAACAATGGGGGTTAAGTGACTTGCTCAAGTGTCTGAAGTCAGATTTGAACTCAGGTCCTATTGAATTCAGGGCCATGGGTCTATCCACTGCACCATCTAGCTGCCCCTCCCAAAAGAGTTATAAAACTGTGTATATACTTTATTCAGAAACACCACTATTAGGTCTGTTTCCCAAGGTGATTAGGGAAAAAAAGAAAAGAACTTACATGTTCTAAAATACTTATAGCAGCTCTTTTTGTGGTGTCAAAGAATTGAAAATTAAAGGGATACACATCAATTGGGGAATCACTAAAAAAAGCTGTGGTATATGATTGTGATGGAATACTACCGCACTATAAGAAATGATGAACTGGTTGATTTTAGGAAAAAATGGAAAGACACCTGAAATAATAAAGACTGGAATGAACAGAATCAAGACAATGTCATACACAGTAACAGTAATATTTTTCTAGAACAACTTTAAATGGCCAAGTCATTTTCAGTTATTATAAATACTCAAATTAACTACAGAAGACCAATGAAGGAAGATGCCATCCATGTCCAAAGAAAGAAATGATAAATAGAAGTATGTGTAGTATGGTTTTGCATGTATACATATATTTATGTTTAGTAAAGGCCTTCTCTAATGAAAGGAGGGAGGAAAAATACAAAGTGCACAGCAGAGAACAAAAGAAAACTTAAAAGGAAGCACAAAAAAGCAGGATAGCTTTGAAAATTATGCATGGTACTTATTAAGTATTCATGGTTTTCTATTGAATTCTTTTTTATGTTGTGCTATGTATGTTCTTTTTTCTTTGTCTTTTTGTATTTAAGTTCAAAATTAATTTTTAAAAAGAAATTATTAAAGGGATTGATTCAGAGAAACCTAGGAGGATGTGTATGTACTGATGGGGACTGAGGTCTGCATGGGAATAATTTATATAATGGCCACAGAATTGTACATAGAAGGTACAAAGGTATACTTTCTTTTAAGATAAACAGAAATTTAGTGATGAGAGGGACAGAAATAGTGGGTTTGTGTAAAGGAAGAAATTTATATTGAATGTCAAATGATTTGGAACATTGCTGCTTTTATGGATAGGCTTTATGATATCTAATATGGGTAGAAAAAGGCTTTTGCCTTAATATATATTACGAGGATGTATATGAAGAAACAGCTTTCAGGTTGTATTTGGACAGTTTGGGAGATGAAATGAAATGTTGTGTAGATCTGAAGACTTGGATCTTTTTGCAACAAAGTAGAGTGATGCCTTATTGGTTTGTGAACAGTTTGATATTATAAAGAGAAAAGTATGGGGGGCAGCTAGATGACGCAGTGGATAAAGCACTGGCCCTGGATTCAGGAGGACTTGAGTTCAAATCCAGCCTCAGAAACTTGATACTTACTAGCTGTGTGACCCTGGGCAAGTCACTTAACCCACATTGCCCTGCCAAAAAGAAAGAAAGAAAAATATCTTTTGTTTACTAACAACTAGAATAATGTGAATATAAAGAAACAGTTTCAAGGGCACCAGAGAGATAGGCTACCTTTCTGCAGCCTTAAGGGCTACAAGTATGATGGTATATCAGCTAATTTGCATATATATATTTTACTAAAGAACATAACACAAAAAATGGAAATTCATATAAATATTTAGGTATAATTTGGGGGTATAATGGTTTTTGGTTTTGTTTTTGTTTTTGTGGGGCATTGACGGTTAAGTGACTTGCCCAGGGTCACACAGCTAGTAAATGTCAAGTGCCTGAAGCTGAATTTGAACTCAGGTCGTCCTCAATCCAGGGCCAGTGCTTTATCCACTGCGCCACCTAGCTGCCCCTCTGGGGTATAATTTTTTACACTATCAATTTGATAGAGAAATTTGGGGAATTGTGGGTTTTTTTTTTTTATATAGAAGGAGAGTTACTAAAATTCCGGAGGATCTCCTTTAAGACCCTGATTTTTGTTCTTCACCCTTTATTCTCAGAGGACTAATAACATCACAAGAGCGATCTCTCGACTTTTAGTGAAGCAGAGCTGTGTGGCCACAGTCTCACTCTCTACTCCAGAGTCATCTGAGTGCAGTGGCAAGACAAAAGTCAAAATGACTGGTGATGGCCCCGGATGTAGTGGGTGACCTTGATCTTTTTTAAACTAGGGTCTTTCCTAGGGGTCAATTTGTCTGAGAAGATGCCCGTTCAATGAAGAAGAGCTAGGTGAGAAATGAGATAAAATATGTCCTAGTTTGCCATCACAAAAGAATCAAATAGAAGGGGAAAAACCTCGGAGCTTCTGTGGGTCTTCAGAACAGAAAACAGTTGCTATTTACACTCACTGTAAGCCATCAAAACTCAAACAATGAACAGGAGAGACTTGGGTTGGGACCTATCGTTAACCATTCAATTAAAGCCAGAATGATTTGGGTTTAAAGGGTAGTCAAGTAGCTCCATTTGAATCATAATGAGCTTTTTTCACAAACTTTTTTCAGAGCTATATTTCAAGAAATCATAAATAAAAATAGGAAATTTTTTAAATCTAGCCCCTAAACCGCAAGATATCTTATAAATTATAAGTGCAAAAATTATATTCCTTTGGACAGAGCACCCACATGTAAGGGTATGACTTCACATGTGAACAGAGGGGCCATATGAGAAGGAGGAGGAGGAGATGGAGAAGGAGGAGAAGACAACAACAGTGATGACGAAGACAAAAAAGACAAAGACAGAAGATGATGAAGATGACGATGGTAATGATGAAGACAAAGAAGATGAAGGAGAAGAAGGAGGAAGGGAAGAAGGAAGAGGAGGAGGAGAAAGAGAAAAAGAAAAGGAGGAGGAAGAAGAAATAGCAGCATTTTCCAACTCAAATTGACAAGTTGGGTCCCCAGAGGGAAGTTACTAGTACTTGTGAATTGGATTTAAGTGAGGCAGAGCTGTGTAAAATTATCAGCCCCACTCCCTCCTCCAGAGTCTAAGTCACTGAGGACACAGTAGAAAAGAAAGAACCAGGATAGAGCAGCCAAAAGAGGAAACTGATGAGAGCTGAAAACACAGCAAGATAGGGGAGAAGACTGAAAAAGCTGCTCTGCTGGAGCCGCAGCAGTTAGAAATAGCCCGCTGATGAGAAAGCTTTAGCTGAACAATTCCTGATTGGCTGAAGAAAGAATTGGCTTCATTGGTCAAGGTCTCTAGTGAAAGCTATTTACCTTTAACACTACCTAGAGTTGTAGAGAGGTGAAGCTTCCTATAAGGGCTATTCTTTCTCTGCTGCCTTGAAAATTTCTGTCTTGAGAAGGAAAGGCAGAGAGCTCTTTGCCTCTCCTTTAGTATCCTGGTTAGCTGGAGCTATGTTCTGTAAGCTCTGTTCTGATTGGACAGCATAGCACAGTTGAGGCAATAGCTAGTTTGAGCTCTATAGTCCAGAGATGGCCAGTCTCATGAGCTTTTCAGTTCTCTGGATTAAAGAGCTACTGACATGCTATTCACATTATAAGATAACTTTTTCTAAGTGCTCTTTTAAGGGTAATGTTTAACTGAAATAGTTTTTAAAGTATCTACTTGAGTGAAGAGTGGTGGGGATCAAGCATTAAACAGTAAACAGAAATGTTGTTTCATATGGTGCAGATCTTTGTAAATAGACCAAGAACATTAAAGCCTGAAGTCTAAAGTTGTGAGTTAGCCTAAGCATATGCATTTTCCTCCCTCAGGTGTTTCCCTACCTGGTTCCTATAAGATTGTACCCATTCTTTTTTTTCTTTTTTTTTAAGTGAGGCAATTGGGGTTAAGTGACTTGCCCAGGGTCACACAGCTAGTAAGTGTTAAGTGTCTGAGGCTGGATTTGAACTCAGGTACTCCTGATTCCAGGGCCGGTGATCTATCCACTGCGCCACCTAGCTGCCCCTAGCTGTACCCATTCTTCATCATAACTATTGAGTACATATTTGGGAAAGTATGATCTAGGTTTAATGTATATTGTAATATACCTCAAACCTGTCAATGAGTTAGGGGGATGTCTACCCCAAGCATGTGAAGACTTCCCCTGGTGGAATGGGTAGATGAGAACAATTTGTTCCAATGACCATGAAGGAGACTGAAGCAGGGTTGTGAAATGTTTAGAACATGGTCAGACATCTTGGGCCATTGCCAGTCATCTTGACTTTTGTCCTGCCACTGGACTTGGATGATTTAGGAAGAGCTAGTGAGGCTGATGACTTTATGTAACTCTGCCTCATTTAAATCTAATTCATCCATGAGTCAAGACATCATCAGTGATGTCATTCATCCTCTTTGAAAACAAATGACAAACAACGACAATATTGTGACACATTTTGTTATTTTTTGCATTTGCTTCAATATGTTAGTATCCATAATATTATTATTTCTTTGTTTTATTGTTAAGTAAGTGATTATATTTAAGGCTTAAAAGTGTTACTGCGAGTGGCTGGTTGCATAATTTGATAGTACCAGACTCTCAGTCTCCTTATCCCCTAATTAGGAATTTACTGGCTGGGTGATAGACATAATAGTAATCACATTCTCTCATCACAAACTCAGTATGGTATAGCAGTACAATAAAAAAAAGGTGCAGAATTGGAGTCTGAGAGATTCTAGGATCAAGTCTTAGATCTATCACTTATTTTCTGTGTGACTTTAGACAAACCACTTAACCTCTCTGAATTTCAATTTCTGTATATGGAAAATATGGAAAATAATAGATGCTTTGTCCTTTGTAAGGGGATGTTACAAGATAATATCTGTGAAGACAAAGATAGTGGACGAACGCACATGATTTTTCTCATCGGAGCATATAAACTAATGGCTTGTAAAGGGGCTGAACTGACTTTCTCAGTTCTGCCAAACTGAACCCAAAAGGGTATTATGCTACCTTCCCCCCACAAAAAAACCCCAAAGGACTACAAAATGAAAAGAAGAGTAAAATGAACTAATAAAATGCAGGGCCATACCAGAGGAAGTCAAACACAGTGGGAGTTCCATCCTGTCCACCAGCTCTGGCATGAGTTGTACTGACATATCAGAGGGTACATGCAGGGCCAACTAGATCCCAAGGGCAAAGAAAGGGAACCCACTGTACTAGGAGCCTGCTTCCCTTTCAGGGGAGTTTGGACACTGATTGTGCAAGAGGCCATGGAAAACCCTGTGGGCAGTGCTATGGGGGAGGGCAGAAGGATGTGTGGCTTTTTCCTCCTGCCCACCAGCTAACTTGCTGTTTTATGGAAGTTTCCCTAGGCATATGTTCATTGCATCCTTCATGAAACTGAGGAAATTGCCTCTGGTTTTGACAGTGCCTGGGGCCACATCCCCAGGCAGTACTGTCTCAGAAGGCTTCTGCTGACAGAGAGCCAGGCAGGCCTGGTTGTAGGGGCCTGTGACCAAAAATGTTTCCTCTAAGCCCTGTACTATATTCAAGAGTAACTAAAAAAATGCCATGTTAAATAAGCAACTATTTTTATTTCTTTCTTCCACGTGCTTATATGCCTTCTTCTCCAACTTCTCCAAAAGTAGATTCTCAAATCTTGGGCCTTACACGTCAGCATCCTTTCTGAGCAATGGAAAAAATGAGAAAGCATCAGATGAGCGTGCATTTCACCTCTTTCTGCTTTTCCCTCCACCTTCTGCCTTCTTTCTTTGCCTCATTCTCCACCCCACCTAATGAAGATCACATGAATAAATAAACTTTTGGGTAGAATGTAACCAATTTGCTAGGGACAAAATTAGCATGTGGTGGCCTAAAATTTGATTTCCTTCTTAGCACTGAACCATAGAAGAAATAAATTCTGTGGAAACATTTGATATTTTATTGTCCCAGATAATAGAATTCCTTAGTGGGCAATAAAGGTTCCTAAGAGACTTTTCTGGTTTCAAATGTCCAGTTGTCTTAAATAAAGACTCTACTCCTTTGAGATATACTTTACCTTAAGGTGTATCAGCAAGTTTAGGGGATCAGGGAAGACTTCATGGAGAAACTATACCTTTCAGGACAGGTGAGAATTAAAAAAGCAGGGGTGGGAAAGGAGGTAGGGAGGAGCATTCGGAGTAGAAGGAGTAGGATGGACACACAGGTTCAGAAACAGGTTGACTCAGGATCATGCTATACCTTCTTGGGCTAACTGGTCCTTGAGGAGATGGAGCTGGCAGAGCAGGGAAGAGTGATCACCTATGGGTACAAATTGTAAATGGGAAAATGGGAGAGAGAGAGAGAGAGAGAGAGAGAGAGAGAGAGAGAGAGAGAGAGAGAGAGAGAGAGAGAGAGAGAGAGAGAGAGAGATGGAAAAAGAAAGAAAAAGGAAACAAAAAGAAAGAAAAAGAAACAGAAAAAGAAAGAGTGTTTACTAAGCACTTACTGTATGCCAAGTACTGTGTTAAGTGCTAGGGATACAGTAGAAAAAGAGACAGTCCTTACTCTCATATTCTGAGGGAGAAAACATAAAAGAAAGTTCAGCTCCAGAATGGATGGATGGAAAAGCCCAGAAGTGCTAAGGGTGCAGGGGTAGGTCATTTAAAATCCTTAGGTTGCATCAGGACCACACTAAACTTAGAGATAGATGACCTGGTTTCTAGCTCGGGCTCTGCCACTTATCATGTGACCTTGGGCAAGTAAGATTAACTTCCCTGGTTGATATTGTTCAGTCATCTCAATTTCTTCATTCGCAAAATTAAGGGCATGGACTAGATGATCCCTAAGGACCCTTCCAACTCTAAACTCTGTGAGTCATTATCTTCAAGGTATTTAACTTACTGTCATACTTGTCTCTAGGTTTACATTCGCTTGCCTCTTTCTAGGATTTTTTTTTTTTTAGTGAGGAAATTGGGGTTAAGTGACTTGCCTAGGGTCACATAGCTAGTAAGTGTTAAGTGTCTGAATCTGGATTTGAACTCAGGTCCTCCTGAATCCAGGGCCAGTGCTCTATCCACTGTGCTACCTAGCTGCCCCATCTAGGATTCATTATTCATTTTAATGGTTTGTTAAATGGATGCTTTTAAGTTTTTAACACCATAGAGGGCCCTGTAATTGAATTTTTCCTTTGGTACATCAATTTTGTTGGTGCCAACTTTCAATTATCTTCATTCTTGAAACTGATGACAACTAGTGGTGTGATCTTAAGAAAGTTGTTGAACTTCTCTTGGTCTTAGCTTCACCCACTGTAAAATGAATGAATTCCAGGCTCAATAGAAGTCAAGAGTCTGATATAGAGACCCCAACAGCTAACACGATATTGGGCTGCATTAAGAGATCCATAGCACCTAGAACAAGGGAGGGGAGAATACCAATGTGCTTTTCTTTGTTCCCAGAACAACTGGATTATGGCGTTAAGTCCTGGGCATCATATTTTAGGCAGAACACTGGCAAGCTAAATCACTTCCAGATAAGGGCAATAAAGATGATGAAAGTGGACAACACACCATGCTATATAAGGATCAATTGGAGAAACTGGGACTTTTTAGTCACCAGAAAACTTAAGGGAAGGGGTAACAGGTTAGCTGTCTTTAAATATTTGAAAGTCTCTTATGTGGAATATGGAGTAGACTTATTTTGCTTGACCCTAGAGAGCAGTTCAAGGACCCATGGATGGAAAACTAGAAAGAAAACAAGTTTGGGCTCAAAGGGCTGGTATAAAGAGGTAGTGGATTCTCTCTTCACACTCCTCCTCACTGTTTCTTGAACAAGATGCTCCCTCTCATGACTCCAGACATTTTCACCAGCTGTCCCACATGCCTGGAATGCATTCCCTCCTTATATCCAGCCTGGCTTCCTTTAATTCCCATCTACAATCTAAAAAGGACCTTTCCCTATCCCTCTTTTTTTTCAGTGAGGCAATTCGGTTAAGTGACTTGCCCAGAGTCACACAGCTAGTAAGTGTTAAGTATCTGAGGCCAGATTTGAACTCAGGTCCTCCTGACTCCAAGGCCGGTGCTCTATCTATTGCACCACCTAGCTGCCCCTTATCCCTCTTAATTCTAGTGCCTTTCCTCTGTTGATTTTCTTTTCTTTTTTTTTTTTCTTTTTTTTTTTCCAGGCAATGAGGATTAAGTGACTTTCCCAGGGTCACACACCTAGTAAGTGTCAAGTGTCTGAGGCTGGATTTGAACTCAGGTCCTCCTGAATCCAGGGCCGGTGCTTTATCCACTGTGCCACCTAGCTGCCCCCTGTTGATTTTCTCCAACTTACTCCATATACAACTTGTTTGCACATAGTTGTTCTCATGTTGTCTCCCCACTGAAATGGAAGCTCCTTGAGTAAAAACTATCTTTTGCCTTTCTTTGTGTCCCTAGCACTTAGCAAAGTACCTGGCACATAAACAAATGCTTATTAACTGATTGAGATCTTTCAGATGGATGTCTACTCATCAACAGTATTATTGAGAGAATTCCAGTTCAGGTGTGAGTTCCTTCCCGACTCTGAGATTCTGGAATTCTATGACATCTCAGAAACAGGTAGGTAGCATAGTGGTTAGGGTGCCAGACCTGGAATCAGGAAGAATCATCTTCCTGAAGTCAATTCTAGCCTCAGACTTAATAGTTGTCTGACTATGGACAAGTCACTTCACCCTGTTTGCCTTCGTTTCCTCATCTGTAAGATGAGCTGGAGAAGGAAATGGAAAACCACTCCAGTATTTTTGTCAAGAAAACCCCAAATGATTTTGGGAACTAAATCAAATTTATAAGAATCCAAGTCATTCCCCAATTGAGAAATGATTAAAAGGATATGAACAGGCAGTTTTCTGATGAAATCAAAGCTATCTATTGCCATATGAAAAAAATGCTCTAAATCACTATTGATTAGAGAAATGCAAATTAAAACAACTCTGAGGTACCACCTCATACCTATCAGATTGTCTAATATGGCAAAAAAGGAAAATAATAAATGTTGGAGAAGCTGTGGGAAAAATTGGAACACTAATGCATTGTTGGTGGAGCTGTGAACTGATCCAACTATTCTGGAGAGCAATTTGGAACTATGCCCAAAGGGCTATAAAGCTGTGCATACCCTTTGACCCAGCAATACCACTATTAGGTCTTTTCCCCAAAGAGATCATAAAAAAGAGAAAAGGACCCACATGTACAAAAATATTTATAGCTGCTCTTTTTGTCATGGCAAGGAATTGGAAATTGAGGGGATGCCCATTAATTGGGGAATGGCTAAACAAGTTGTGGTATATGAATGTAATGGAATACTATTGTGCTGTAAAAAACAATAAGCAGGTGGATTTCAGAGAAACCTGGAAGGACTTACATGAACTGATGCTGAGTGAGATGAGCAGAACCAAGAAAACATTGTACACAGTATCAACAACATTGTGTGTTGATCAACTATGATAGATTTGACTCTTCTCAGCAATACAATGGTCCAAGATAGTTCCAAAGGACTCATGATGGAAAATGCTCTCCAAATCCAGAAAAAAAGAACTTTGGCATCTACATGAAGATTGAACCATACTATTTCTATTTTTCTTTTGTTTTTCTCCTTTACTCTGATTCTTCTTTCACACATGACTAATGCAGAAATATGTTTAATGTGATTGTACATATAAAACCTATATCAGATTACTTGCTGTCTTGGGGAGGGGGGAGGGAGGGGAAGAAGAGAGAAAAATTTGAAACTAGAAATCTTATAAAAACAAATGTTGAAAACTATCTCTACATGTAACTAGAAAATAATAAAATACTTTTATGATAAAAAAGAAAACCCCAAATGAGACTGTGAAGAGTCAGACAGGACAAAACAAATGACAGAACAACACCAACAACAACATGCCATCTCAATGTTTTTTTTCATCTCTAATATTCCAGACCCCATTATCCAGATGGATTATCTACATTAACAACAAACTCTTGGGACTCTTCCCTTCATAAACTACTCAACTCTGCATCTGATAATATTTCTGGTTTCAACTCTGGGATTAAGATGGCCCTCCCAGATTTAGCTCATCACCATGCTGTTAACTCAAGCCTTAATTGATTCACCTTCCTTAGTTTCTTCTCCCCTCTGACTGATGGCTGGAGGGTGAAGTACCAAACTCCTCCCAATGCCTTCTTTTATACGAGGTAAAAACTGGACTGCTGTTTACTTTAATCCATATCTGCATCTTTGCCTGGTTTTAACTCCAGCAAATACGATGGTCCTATGTGCCACACACCCCCAGGTATCCATCTCCTCCCCTTTTCCTTCCTCCTTTTATGTGTTTTCCTCTTCCCATTAAATTGTAAGTTCCCTTGAGGGCAGAGATTGTCTTTTTCTTTATTAATTGTATTTCTGGACCTTAATACAGTGTTTGGTATATGTTGCTCATTTCGTCACTCAGTTGTGTCTGACTCTTTGTGACCCTGTGGACCATACTGTCCATTAGGTTTTTTGGATTAAGGCAAACAGAGGCTAATTGACTTGTGCAGGGTCACACAGTAGTAAGTGAATGAGGCCAAATTTGAAGTCAGGTCTTCCTGACTCCAGGCTCAGCACTCTATCTACTGAGCCACCTAGCTGCCTGCATGTTGTTGTTATTGTTCAGTCATTCAGTCATATCCTTTACTTTGTGGACCATACTGTCCACAGGGTCTTCTTGGCAAAGATACTGGAATATTTTGCCAATTCCTTCTCCAGTTGATTAAAGCAAACAGACGTTAAGTGACTTGCCAAGGGTCACACAGCTAATAAGTGTCTGAGACTGGATATGAACTCAGGTCTTCTTGACTCCAGACTCAGTGCTCTATCCACTGAGCAACCTACCTGCCTGCATGTAGTAGGGGATTGATAAGTATTTATTGGACTAGATTGGATTACCCCCTAGAGCTCCCCAGGATTTTTACCATGCCTATTACAGTTTCTGTAACATCTCCCTTCCCGTATACTACCACTGCTGTCACTCAGTCATTCTTCATGTTTGATAAGTATTGACTCCCTAAAAAGGAAGCCAGACTTCATAAGTGACTTGCTTTTAGACTTTTCAGTCTCTAGAACATGGAGGCAAGTGGTGGGGATTCTGTGCAGGTGTGAAAGAACTGTGAACCACCTATCAGATTGATGATTATGACAAAAAAAAGAAAAATGACAGATGTTGGAGAAGTGGGAAAAATGGGACACTAATAACCCATAGTTGCTGGAGTTGTGAACTGATTCAACCATTCTGGAGAGCAATTTGGAACTATGCCCAAAGGGCTATAAAACTGTTCATTCTCTGATCCAGCAATACCACTACTAGGTTTATATCCCAAAGACATTTTTAAAAGGAGGGATAAAAGACCTATTTAAAAAAATGTATATATATATATATGTTTATAGAAACTCTTTTTGTGGTGGCTAAGAATTGGAAATGGAAGGGATGCTCACCAATTGGGGAATGGCTGAACAAGCTGTGGTATATGAATGTAATGGAGTATTATTGTGCTATAAGAAATGATAAGGAAGATGATTTCAGAAAAACCTGGAAAGACTTACATGAACTGATGCATGGTGAAGTAAGCAGAACCAGGAGAACGTTGTACACAGTAACTACAATATTGTTTGACAAAGAACTGTGAAGGATAGCTATTCTCAGCACTACATTCATCCAAGACAATCGCAAGGACTAATGATGAAGCATACTATCCACCTCCAAAGAAAGAACTGATATTGATTGAACATAGACTGAAGCATACTATTTTTCACTTTCTTTCATTTTTTTCTTTTATTTGAGTTTTCTTGTACAAAATGTCTAATATGGTAATATTTTACATAATTGCACATGTATAACCTATATCTGATTACTTATTGCCTCAGGAAGGTGAGAGGGGAGGGAGAGGAGGATTAGAATTTAGAACTCAAAACTTTAAATAGAAATGTTTATTATAAAAAACTATAATGGTGGATCAAAAGGTCATATTAGCAAAATATACATCTGGTAGTTAAACTTAAAAACTGTCCTTCAAAATCATGTCCTTAGAGGTGTGTTTTCAGGTGACTGAGGAACTTCTTTGCTTTTATTCTTTTTTTTCTTCAAATGGATGAATGTAACTGTTAAAATCACACCTGAAAGAGAAAATCCATTGTTAAATAGATGCTAATAAAAGATACACTTTCATTTAATGTGTTTGCAAAAGGTTCATATTAGTCAACACATAGGATAGAGACAAGGGGCAGCTAGGTGGCACAGTGGATAGAGTGCCAGACCTGGAATCAGGAAGACTCATCTTTCTGAGTTCAAATCTGGCCTCAGACATTTACTAGCTGAGTGACTCTGGGTAAATCACTTAACCCTTTTTGCCTCAAGTTCTTCATCTGCAAAATAAGCTGGAGAAGGAAACTACTCCAGTATCTCTGCCAAGAAAACCCTAAATGGAGTCGCAGAGTCAGACATGACTGAAACAACTGAACAATAACAAAGGGATAGTCTTGTGATTTCATTGGCATGAAGCCACTAATCCATATATAAGGATCCTTGTGGGGACATATTGACTTAGTTTTAAAATGTAATATGATCTATACTTTGATATATATTTTATTTTAATTTACTTTAAAGTACTTTGTTAAATACATTACATTTTCATCCAATTTGGTCCATACTCAGGAATATTGCCATCTAACTAGAAATTTTACATTTCTATAGAGAGCTGCTTAGAGCACTGAGAGATTAAGGGATTTGTCGGGAGTCATGCAGCCAATACGGCCAGGCTCCTGGCTTCAAAGTAGGCTCTCCATCCATTAGGCCATACTGCCTTTTATAATATAATAAACCATTCATATTAAATAACACAAGCCCTTTTTGATGCTTAATGAGGAAGCAATAGCTTAAGGGATGGAAGTTGTGTGGTTTGTTTTTAATGAGACAGAGGCTGCCTTGGAACGTACCTGACATTTCGTATTCAACAAGTCAATAAGTATGTATCCAGAATCTGACAAGTTTGACTATACTGTAGAAGATATAAAAAGAATCTATAAGATATGGGCTGTGATGAGCTTGGGCTTGCTCCAGGCTCCATCACTCCTTAGCTCGGTCCTACCCAGTACTTTGCACAAATGGTGGTTTGAATGACAAAGAATTAGAGTTGGGGAAGAGAAAGTGGTTTGAAATATTTTCCTGAGTTTGAACTGTTGGCACATCACACTTTCTTTAGTTCTTGACTCTTGACAACTGAGGGGAAATTGTGTTTTATCACCCTTTTATTATCATATTTTATGTGTTTTTAAACTTTAATTATTAAAGTGGCTTTAGTTGGATTTTATGGTTCATAAGTGCCTGTTTCATTTTTTAAAAAGGAAAAAAAAATCCTTGAACCTGCTTTTTGTTGATGAGTAATTTTCAAGTCATGTTTGACTCTTCATGCCCCCCCCCCATTTGGGGTTTTCTTGGCAAAGATATTGGAGTGGTTTGCCATTCCCTTCTCCAGCTCATTTTACAAATGATGGAACTGAGGCAATGGGGGTAAGTGACCTATCCAGGATTACACAGGTAGTAAGTGTCTGAGATCATATTCGAACTCAGGAAGAGGAGTCTTCATGACTCTAGACCCAGAGTTCTATCCACTGCACCACGTAGATGCCCTTGAACCTGCTAGAGTAAGCCAATGATCATAGCTAGAATTTCTTCGTGCTTTAAGGTTTGCAAAACTCTTCTCATGTTTTATTTTATTTGAAGGTTACAATAACTATGTGAGGTGGGTGCTGTTGTCATCCTCATTTTGCATTTTTCAGGCTTCAAGAGGGTAACCGACTTGCTCAATACTCAGAGAGATTGTGATTTGCTCAAGATCACCTAGCTAGTAAGTTATTTGAAGCAGAATTCAAACTCAGTTTTCCTAATTCCAAAGTTCAGTGCTTTGTCCTCTGTACCACCTAGCTTCCAAATTTAGGCTTCTCCACTCAAAGAACTTAAAGTCTAATTAGTGAAATAAGACTTAGATGCAATTACAACATGAGCAATTTGAAATTAATGTCAGAGCAGCTAGGTGGCGCAGTGGATAAAGCACCGGCGCTGGATTCAGGAGGACCTGAGTTCAAATCCAGTCTCATACACTTGACACTCATCAGCTGTGTGACCCTGGACAAGTCACTTAACCCTCACTGCCCTGCAAAAAAACCAAAAACAAAACAACACAAAAAACAAAAGAAAGAAAGAAAAAAGAATGAAATTAATGTCATTGGGAATAGGAAGCTTCTTGATCCAACCTGTAAAATGATAACACTTGTAAGAAAACCAGTCTGACAAGGGCAGAGGGTTCACATTAGAAAGGAGTGTTTTCTTGGTAGAATTTATGTCCAATGACATTTATCATGTGGTTGGAGGGTAAGGTAAGGTGGGATCCCCTCATGTAGCATCTTACTGAAAAGCAGAATGAATTGTTTGGACTTGATGCCACAGTCAATAGGGAACCATAGATCATCAAGCCGAATAGTGACAGGATGTTGTGACAGAGGGACAGTAAATCATAATGGCTAGAGGGTGACCCTTGGGATCAGTCAGTCAATAAATATTAAGTACCTACCAGGTACTAGCTCCCCCAAGGAGCTCATAGTCTAATAGGGGTGACAACATGTAGACCACTATGTAAAAACAAGATATAGATAGATTTCAGCTGAAGACAAATAGAGTTCATATCCTATCTAGGTCCCCTGTGTAATTCATTTAATCTCTTGGTGCCCAGAAAACTCTCTAAGAATACAAGTTATACAAGTTGCCAATCTGTAACAATGAAGGGAGTTGCCATACCCAGTACCAGTAAAATCAAAGGTCCAGTTCCTAAACACCACTCCCATCCCCTAATCTATCTATAAAGTGAAGAATATGTGGATTGCAAGAAGAGTAGAAATACTGATTAGCATCCTGTTGTAAAAACGTAAGCCCCTCCTTTTCTCTATAATTGCTTTGAAAAGAATCAATCTGAGATCTTACCAAATCCACATCTAAATCAGTCCCTAAATATCATATTACAGCTGTTTTATCTGGTTTATATTCAGAGAAAGATTCTTCTTCTCCAGGCTTTAATTTACCTAACCTTAGAAAGGAACTGCTAAATGTCATTTTGCTATCTACAAAAGACTTCTGGGAATCAGGGACCCTGTAAAAGAAGTAAAATAGTAGAACCTATCACTTAACATAAAAAAATAAGTTCAAACAGAGTTCTTTCTGGGATATACCAGAGGTTTTCTGAGATAATATAGAGTTTGGGGGATTACCACCTTGGAAGAAAACCAAGGAAAGGTGCATCATTCCTCTCCCCACCCCCACCCTCACCACCAACAACCAAATCTAATAACCAACAAATATTTACTCAGCACCTATTATATGCCAGGTCCTGACTGAAGATACAACCATCATCAATGAGAGAATTACTTCAAAGACACTGGCCTTTCCGTGGGGTAGCTTTGTAATTTCTGAATATTCCAATAGTGGTAATACAACTATAGCCCATTCTACCTGCCTCTTTTCTGAAAGCTTTAGATGGTACCTAGACACCAAAATGTTGTCTTCTTGCCTGCTGGAGATGCTTTATGACACATCAAGCATTTTAAAATGTCCTACTATATGCCAGGAATTGTTCTAGGAGCTGGGGATGCAATGGAAAAAAATAGTTCTTGCCCTCAAGAAGCTTATATTCTATGAGGGAAGACAACATGGATATATAGATAGATAGATAGATAGATAGATAGATAGATAGATAGATAGATAGGAATATATATATATATATATATATATATATATATATATACCTATAAATGTATACTTGTAGGGCAGGTAGGTGCTGCAGTGGATATAGTGCTGGACCTGAAGTCAGGAAGACTCATCTTCCTGAGTTCAAATCTGGCCTCAGACACTTACTAGCTCTGTGTCTCTGGGCAAGTAACTTAACATTTTTGCCTCAGTTTCCTCATCTGTCAAATGAGCTGGAGAAGGAATTGGCAACCCACTCCAGTATCTTTGCCAAGAAAATTCCAAAAAGGGTCACAAGGGACACAACTGAAAAACACTATATATATATATATATATATATATATATATGTGTGTGTGTGTGTGTGTGTGTGTGTGTATGTGTGTGTATACATATGTACATATATGCACAGAATATCCAAAAAATAAATATAAAGCTTTTTGAAGAGGGAGGGCATAAGCAACAGGAAGTATCAAAAGAAAGGTTTCATGTAGACAGTAGTGTTCATCAAGTCTTGAAGAAAACAAGGAATTCTAAAAGGTGAAAATAAGGATGAAGGGCATTCCAGGACAGAGATGGGAGATAGACTGTCATGTGTGAGGAGAAACCCATTTGGTTAGACAGTGGAATGTGGGAAGAGAAGTAATGTACAATGAGGCTGGAAAGTTAGTTGGGGACTACGTTATGAAAGGCTTGAAAAGCCTAATAGAAGCATTTATATTTTATCCTTGAGATGATAGGGACCCACTGGAGTTTACTGAGTAGGGAAGTGATATGGTCAGACCTATTTTTAAGGAAAATCACTTTGGCGATTGTGTGGAGGATGAATTGGAGTAGAGAGAGATTTGAAGCAAGGAGACCAATTAGGAAGCCACTGAGGAATTAGGAATTCTAGGGGAGAGGTAATGAGGGACTGAACTAAGGTGATATGAGTGAGAAGAGGTCAGATTCAAGAGATGTGGAAACAGGAATGGCCAGATATATCAAATAAAAGGCTGTGAAGAGTGAGGGAGTGTGTGGAGTTTAGGATAATGACAAGGTTGTGAACTTAGGTGATTGGAAGGGTGATTGGCCTGGTCAGAAATAGTAAAGTTTGAAAGATGGTGGTTTGGGTGAGGCAGGAAGAAAGCAAGTTCTGTTTGGGGCATATTGAGTTTGTCTGCCTTCAGAAGGCAGAAAAGCTAGGTGGGGCAGCTAGATGGCGCAGTGGATAGAGCACCGGCCCTGGAGTCAGGAGGACCTGAGTTCAAATGCGGCCTCAGACACTTAACACTTACTAGCTGTGTGACCCTGGGCAAGTCACTTAACCCCAATTGCCTCACTAATAAAAAAAGAAAGAAGGGGGCAGCTAGGTAGTGCAGCGGATAGGGCACTGGCCCTGGATTCAGGAGTACCTGAGTTCAAATCCAGCCTCAGACACTTGACACTTACTAGCTGTGTGACCCTGGGCAAGTCACTTAACCCCCACTGCCCCACAAAAAAAAAGAAAGAAAGAAAAGCTAGGTAATAGGACCCACTTCAGTACAGCCCAGTGTTTTGAAAGCACTGGTCTTAGGCTCAAGAGACCTGGGTTTGGGTCTCCACCACATATTCATTGTGTGATCTTGGTCAAGTGGTTCAACCTCTTTGAGCCACTGTTTCTTCACATACAAAATGGAGATAATAATAAATTCCAGACACACACACACAACTCACAAGATTGTTTGGGCGATGGAAGGAAATAACACAAGAAGATGTGACATCAACTTTAACTGATGTTATTACTAACATGCCTTATTCTTGACAATTGGCCAAAACTTTCTCTGACCCATTGCCCTACTTGCTACCACCATAGCTAAGGACTATCGCATCTGGATCTAAGAAATGACACTCACCAATGATCAGAAAAGTTGTTAGGAGTATGCCAACCGCCATGCCTACTGTGGGTATCCCAGAAAGAGAATCTGCTGGCTGGTAGCACCATCCATCTTTATTACACTTGCACACGGTGACTGAAAAGCAAAACAAATGTTATCTAGAGTAGTTACACCTTTGAAATAAAAAAAAAAGCCTAGAGAGTTCTCTTTACCTGTCCTGCTACCTCATAAAGGCAGATCTCTCTTGTTCATTTCTGTCCTGGACTGAGAATTCCCTGGAGTAGGAATCTCCCAATGAAGAAACTCTACTCATCCATGCAGGTATAGAACTACTATGTAATATAATCTTGGAGAGTTGCCTGGGTCACTCAGAGGTTAATCGACTGACCTAGAGTCACACAACCAGCACTTGGTAAAGGTGAGTCTCCAACTCACATCTTCCTGGCCAATTCTCTATCACCATGTCATGCCCAGGTATCTTCTCTTCCCTTCTTTGCTTTTCAGCTTCCTTTTGCATGTTTTCTTCCCCATTAGACCATTAGTCTGTAAACTTCTTGAGGGTAAGAACTGTCTTTTGCTTTTCTTTATATCTCCAGCTCTCAACCCAGTGTCTAGCACCTAGCAGATGCTTAATAAATATTTATTTACTGTCTGACTAACTCTATAAAACACAAATGGAGAGCAGAGAGATTCCTACACAATTATTCCTAAACAGTAAATAATACCCCCAAAATGTAAAAGACTGATATGACTCACCTGGGAAAGAGACAGTGTTTTCTAAAGGTGGTTTTCCACCATCACTAATTTTAACTGAAACTTCATACACCTTCTCTTCAAAATTTTTATGTTTTGTAGAAAGCTTGGCGTGGGTACCTGTCAAAAGGGGCAAATTAGACTAAGATTCAAATGAAGGAATGATCCAGAAGCAAGGCAAGATCTGGTACCTTAAACTTTCTCTGTTCTTGCAACCCTCCCCCCATCTTTGAAGTGGGATCCAAATCGATGAGCAATGAGAGCACACAATATACCTATCAGGGAATGTGGTTTCCAAGTCTTTGGCAAATTTATTTGTATACCGAGGATTAGTGGTCACATTTATATATGATGGGAGTTGGATTATGCAAAGCAGAAAAGAAAATGTTACCTCTACATTCTTATGGTCAGAAAATGACTAAAGCATTTTAGTACTAAAACTATCCTTCCATTTAAGATGATAGATCTAGAATTAGAAGGAATCTTAGAGTCCATCCAATCCAAGAGTTATTAACCCTTTGAATCCCTTTGGTAACATGGTAAAGCCTATGGATCACTTCTCAGAATAATGTTTTAGGTGCATTAATTTAAAGCATTAATTAAATTAATTTGATTATTGAGAATATGAACATTGTTAATATAAGTAAAATATAAATATTATTGATAATATATCATTAGTACTATAAAGAATATAAAACCACAAAATAATATAAATATAAAGTAATAATATAAATATTATAATTAAATATATTAAATAGTATTAGTTATTTATTGTATAATAATTATACCACAAAATATTGACAATACTACTAATAAAAATTATTGATAAGAATAATAAAAATAATATTAATAAAATATCTTTAGGATATTAAAGCTTTATAATAGCTTAAAACTTACTAAGGCTTTTAGTATTCCTTATATATAGGATTACAAAGGAAACAATTATATTGAAAAATAGTTATGAAAATACTTTTTAAAAAACTCACACACCCCAGATTAAGAAACTCTGATAGTCCAAACCCATCATTTTTTTTTTAATAGATGAGGAAACTGCTACACATTGTTTTGTTTTGTTTGCAGGGCAATGAGGGTTAAGTGACTTGCCCAAGGTCACACAGTTAGTAAGTGTCAAGTGTCTGAGGCTGGATTTAAACTCAGGTCCTCCTGAATCCAAGGTCAGTGCTTTATCCACCGCACCACCTAGCTGCTCCCTATGCTACAAAAGTTAACCCAGATCTTGAGTATCAAGAGATAGTATTTGAATCCAGGGCTTCTGATCACAAGCACAGTGCTCTTTCCACTGTACCACAAAGCCCCTCTCCTAGTATGGAGCCAGCATAAATGTATCTCTCTAGTTTATTTTTTTCCAACCTTTTCTCTTTTTTTTAAATCATAAAATTAGCATGCTTCTAAAACTCATGCTTGCTACTTATTCTCTTGATATAACAGCAACTTACTTCTTGTTCTTTCCTTTCAATTTG
This sequence comes from Dromiciops gliroides, assembly GCF_019393635.1. Taxonomy (NCBI): domain Eukaryota; kingdom Metazoa; phylum Chordata; class Mammalia; order Microbiotheria; family Microbiotheriidae; genus Dromiciops; species Dromiciops gliroides. The sequence continues at coordinate 148,617,076 of NC_057861.1, read as the reverse complement.
TCTGCCTCGCATTTTTAAAAGTTTGTAGAAGTCCTCTATCTTTACTCACAGATATGGCATAGAAAATAGCCAACGAGCTACATGGAAAAGCTCACTGAGTGGAGAATAGACAAAGTGTATATTCAGAAAGGAATGATGTAAAACAAAAGGTATCAGTAAAGATAAGGTAAATTTTTAGTGAATTCGTCCATAAAAATGGTTTTCACAACCACCAGTTACCAATTTAACTGTAGTCAATGATGCTATTCTGCGACTGAAATTCACTCTACCCCAGGTCATGAAAGTTATGTATCTTCTAACATCCAAGACATTCTCCTGGTGGGGGCTTCTTTATTTAAGTTCAGAACAACTTAACACCCCATTAGCAAGCAGAAAGTGAGCCTTAATTTAATGCTGCAAACTCACAAAAACACAATCAAATATTTTTCCAAGTTCTAAATGCGGCTCATAAGCTAGATCTCCGTATCAGTGGGATTTTGACATCTCACCATTGATTTTGGAAAGTTCCCAATCATTCTTCAACCGGTCATTGCTAAGGGAAAAATCAAACCGTGGACCCCAGGGTGGTCGCTCGTCATCATCAGTGGCTTCAAAAATGACACTTCCTTGTGTTTTAAGTGGATAGCAGAAGAAGAAGCCAGTGTAGTCTTTCACTAACCGAGGACTGTTGTCATTCACATCCAGGAGGGATAATTGAAAATATACTGAGGAAGTCAGATAGGATCCACCTAGAGATATGAAGAACATTTGTAGTCAATGTGGTATCTCGATTGTTCCCCCAAGATAAAAATGAACAAATGAAGGAGCCTTCCTTTCTACAAATTTGACCACAGTTATTTTTCTTTCTTTCTTTTTTTTCTTTTTCTTTTTTTTTTTTTTGGTGGGGCAATGAGGGTTAAGTGACTTGCCCAGGGTCACACAGCTAGTAAGTGTCACATGTCTGGGGCTGGATTTGAACTCAGGTCATCCTGAATCCAGGGCTGGTGCTTTATGCACTGCACCACCTAGCTGCCCTGCACAGCTATTTTTCTGCTTACTTTTTCACTTGATCTCTCTCTGATTCTAGAGGAATAAGCTTAGATTTCTTATACTTCTCCATCACCCAAGCACTTAACACAGTAACTGGCACATAGTCATTTAATAAATGTTTATTGACTGCCTGACTGGATTTCTCTACCATTGTTCTATAATTCCCTGAGTGCACTTTACCCCAAGAAAGACATCAACAACAGGGTTTTCCTTATTCTTTTATTCTGATGCTCCTCTGAAGTGGTAAAAGCTGGAATTAGCTATTTTTGAACCAAGGATTTCTGAACCTTGGGTGAGATTCACAAAACTTTCACCGATGGTAGCAATTATAAATATGGCCAAAGTTGAGTGTTAATCCCTATCTTGTATTGTGGGTAGGTGTAATAAGCATTTGTTCCAATTTAGCTGGAGCCTATAAATTTTATCTGCATTTTTTTTGGTTATGTTTTTTGAATGGCAATGAGGATTAAGTGACTTGCCCAGGGTCACACAGCTAGTAAGTGTCAAGTGTCTTAAGCTGGATTTGAACTCAGGTACTCCTGAATCCAGGGCCAGTGCTTTATCCACTGCTCCACCTAGCTACCCCAGGACCCTATAGATTTTAAACCATTAATTGAACTATTCTTTGTACATCAGGGGAAGATAAGGAAGACTGCTAGTATATTGCATGAACCTCCTATGATGAACTCATGGGAGGCTGTGGTTAAGAGTTACTCAAGCAAGGAAGGCATAGATGGGTTGCAGTCTAATCAAAGGGTGGAACTGCTGAATCAATGAGGTCACAACTCCATTTAAGCATTTGAATAATCTCAACTTGTGAATTCCAGCAACATATGCATTTCACTGTTTGCCTTGATAATCACTTAGAGACCTGCCATTGACTAATCAAGGTATAGTGCTCCCTTCCACTGCCTCTGGCGTACATTAAGCTCCCCGTTATAGCAGGTCTTTGCTCAGCTCTTGGATGGTACAAAGGAGATTTATGATTTGGAGGAAAATGATAGTACATGTCTACTCAGGAGCATTCTAACTTAAAGATACTATGGATTTCTGATTTAACCTAAAGAATATTGTCTAATACCTCCGAGAAGATAAGGTGATCAGTATTTTAATTAGCTAGACTTAGAGTTGGGTCTTTCTCTCTCTCTCTCTCTCTCTCTCTCTCTCTCTCTCTCTCTCTCTCTCTCTTTCTCTCTCCACTATTGTGCTACTGTGAAGCTATTGGAGTCACTGTTAATATATAAGAAAAGGAGAAGGCACTGCTGACCCACACTAAGCCTTTAAGAAGGAAGTTGTTGCATGGTTCAACTTATCCTGAGTATTTGGGGCATCCCCAAATCTCCACTCGCCACAGTTCTTATTCCCTTATACGTGTGTCTGCTTTATTTATTTGAACTCAAGATTCTTTTTTATCTCAACAAGGAGATATGAACAATGTATTTGCGTATCAGGAAGGAAAAAAATAGAAACAGCTATCAAAATTTCTAGATAATTCTTATTTCCCAATTATCTTTTATCAATAATTCATTCAAAGCTAACTTGAACTTCAACAGAACATAACCTGGGGTTGAAATTAAGAAATAGAGCAGTTGAATATATTGGAAAGTGTTTCTTTTACACAGTGATGAGCAGTTCAAAGTGCTTTCTGTGTATGTGGTTTGAAGAAGGGGAAGGGAATTTTGCTCTTTGGAAAGGTCTGAGAGTAGTGATGGGGGCTCTATGACTTTTCATGAGTGTGAGGTCTATTTTTAGCTTACATGTATGCTATCACATTTACAACCTAGCCTATGTAAACTCTGACTTAGCTTGACTAATATACACTGTGGTTCACGGGCTCATAGATTTAGAATTGGAAGGGACCTTAGAGGTCTTTTATTCCGATCCTTTCACTTTCCAGATAAGGTAGCTGAAGTCCAGAGAGGTCAAGGGAACTGAGACAGAAAATGTGGTTGGGTCAATAGTGCTTCTCTTGTTAATAACAGCTGACTGGGAAACAACAGTGTAATTCCCTAGCAGTTTTAACCTTTCCTCTGATTTCTCTTTCCTTCTGAAATATAGACATACTTTTCATCCAAAGTATCAACAAAAATCTTCATGCCTGTAACTCAGGTTGGATTGTTCAAATTTTCATTTTCTTTTCAAATGTTTCAATGATTGAAAATTGAAACCTCAGGAGATGACAAAGCAATAAGGATTTATTGAGGTTCAAATAAATGTGCAACAGTATTCCTCAGTTCTCAAGGGTGGTGGTCTCTGGATGTGAGATTGGGGGCAGATTAGATAAGGCCACAGCATCTTTCCTCTTGAGAGAAACTCTAGGCCATATCCAATAGGATGAGGGGGAGCGAATGAAAATATCACAGAGCCTAGCTAGCCTCCACATATGTTACCCTCTAACAGGAGCATTTGATGGGAGTAAAGGTATTTCCAAAGCCAGATGGTTTCCTACTGTAGCAGAGACCAAAAGATACAGAGTACCCTGGAAAGAGATGAACCTAAACCAAAATTTTCTATTATTTTAACTCACTTCTCTCTCACTACACTAAGGCAGATCTGGGTTGAAGATAAAATAAGCTCTTATATAGCATTGAGATGACTACCCATATGATCATTTCCTTTCTTCTTTGTGGATACCTGACATCTTCATGTTCCTATGCTCAACCTCCAGCTTCTACCTGGAACTCCAGCTCCTGCCTTGGGACCCTGGGATTTTGATTAATGACTGTTCACCCTATCTAGTCCCAATCCACCCCCACCAAGATGCTCCATGGCCAACTTTAGGCTGTCACAAGAAATAACCCTCCCTTTACCTCCTCTGAAGCTCTAGCTCTGAGAAACACAATCATTCCTAGAAAAAATATCTCAAGTTCCCTATTACTCCACTCACCAGACCTTTGATTTCCCTGACCAAAACCATCTCTCTCTTTAACATGTATGTTGTCTTTCCATATTAGATTGTAAGCTTCTTGAGGGCAGGGATTATCTTATTCTTTGTATTTGCTTCCACAATGTTTAGTTCTGTGCCCAAAACATAGTAGGCACTTAATAAAATGCTTTTTCATTCATTCATGTTTAATCTGAATGGCCAATAAATTACTCTTTCTGTTGACCCATTTTACCATCAGCTATCTATCTCTGAAAATCCATATTACATTGTATTTGTTTACCTTTTTCAGTGGCTATCACTTTCACTTGATAATACTTTTCAGTTTCCCTGTCCAAGCGTGCCATAGTAAAGATCTCACCAGTGACTCCATCAATTCTCAGCCAGCCTTGCTTGTCCTCACTCAGGGAGTAACTTCACAAAAGAAATGGATCAAGAGAAACATTATAATATTTTACATAAAAGAAATTCATTTTTTAAATGGTACTATCATTTATATGTCATTTACTATCAAACCATTTACTACTTAACTAGAACTTTAACTAGGGCTGGGCAATCAGGACTTTGCCCAGGGTACTGAATTTAGAAAGCATGACAGCATTTGCAGTCCTGTAGTGGTATTAAAACACACACACACACACACACACATACACAGAATTAAGCACCCAGTTAGCAATATTAAGTAGTTAAAATAGGAAGGTACAAGATGGTAGGCTAGAGTGAGCTCCTCTTCTCCTCCCTAACTCTCTACTCTGCCCTCTCTAACCACCCCAGCAATTGTCTGGTGCCAATATCCAAGAGTCTCTTTTTCCTTCCCCTTTTCCTCCCATCTCCTCCACTAAATGAAGGCAAGTTTTGTGCTCCTGGAACATTTATATTAATTGCCCCAAGTCCCCAAATTCACTTCAGATGCTAAATTTAAAGGTACATCATCTAACTTCTCCAAATAACTACTCACATTTTAACAGTGCTTTTATTTACAAGGTACTTTCTCCACAACTGTGTGAGGTATATAGTGCAAATATTATGACCCTCATTTGACAGATGAGGAAACAGGTTTAGACAAAGTCACATGGCTATGTGTGTCCAAGTCCCAAGTCTACAAACCCAGATTTTGTTATTCTAAACTCAGTGCTCATAAATTTACACCATGTACCCATTGCTATGCCATCTCACCCACCAAAAGTGAAAGCTCAAAATTGTTTAGACATTATTCCTAATTATTAGAGATACCAGTTTGATTTTCTTATCTAAAAAGGGTGTACATTTTTTTCAATCCTTCCCTAACCCAAAACACACACACACATACACCCTCTAATTTCAATTCCCTAAAACATACATTTTCAATTCCACAAACATAAAATAAGCTCAGTTTTTCATTTCATTCTCTTCTACTGATTCTCAGAATATCCCATGAGGTCAGGCAAAGTGTGAATAAAAGAAACAATCTTCAGTGCCTTGCCCCAGGTTTGTTGTATTTTTTTCAGTCATGTCTGACTCTTCATGACACTTTTAGGGGTTTTCGTGGCGATAATACTGGAGTGGTTTCCCATTTCCTTCCCCAGGTCATTTTGCAGATGAGAAAACTGAGGCAAATAGGTTTAAGTGACTTGTTCAGGGACACACAGCTAATACGTGTCTGAGACCAGACTTGAACTTAGGAAGGTAAGTCTTCCTGATTCCAAGCCCAGTGCACTATCCACTGTGCAACCTAGCTGTCCTTTGCCACAGGTTATATTCCATTTATATGGTCATATTTAGGATCACCAGATTTTAAACTGAAAGGGACTGAAGCAATCATTCATTTCAAGCCCCTTATTTCATACATGAGGAAAGGGGAATAGAACAAACATTTATTAAGCACCTACTATGTGCTAGCCACTGTGCTAAGTACTTTATAGATATCTCATTTGATCCTCACAACAACTCTGGGAGGTAGGTCATCATGATCCCTATCTTACGGGAAAAGAAAAAAAAACTGAGGCAGACAGGTGAAATGACTTGCCCAGGGATACACTTAGTAAGTGCTTGAATCTGGATTCAAACTCAGGTCTTCCTAATTCCAGGCACAGGGTTCTATCCATAGATTCATGTACCTCTTCTCCACCATGGTTCCAAAACTGAACTATACTAACTTGGATCAAGTTTTGTTTTCTGTTTGTTTTCTCTCCAAAAAACAGAAGAAGCCACAAAATGTAAAAACTTGGCAATCAATGATTCAACAAGAACTTTCAAGTTCTTACTATGTGCTAGGCACTATGCTAAGCACTTAGGATAAACAGAAAAATGAAACCAGTTTCTGACCACAAGGAGCTTACAGTCTAATGGAAAATATCATATATTTGAACCAAACACATCCAAAATAAATACAGAGTAGATGGAAGATAGCCTTAAAAGAGAAGACACTAGTAGCTTTGGTTACCAGGAAAGAATTCCTGGAAGAAGTGGACCTTGAGCTGAGTCTTAAAGAAATCTAAAGATTCTTAGAATGGGAAATTAGGAGAGAAAGAACTTTTCAAATATGAGGGACTTTCCAAGAATGAAGACAGAATATGGCTAACATACTCATTGATATCCAATCAGAACATTGTGATCTTTGAGCTTAATCCAGAACAGCTCATTGATTGGCAGTTCAGAGGCTAAGACTCTACCAAATATTTGGACATAAAAAATGAAAATACAAATAGAAAAAGTAGTCCAGTTGTAGAGCATTGAAATTGGAATTGGGAAGACCCAAATTTAAATTCTTCCTCAGATACTTACTGGCAACTATATCAACCTTAGTTTCCTCACCTGCCTCCCAGGGTTGTTGTGAGGGTCAAATGAGATAACATATGTATAGTGTTTTGCAAACTTTAAAGCACTATACACACATATGTGCTAATTATTATTATTTTTAAATTATTTTTTCATCAAGACCCTGTCATCTACAACTAGATGCAATGACATCTCTTGCAAAGATATATATATTTGGGGGGGGGGTGTAATTATTGATATAACCTGGAGACAATTATTGATGTAACATGGGAATGTTTGTGCATGCCCAGTTTGTCTAAAGCCCTTGAGGGGCCTTTGGAACATGTCTAGATTGCATCCTCTAATACCTCGGTGGAGTTAACCTCCTTTGATTGGCTGCCTAACTGGTGAGACCAAACTGTTTGATGTCCTTCCTGTGTGCTTCTTACTATTGTTCATTCGCCTGTAACATGGAGGCCATGAACTGAACTGATGAGAGGGGAAGGACTTTCTTTCCCTACTCCCTCTTTTTTATCTAGCTTTTGTGTTGCTTGCCCTTCTCAGTTTCAAGTGCAGAGGTGATCACCACTGAACTTGGGGTTCAAGGCATATCAACCTTGGAGCTGGGATTGCAGATGGAATGGTATAGCCAGCCAGACTGGCTTAGAAGCCCAGAGAAGGAAGCTAGGAGCTTGGGACTGAAGTTCCACTGGGGTTTTGGACCTGGAAGTGAGACTGTGCTCCATGAGAACTTTGCCAAGCTTGCTGTTTTTCACTTTATTTTTTCATTTATTGGAGTTTTCTTGTACAAAATTATGAATAGGGTAATGTTTTACATAATTGCACACATATAACCTATATATGATTGCTTACTGCCTCAAGGAGGGGGCAGGGGAGGGAGAGAGAAGGGATAGAATTTGGAACTCAAAACTTTAAATTAAAATGTTTAGAAGAAAGAAAGAAAGAGAAAGAAAGAAAGACAGGGGTAGGTCTGAAATATTCATTGCTCCTAAACAGTGTCAATTATTCCAGCTTTGCCTCTGAGCTGGGAATTAGAGATATAATTAAAAGAGGAATTTGGTGAGGATCATGGACCTAGAACTTGAAGGGACTCCAGAAACCATCTCAATAGAAACAATAGCCTTTGAACAGAAAAGGTAAAGTCAGCTGTGGACACCTTGAGAACAGCATGGAGATTGAAAGCTAGGAAAGAGGAATCCTGGCAGTCCCTAGATGTTTCTTGGTCCCATGTCATGTGATATCCAGAGAACATAGAAGATGGAAGCCAATATGGGGAAATAGGTGGAAAAGCTAGATTGTACCTGTAAGTATAGGCCTAATGAGTCAGCAGGTCTGCTTCTGGCAAACAGAGGTTAGAGGGAAATGCAATGGTCACCAATGGTTTAGAACTTCAGGAATCTTTGGTACTGAGATCTCAAGAAGAGTGAAGGAAGGAAATCAAGGAAGAAATCATTGAAGGGTCTTTTCTCATCCAAAAAGCCAAAGCAAGGAGGCCCAGAGACAATGACTCTTTTAGGAGAGAGTGAAGGAAAGATTGGTGTTAATAAGTCAAATGTCCATAGGAAGAACTTTTGGAAGATCAGCCAGAGCAAAAAAGTCAGGAAGACCCAAACTCAGAGACAGGGCAAAAAAAAAAAAGATAGAGAGAGAGATGGAAAATATTTACAACCTAGTCAAGATTGGACTGGCAGACTCTAGGGCTGATAACATCATTCCATCTCTATTAACATTCAGAAAAGAAAATTCCTTTACAACAGGAATCCAGGATGAGAGAATAGGACAGTGAAAATAATAAATTAACAAGCAGAGCCAATGAACCCTAGGACTTATTAGCAGAAAATAGGTAAAAGAGAAAGAAAATCATAGAAGGTCCTTGGCATTGCAGTTAGAAACCAGAAGGAATAATGGAAAAGCCACTTGGAAATTAGGACCTGAATTAGAGATCCAGCCCTATGACTTCATACCCGGGTGATGTTTGGAAAGTTATTTAGCCCATCATTCCTCATCTATAAAACAGGGGGAATCATGCTCACTTCATAGGAATAATGTGAGGCACAAATGAGATCCTCCATGTGAAAATTCTATAAAGATGTAAGCTGCTATCATATGCAGATATAATAATAGTAGTCAGACATTACTTAGCACCTTAAGGGTTGCAAACTGCTTTACAAATATTATCTCAATTTATCTTCACAACAATACTGGGAGATAGATTCTAGTAATATGAGAAATCATGAGGAAACTGAGGCTTTTCAAAGTTAAGTGACTTGCCCAGAGTCACCTGGCTGGTCATTTTATGAATTCATACTTGAAGTCAGATCTTCCTGACTCCAAGTCCATCAATCTATTCACTCCATGATATAGCTATCTGCTGGCTAATGAACAATTAGTTAATTTAACTTCCTTAAAAATTCATTCAAATGACCAGGTGGATCAAACTAGTCTTAGTATATCTGATAAGATAGGAAGAAGAGTAAGGTGTTCTACCTATTTATTTTGTAAGGGAAGACTTGTCCCAATCCCAAACTGCTAATTGGCCTCTTTGATTAAAATGAATGAATCTGACCCAGAAAAAGAAGGGCTATTCTTTACCTGATTGCCTCTCCCTCTGGATCAGTAGCATTCACCATGATCAATTTGGTGTTTATTGGAGCACCCTCAGATATTTGTGCTTGGTACGATGCCTGGGAGAATACAGGAGCTTCATTCACATCTAATACCATAAGAATAAAATTTGCATAGGAACTTGAATTGTATTGTACATTCTTAACAAGTGGCTCAGGATTTTCAGCCTTGATCACGAGATTGTACATTGGCACTGTTTCAAAATCAAAAGGCTGTTGGGAAACAAGCAACAAAAAAAAGTTAATTCATATTTTCTGCCAGTTGACTACCTTCAGAAAGATTCAGTCTCCTCTCTCCCCTCAAAAACTATCATATGAGTCTCAATTATACTATCATATGCGTCTCAAGTTCTTCAGGTATTCATTTCGTTCCAACACAACTTGATAAGGAGGAATCATTTCTGAGAACTCATGAGGGATTGTTGAGGGCATGAAAGGTAGGAAAAGTTCATTGTTGGTATACCATGTCCCACTGTAACAATCATTAGTCACATCATGCTTACTTTTAAACAAACCTATATTAAGAAATACCCATTGCCAATGAATTTTAGGGACTTGTAATTTCGTGGATGTGGGTACACATTCCACCAACACAGATTGCAATCCCTTGCAATACCTAGGTAGATGGTCTTTGGGAATTGCCAAAAATCCATGACGCTGCCTCTCTCTGAATTTAGGTAGCTTTGCCTTTAGATGGCCACCCTGCAGTTCATCTCTAAGGCAATGATGGAAACCTTTATGGTTTAACAAGATATAGTAGAGATTGTGTGTAATTGGCATAATCTTTGAGAATCCAGGGTCACCTGCATGCCACAATGAGGCAAGGATGATCATGGATCACAGATTCAGACTCAGAAGATAAGTTAGTTGTCCCAATCCCAAACTGCTAATTGGCCTCTTTGATTAAAATGAATGAATCTGACACAGAGAAAGAAGGGCTATTCTTTACCTGATTGCCTCTCAGGTCATCCAGTTTAAGCTTCTCATTTTACAAATGAGGAAGCTGAGGTAAAGAAGCCACAATTAACTATTAAATTATTTTAAAGGGAAAATGAAGCCCATAAAACAAAATTATAAGTTAATCAAGTCAAGAGGCAGTGAGTCATAGTGGATAAGATTCTGGGCTTGGGTTCTCACACATGCAGGCCCTGTGACCATAAGCAAGTGTAGTTTACACGCCAGCACTGCTTTGATGGTAATGAATTCACAGGTCCTTTTTACCTTTCTGTATCTGAACCACTCTGTTAAGGGTTTCCAATTAAAGTACTTTGAATTTCTTTTGTGATTGAAGAGGGAAGATACTGGGTATACGTCCCCATTTAAATAGAAAACCATTATTGCCCTTGTTAATAGGTTTTGTTATAAATAGGCAAGCTTATATGAGAAAACAGTGTGGCAAATCATAAAATTTGTGTCTAATTTGAGACTTATCAGAGTATGAGGAACTCTGGTAAGGGCTGCATGACCTATGACTTGTGTTTTTAAAACAGAAAAAAAAATCAATCCTGAAACTGATGACCCTGTCAGCTTAACTTTTATACCTGGAAAAATGTTGGAACAAGTCACATACACATGTAACAGAGAATGCATTGAAAAAGTCTGAAAGGACAAAACACCAAGGGGCAATCAGCATGACTTGGTGAAGAACAAGCCTAGACAAGGATCTGCCTAGAGAAACAATCTATCCTGACTTTGTGGGAAGACTTTGTTTGCAGGTCTGAATAAAAATATGATCTGGCCATAGCTCCTGCCCTGCACCCAAATATTTGAAAGGCCAATTTAATCATTATAATTAATGTCCCAGAGTCACCCAAGAGATGTGAGAAACAATGTCCTCCAGGAGTTGGCTCTGGTTCTGGGACTGCCATTTTTCGACCTTTTTCCACAATTGAGAAGTGACAAAACAGAAAGCATGATCACTACTTTTATAGATAACACGTAGCTGGCTGAAAATAGGCAGGCATTGGACTAAATGACCTTTAAATTCTCATCCAAAAATTGTTTTGAAATTTTTTTCACCCAACTTTTAAAATCCTATGATTCTGAGAGATAAAATAAAAACTCAGAAGGAAACAGACACATTGGAAAATGATTATTGATAATTTTATAATAATAATTGGGGGGTGTTTTGTTTTTGCAGGGCAATGAGGGTTAAGTGACTTGCCCAGGGTCATACAGCTAATAAGTGTCAAGTGTCTGAGGCCGTATTTGAACTCAGGTCCTCCTGAATCCAGGGCTGGTGTTTTATCCACTGTGCCACCTAGCTGCCCTGCAATACTGATTTTCAATGAAGACATCACCATAATGCAAGTCTTCTGCTGTAGTGGATCACAGTTCTTCACAATAATAACTCACATATCTAGTGCCTTAAGTTTTGCAACATACTTTGTAGCAAATGTGGGTCATACAGGAAGTTAAAGAATTTGGACATGGTCTTATATGATCATATACAACCGTTAAGTATCTGGCTGTGAACTCGGGCTTGCTAAAGCCAAATTTTCTTCTTTCTATGACCCTGCTTCCTCTTAGTACACTGGGCAAAGAACAGATCTATTCAATCATGACAACAATGGATCCTGTTAAAATGGGTTGTTTACCTTATTTATCTTGACATATCCTGCATTGGTGATGGGATCAGTGTCAATCACAAGGTTTCTATTAGGGTCCCCCTCAACAATATTATACAGGATTTTGGAGCTCCCAGTAAATGGTTCATCTGCATCTGTAGCCTGAATGGTAAGAATTGTTGTTCCAACAGCAACATTTTCATTAACAGTCAGATTGCCATACTAGGGGAAAAAGAAAAATAAACATCTGAGAATGCTCATAGTAAGCGAGAGAGAGGATACAATATTCATTCACTATTTCACTCATCCCACAACTATTTATTATACATCAGCTTTTTTTTTTTGTGGGGCAATTGGGGTTAAGTGACTTGCCCAGGGTCACACAGCTAGTAAGTGTTAAGTGTCTGAGGCCGGATTTGAACTCAGGTACTCCTGACTCCAGGGCCAGTGCTCTACCCACTGCGCCATCTAGCTGCCCCCTATACATCAACTTTTACAGAGCAGTGTCCTAGTACCTGGGAGAGATAGAAATATGGTTGATATGATCCCAATGTATAGAGAGCTTATAAATAAATAAATATGTAACAACTCCGCAATAACTATAAAGCAAATAATACCATAAATTCATAAGAGAAACAGAACACTAGCTGAGATATAATGGAAAGAAATAGAATTTCTGATAGGGAAGATGAGGGATGAGATATTAATTTGAGGGTCAGGTACAATTTCAATAGACAGAGATGGAGATGGAGAATTCTAGACATAGGGAATGGCAAGAGCAAAGGCCTGCAAGCATGAAAATATCAGGTGATGAGTAGTTCAGTTTAGCTGGAATTAGGATTATAATATGTCTACTAATTCCCACTCACTGGTTTCAAAAGACAAGAGACATAACTGATGATATTCTGTAAAAAATGCTAGATACCCAGTCTAAGGATCTTGGTACAAATCCTACATCTGTCATTTGCTAGAAAAAGGAACAAGGAACTCAAATGATTGGACACTCAATGAGGCTTAAAGTTCTATTTATTTTGTATTTATGTATTCTTTGTGTCCAGGCTACAATCAATTCTGCTATACTTTTTAATATCCCAGAACTAAAAAAAAATAATCTCTTTTTAGTTATTACTAAGTTGAGTTGTTAGATTTGTCATTCCTGATCTTTTAGCCATCCATTATGTTCAAATATGATCCCAAAATCTAGCCAAATGGGCTCCTAAATAGTTTTTAAGAAACAAATTTAAATGAAATGTTGACTAAAACCACTAGTAAGTTTCAAATCTACTAACAATAAAAAGGTCACCTATATTTTTCTAGAATTTCTAAATTTATTTTTTCCTCTTTCTCTGACCTCCTACAGTTCTGCTAAATTTTATAAAAGTTTTATGGATATTTTCTTTTATCTTAAGGCATAAAATTATCATTTTTCTTTATTTTTTTCTCTCACACAATAGTAATTGGCAAAAGGAATTAAACTGGCAATGTTCTAAGGGAAGAATTTTTTACCAGTGATTCTGAAAAAAATGAATTTTAACCATTTAACCATTGTATTGATGATATTCTTTCAAAGTCTATCAGAGATATCTTTTCAATCAAGACCATTCCACTTATTTTCATTTATGCTAAAAATGTTTATTTAAAACACGTTGACAGTTAAATTATATCTTTCAATATAGACCAAAAATCTATAACAAACTTCAAGGAGTTCTTCTGGTCCTTCTATTATGGTGGAATTAATTTTGAATTGTTAACTAGTCTGTGAAATAACTGGATCCAAATTCCAGAATAGTGATTGGAATCCATCCTTGCGTGGACACATTAGTGTTTAGCAAAATGGGATTGGACTTGAATATGTCCTAGTTTTGTTAAGTTTTTTAATACTAGGTTTCCCCATATCCCCTAGGTTGAGTTACCTCTCTTTAGGTGACCTAGTGGTTCCCCATTCCTGAGGGGTCACCATATTGATGCTAAACTTAGTACAATTGTCCAATAGGCATTGCCCATTGCAGTTCACCGCTGTTGAACTCAAGGGATCTTCTGGCCTCAGCCTCCCCAATAGCTGGGATTAAAAGTATGTGTCACTATTCCCATTTTGAATTTATATTTGCACTGCTCATCAAAAAAGAATGATCACTAGATTTTCCACTGAAAGGAATGCAGGGGTTTCTGGTGTGTTTACTGTAGTTAGCTGCAATATCTGGGGATTTTGTTTTGTTTTGTTTTTGTGACTTCAGGATGTTTCTTCATCCTACATTTTGTTCCAAAAATCATGTTATGCAGTAAGAAAAAAGTTAGGGTCCAGCAAATACTCACATTGTTTTTTTCAAAAATGGGGATCTGATCATTGATATCAATGACATTTATTGTCACATCACAGATTGTCTTGAAAGCTGAAAATCAAACAAAGCAATGTCACCTAAAACCTCCACTGAAAATCTCTTTGCCCAAATCATCAAAGAACATCGGGATTCCAAGGGTACAGACACTAAGAGAACTTCATTGCCAGTAGGCATTTGGATGGCCTGTCTTATCCTTATTTCTTTTGTGTTCCCCTGGTGCCTAACAGAGCTTAAATTTCCTGTAAACTCCCTTTAAATGTAAAAGTGTTTGGGGATAATTGACAAATTGATTGCCTTTCAGGTTTTCTGGATGTTGGGCATGATGAGAACCAGTTCCACCCAATACCTGGACGAGGGGATGCACATTTCCTGTCTATACAATTTGATTTATTTTGGGGGGGTCGGCGGGCAATGAGGGTTAAGTGACTTGCCCAGGGTCACACAGCTAGCAAGTATCCAAGTGTCTGAGGCTAGATTTTAACTGAATCCAGGGCCAGTACTTTATCCACTGGTCCACCTAGCTGCCCCCTATACAATTTGAATTTATTTAATGGCATGTGGAGGAGAATTGGACCCAGAAACAGAAATAGCAATAGTAAACCTAGAGAGGAGAACCCTCTCTTTGGTTATGCTGAGGAGAGGAGAATCCCTCTGCTGTTATATTCAAACCAGAGAATCCTCACTTCAAGTTTGGTACTGGTCTTCAGAAGATAAGAGGGCAACAAAGAGAGGCCTAACTCTCTTCTTTCTTCACAAAGGATAGCCCTCCTACACCAGAAGGGGAAGAACTAGTCAAAATGACTGACTTTTTGCTCATGTTCTCACCTGGACACCCCACCCCCCATAGCATTTATATTGTAAGCCATCATTCTCATCAGTGATTTAAAAAAATCACAGAGCAAATGTGACAAGGAATACAAACCAATCACAACCAGAAGTCACTGCAGGAAACACCCTCTGAATTCTCTTCTGTATTTATGGGACAGAAGGCACTAACCTGGATCTGACACTTGCACTTTCAAATGATACTGAGGTGTGTCTTGCTTTCTTAATGATCCTTTAGCTAACTGGATAATTCCCTCAATGTTTTGAATAATGAAGAGATCATCACTTGGAAGCAAGGGACTCTGCTCCACAATTGCATACTGTAAAAAACTACTAGCAGTGTCTTTTTGATCCATATCATAGGCACGGAAAACTCCAATATTGCTGCCTACAGAGAAGAAAAGATGGAATGAGTCAGTTGAAGTGTCCTCAGGAAGAAAACCAATCTATTTCACCTATAAACATAGTGAATATCAAAGAAACTGTGAAACTAAGCAGAACCAAAAAAAAAATTAAGAAACTAAGCAGAACCAATGTGTATTTGGAAAATATTGCAAATTAGCTGGGACCTCCAGGTCAAGTGACCAACAAGAGAGAAAACTAGACATTTTCTCTAATCCTCTAAACTTCTCAAACTTCTCCAAAATAGGGATTTGTACCAGAGACCAATCAATTTCAATGGTTGCCATAGTCTAAGACACTAAGAAACAAACCAGGTAAAAATTCATTATACTAACAGCAGAGAAGGCATGAGACATTAGCCCTTAATGAGCACTGACTCAGCACTTCTTTCCCCAATGCCCACCACAGTCCCAGCAGTAAGACTGCACAAGCTTATCCACAAAGGACTCAACTCTACACTCTGACCCCTCCCCTGATGCAGATCCCTAGTGCCTTGGAGAGCCAAACTTTAAGTGGCATAAATTTGCTCAGGTCATGATAACCCCAGGGACAACATTCTGTGCTTCAACAGGGCTCATCCTGAATGGAAGGAGAGAAGGAACAAGGCAGGATATGTTTCCATACTTATAATAAAGATCAATTCTATGTGTTGACTCCCACCACCACCCCACTACCACCCCCTGGGCCATGGAGATCCAAACTCCAAATGGTAGAAATTTGCTCAGACTGTAATAGTGACATGAAAGTGATCTGTGTCATTGGGTCAAAGAATGAAAGGAATAGGGGCAGAGCACATGGGAGGGAGTGGGGAAGAAGCTCTGTGATACTACACTAAACCTGAGGGAAAGAGCACAGCATCTAGATGGGACCAATTTGGTCACTCCAGAAGTCATTCGGAGCAGAGACTGAGGTTACTGAATCATGAACCAGTGTGCAAAAAGCCTGAAGTGTTTTGAGATCCAGCCTCCAGGGAAACTGCCATGAGGGAATCAGAAAGTAAGCTATAGGGGAAAATAAGGGAAAAGCCTGAAATTGCCAAAGATCTCAGTAGGAAGAAAACAAAAGCAGTTAAACCAATAGGGAAGCATCAAGAGCAGAAGGAAATGTGGCCTCCAAAGCTAATGAAAGATTTCAGGAATCTATTTCAGTCTTGCAAGATAAGGCAAATGATTCAACACCTGATGAGGCAGAAGACCCTGTAGATGCTGAAGAGAACATAGAACTATAATGTGATATTCCTAAATGGTTAAAAAGATAAATAATAATTGTGAGAGTATAACACATGGCCTGCATAGTAGGAATAATTGCCAGAATAGAAAAACTTCAATCTGTGATGGCAAGTCTCACCAAAGACACAAAAGAGAAGATAACTGATCGCAAATGAAAATATATGGAAGTGAAGGACAATTAGAGAGATGACCTTAATTCTAGTTCCTTCCCTCTGTTAATTATTTCTTATTTATCCTTTATAAAGTCTTTATATTCCCAGCACTTAACACAATACCTGACCCATAGTAGGTTGATTTACTGAATGATTAGAAGACAAGTAAAAAGTAATAACATTAAAAGAAAACATACTCTCCATGATCTCAAAGACAGAAAAAACTTAAGGAATATAGGCCCTCCAGAAGAACATGATATGTCAAAAAACCTGAACAGAATAATACAAGAAATAATTTTTTAAAAACCTGCTCAGAACTTCCAAACATAGAAAACAAAGTGCCAATCAAAAGAATCCATAGATCACCTCAAAAAAATCCAACACTGCAAATTACAAAACACATAGTGATTAAACTGATTGATTCCACTGAGGAATAAGAAATTCTGTTAGCTATTTAGAGAAAGACCTTTAAACATAAAAGAAAAGAAAGTAAAATAATACAAGACTATTCTGCACTCACAAAAAAAGTCCTTGCTCTTAAAGAAAAGGGAAAGGCATGCAATAAAAATGTGTCAATTGAAAGTTTTGACATTCCATAACAATTGATCACAAATTCAACTTGCTGCTGTGCTTGTATAGCCCAACAACTCCCTAAATCCCAGGTATACAAGCAATTTATCACAAGGTTGTAGGATTACTCTCTATTACAGAAATATATTCTTTTTTTTTTGTTGTTAGGCAATTGGGATTAAGTGACTTGCCCAGAGTCACACAGCTAGTAAGTGTCAAGTGTCTGAGGTTGGATTTGAATTCAGGTCCTTCTAAATCCAAGGCCGGTGCTCTATCCACTGCACCACCTAGCTGTCCCCAGAAATACATTCTTGCTGGGATTCTGAGTTGGGAAGCAAAAGGTAAATAATTCCTTTGTTATTTGGTAGGAAAATACTTCTTATACAGGGTTCATGGCAGCTTCTGAACCTAGCATCATGATGAACCCACTATGTAGAATGTCAGTAATTTCCTTTGGAAAATGGAACCATTTTGCATTTTTTCAGAAGGGTTGATGAAACAGTACAATGTGCTACTGAAGGGGGAGGTAGAATAATTTTTTTTTTGTGGGGCAATGAGGGCTAAGTGACTTGCCCAGGGTCACACAGCTAGTAAGTGTCAAGTGTCTGAGGTCAGATTTGAACTCAGGTCCTCCTGAATCCAGGGTCGGAGCTTTATCTGCTGTACCACCTAGTTGCCCCTCAGGAATGTTTTTTTTTAAGTTGTTAAAGCAAGAATCCAAAATGCTTTAAGTGTGATATTGATCATCTCCTAAAGTCCTTTTCAAGATAGATTAAGAGAAATATTTTATACTAAAGAACATACACAGGTATACTGTAACAAACAATATATATGATTAATACAGAGATGCATGGGAAGACATACAAACTGATTCAAAGTGATTTAAGAAGAACCAGGGAAACAATATGCACAATGTCTAAAACTATGAAAATGGAACAACATGTCAACCAAAACTGAAAATTATGAAATTATAATGACCAAGCTCAGGCCCAAAGAAGATACATGAGATGATGCTTCCCTGCCTTCTTTGCACAAGTGGGTAGCTATGGGTATAGAGCACTATATACAGTGTCAGATTTTTTTTTAAATGTTTTGGTTAATTTTACTCAACTATATTTCTCCTGTAATTCTTTGTAACAAGGGATTGTTCTCTGGGAGAAGGAGAAAAAGGAAGGATATGTAAGGAAATGTAGCTGATATAAAATCAAAAGATATCAATAAAAAATCTTAAAATACTTAAAAATATTTTAGAGTTACCAAAAGATTGACTAGATTTAAAAGGACCTGAATTAATACTAGATTTTCCCCATGGATATGAAGCTATAAGTGGCAACAGCAAATAGCTCAGCAGGAACCAAGGAATTAAGCTGTGATTTTCCTTCTGAAAATAACAAAGTCATTCCTTACCTATTATCTCATTCTCCTGGACCTCAAATACTGTTTCTGGAGCAGGGCAAACAGGGGGATTGTCATTAATGTCTGTAACTTCAACATAAATTTCCAATGGTTTTGCTAGGTATCGTCCATTCTCATCCTTTGCAACTGCATAAAAGACATACTGAAACAGGAAAGTCAATGTTAAGAGAAAATTTATCTAAAATTCATTCCTGCATCTCACCCTGAAAAGCAAAGTGAATAACTATTTCTTTTTATTACTCTGGATGCTGTTTTCTTAGACATGGAGAACAGGGAGGGGAAATGAAAAAGGTTGTATTTTAAAGGAAAGAAACATACTTGCTGAAAGTTGATAGCATGCTATGAGGAGGAGGAAGAAAAAGGAGGTTGAGCAAGAAGGGAAGGAGGAAGGAGGAGGAGGAAGAAAGAAGAAAGTAGAGGAAAAGAAGGAGGAATATGAGGAAGGAGGAGCAAGAAAGAGGAAAAAGAGGAAGAAAAGGAGGAATGGTGGAGGAAGAAGAATGAGGAGAATGAGGAAGAAGAAAAGGAGGACTTGCATTTAAATAGTACTTTAAGGTTTGCAAAGCACTTTACCTTCATATCCTTAATGAGCCTTATAACAATGGTATGATCTCCTTTTGACAGATGAAGAAACTGAGGCTAAGAAAAGTTGTGATTTTCTCAGCGTTGCATAGGTTGTAATTGTTTGGGGGGCTTGAAGTCAGACAGTTGAAATTAGATCTTCCTTACAAGTCCAAAACTCTATCCAATGGGCCACTTATTTATTTTGGATATAGAATATGTTGTTTTTGGTTTTGTTTTTAAATAAAATCACTGGTGCTATCAACTGTGCACCTGGCTAAGACCAGGTCTTGTCACTGGTGACCATTTCAAGATTACTTACCGAGTCCTTTTCTTCTCTATCCAAGGGTTGGGTAACATAAATAATTCCATCCTGGTCAATTGTAAATGGGAATCGAGGTAGCTTCTCCTTTTCAACTAAGGAATAGTGAGCACCTGGGTCATTCCACCGCACCTAGAGTCCCCCAAATACCAAGAGACACTTTGTGAAATGCAAGCAAAAGTTCAACAGTTATGTCAAGATAATGGAATGTGGTAGATGAGGGGATTTAGCAGATACTGAGGGGCCCACCTGGAGATTGATCTAAACTGATTGAATTAAGTGAGAGTGACTGCTGACTAGCTTGATTTAGAGATGTATGGGATCTTAGAAGCCATCTGGCCCAAGGCCCTCATTCTAGAGGTAAAAAAACTGAGGCCCAGGGAGGGCTTGTGACTTGTTTAAGGTAGCATAGGTACCAAGCAGCAATGGCAGGACTCGATGTCAAACTCTGACTCTATCCAAACTCAGCACTTTTTCAAATCACACCATGTCACCTCTTAAATCTGAAAAGCTGCAGCTTTGTTGTATCAAGTATTTTTCCACATGCAGCCTCTCCTGACCCCTCTAAATACTACTACCCTCCCTCTCAAAATGCCCTGTATTTACTTTGTATTTTATTTTGTATTTATTTTATGTACACAAACATGTGAATGTGGTGTCCCTTCTGATGGAATGTAAGCTCCCTGAGGGTAAGGACTATTTTCCTCTTTATTTTTGTTTCCCTAGCATCTAGCACACTGCCTAGAACATAGTAAGGACAAGTAATAAATACCTCTTTGTTGCTTAATCATTTTGCTTTTTGTTTCTTACCTGGAAAAATTGAACAGCCTTGGTTTTGTTATGGCTTTGTGTGTATATAACAACTCATGTATGTGTGTCCATATATGTGTACATGTGTACTGGCAATTGAGCATTTAACTTCGAATCAAAGATGTTCTAGCAGTTAGGTCAGTGCCTAGTACATAGTAGGAACTTAATAAATGCTAGCTGACTAACTTAAGAAAAGTTTTCACCTTTCAAGGTTAAATTGTTAGAAAGCTGGAAATAGATGCATTTTCAGAAGCATTTTTTTCTCACAAAATAATACTATCTGACCCATCTAAAACATGTAGTATTTGCCCTGGGTCCCCTCCACCCCACCCTTCCATCTTGGAATGCTAAACTGAGAGTCAAGGATTTATATCCATCTGATAGTTACATAAGAGACAAAATGTTCTTTATAACAGGTAAAATTTAAGGATTGGAGCACTGATACTACAAGCTTCCATAATTCATTATAGAAGATGAATTTGAAAAAAACAGAGGACACTTTGAACTGTTCTCCTGGGACATGTTTAAGGAAGCTAATCGAACTGTCAATAATACAAATCCCTCCCCCAAATATTTAGTCTTAAGAATGTTAAGGATAAGGTACATGCCAAATTCTAGAGAAGGTTTGTTGTTCTTGTTGTTTGTTTGAAATGGACAAGAAAATAGCAAGGATGGTCTGTTAGAAATGGGCTTTGACTTTTAGGTCTTTTCCCCAAAGAAATCATGGAAAGGGGAAAGGGACCCACATGTACAAAAATATTTATAGCTGCTCTTTATGTGGTGGCAAGGAATTGGAAGTTGAGGGGATGCCCATCAATTGGGGAATGGCTGGACAAGTTGTGGTATATGAATACAATGGAATACTATTGTGCTGTAAGAAATGATGAGCAGGAGGAGTTCAGAGAAACCTGGAGGGTCTTGCGTGAGCTGATGATGAGTGAGATGAGCAGAACCAGAAGAACATTGTACACAGTATCATCAACATTGAGTGTTGATCTACTGTGATGGACTATATTCTTCTCACCAATGCAATGGTACAGAAGAGTTCCAGGGAATTCATGATAGAAGAGGATCTCCAAATCCAAGAAAAAAAAAAAGAACTGTGGAGTATAGATGCTGAATGAACCATACTATTTCTTTTGTTTTTGGTGCTATTGGTTTTTTTCTATTTTGAGGTTTTTCATCATTGCTCTGATTTTTTCTCTTATAACAGGACTAATGCAGAAATAGGATTAATGTTATTATGTGTATATATATATATATCTATATGTATATGTATATAGATATATAAATATAACCTATATCAGATTACGTGCTGCCTAGGGGAGAGGGGAGGGAGGGGAGGGAGGGAGAAAAATCTGAAATTATAAAGCTTGTATAAACAAAAGTTGAGAACTATCTTTACATGTAATGGAAAAAATAAAATACCTTATATGTAAAAAAACAAAAGCAAAAACAAAACAAAACAAAAAAAGAAATGGGCTTTGAAATGTGTCATATCTTCAAGATAGTTGCTGGACTAATTATTGTCCTTTCTGTCATTATTACCAACTTATTCGCTCCAATTACCTGACAAATTCCACTGAGACAAACACATTATTAGCCATTAATACTAAAAGTACTGGTGATTTATTTGACTTATCTCAACCCCTCCCTCTGAGTTCATTGACTGAAGCTTTGGTGGAGGAAAGACTATCAATCACTACCAAAGGGAGGCAAATCTGGGTGAGGGATCACACAATGAGATCCTGGGTAGCTCCAGGAGCAGCATGAAAACATTAAACAGGTAGAATAGATGCTGGTACCTAGATCAGGGAGAGCTGTATAAAAAGTCAAGTGAGAGAACTTTGAAAAAATGTCCACTTCACAATTGGGCTTTCAATAAGTCTCATCTATGGACCTTGACAAGATCAGAATTGTGTTTAGGGTGCCATGTCTAAAACAAAGACAATGGACATGAATAGAAGAAACAGAATTCTGAACAGAAATTGTCGTCAAAAACCAAAACATCGTCAACAGATATGCCCTGTGTGGAACAGACATGTTCTCATGACAATAATGACATCATGTTAGAACATAAAGATCAGCAATGTGCTATTTACTCAAATTCCACCCTACTTGAAGTAAGTGATCAGTCCATCTCAGTCACACTTTGACTAAGTCTGAAAGTCATTGAAGGCCATCTGTTAAAGTCAAATGGCATCAGATAGGAAGCCTGACTAGAGTTTTTTATTACCTTCTGGAACATCAAGTCCCAAGAATTATGTAAGTTAGGGCAAGTGTGGCTTTCCAGCATGCCCTGAAGAAGCATCACAAGGGGAAGGGGGAAAGAAAAGAAGGTAGGGAAGTAGAGGTCTTAGGTCTTATTCTCTACTCATCTTTGTTAATAGGAGGACTTTTTAAGCTTCAAAGGGGTAGGGGATGTTAGATTTTTTTTTTTTTTAGTGAGGCAATTGGGGTTAAGTGACTTGCCCAGGGTCACACAGCTAGTAAGTGTTAAGTATCTGAGGCCGGATTTGAACTCAGGTCTTCCTGACTCGAGGGCCGGTGCTCTATCCACTATGCCACCTAGCTGCACCTACTTTCTAAAAGCTCTTCTAAAAGTCTAGCTGACTCAATTGATTCTCAAATAATCTTGGAGAAAAGCATACCAGTCAAGCTTTGAACCAATGGCATTAGAGAATTATCCCCTTCTCCTAACTCCTAACTTTAGGGGTACTCCTAGAACTCAGAAGTTCTGGGAACCTGATTCATCAGTGGGGGTGAGAGCTCACCTATGCTATAGTATGTAAATGTCTAAAAGGACAATGGCAATATCTGGTTCACTTTGATGTTTTTATTGTTTGCTTTTTTGCTATGCACGAAAGAGTATTCAATTCATGTTGTTTCATTAAAGATCATAACAGGAAAAGATTAAACCTTTGTATATGGAGAGGACATTTGCAACTATTGGGTGACAGAGGATAGAATGCTGGGTCTGGAGTCAGGAAGGCCCGAGTTTAAATCTTTCTTCACATACTTACTAGCTGTATGACCCTAGGCAAGGCACTTAACCTCTGATTCCTCTTCTATAAAATAAGAATAATACCACACAGGGTTGTTGTAAGGATTGAATGTGATAAAGTTTGTAAAGCACCTAGCATGGCGTCTGATACATAGCAAGAGCTGTTATATACATGCAAGCTAGCTATCATTATCATCAGTATTGTTGTTGTTGTTGTTACCTGAGTGATTTTCAAAGGATGAGGCTCAGTAGAGTTTTCCTTAATGCTGACAGGGGCTGGTGCCTTCCAAATGTTCTCTTCCACAACAATATTCACAGATGTGGTATCACTGAAAGAATTTTCTGACTGACCTCCCATGTCCATCACAGAAACCACCAGGTCATACTGTGCATTCTTAAATGGATCTAATTCCTGTGACCCTGGAGAAGGAGGAAGGAGAGAAACAACAGGGAAGGGTGTCACTGTGTCTACTTTGCTGCCTTTGTGTGACCTCTGGGGAGGGGGAACAATTATATAATATTCACACCTCAATTTTTTCAGGCATGGGAAAAAGACAACTTGCATCATTGACTTACCTTCTGGGGTAAGAGAGATTCCACCTGTTTGGTTGTTTATCTGAAAATACATCACATCATTTATCTTGGGAAGCTGGATGGCAATTCGATAAAAAAGATGGGCATGGGGAGTAGTGGGATCATCCCGGTCTGTAGCATTGACATACATGAAGGGCTTTCCTATTTAGCAAAACCATCAAGAAAATGTGTAAAGTCATCAGCCTCAGGTTGGGGGTCTGCTTCATTCATTCATTTAACAAGCATTTCCTAAATGGTTGCTAAGAAGGAAGCGAGAAGTTAGTTCAACCTATTATAGAAATACAATATTGATGGTGGGTTTCTTTGAATACCATCCAGAAGGGAAAAAATATCACCAAATTAGTAGAGTACTGTTTTCTTGGGCAGGTCACAATGGATCTTCTTTGGCCTATGGATCTTCTTTGACCCAAGACTCCTAGACTCTACTGCTTATAATCCCCCAGCTTCCTCTAAGATTCAGCTCAAGGGCCTCATTCTATAGGAGGCCAGCCCTGATTTCTCCAATTTTAAGGGACCCTTCACTTCTGAAATTATTTCATATTTATCTTGTATACATTTTGTATTTACTTATCAATGAACACATTTCTCCTCACTCTATCCCCTACCATGTAAGAGAAGGTAAGTTCTTTGAGGGCAGGGGCGTCTCCCTTGTTTGTGTTTGTCTCCCTATACCTTTCATGGTGCCCAGCATCTGAATTGGGTTGACATGAATTTTTCTTCCCCTTCTTCTCCATCTTTATGACTTCCCAGGCCTCACTGATCTTCCTACCCATTTTGCCCCACATTGTCCCTATATGTTACCTGGGCGTGAATTCTGCCTTACAGTTCCATGGTAAGATGACTGGAGAAAGACAGGACGGTTGTCATTAATATCTTCAACTTTAATTGTGATGGGAACTGGGCCCTCTACTACGGTCCCTTTGGTATCCAAGACTTCTACCTGACATTGAAAGAAAATGTTTAAAATAATATTAACAATAATGATGATGATAGTATTACGCAGCACTTCAGGGCTTGCAAAGAGTTTTACATGTTGTCTCATTTGAGCCTCACAGTGACTACGGAATGTAGGTAAGAGACCTTTGAGTTGGGGTAGTATGCCTAGAAATCATAAGAAAGAAGTTAAAGTTAGTCAAATAGCATGAAATCTGAGGATTCCATCAAAATAACTTATGTGGCAGTAAAGATCCCATTATTCACTATGGGATTGATTACTGCTGTGATAGGCTGACTATAATGGATTCTGCATAATAAAAATAAACAATACCATTTAACTATTTTTATTGGCCAGAATCATTGCAATAGTAGCACTCGGGGCATGGTATTATGGCTATATTCTCTAAAAGCAGATAGTAGGAGTAAGAGTAATAGCAACAGTAATGGTAGCAGGAACAGCAGCAATAGCAGCCGTCATAACAGTAGCAGCAGCAATAGCAATAGTCCCAATATTAGTAGTAAATAGCAATAGTAGTAACAGTAGTAGCAGGAGCAGCAGTAAAATGGTAACATCTTTCACATGGGCTTTGAAACATAAGAATAATTTAAATCACAGGTAGGCAATTTGAATGCTGCACTTGTCTCTGTGAAAGATCTCCAACATCTCTTCATTGGAGGTTATATAGAATGAAATGGACAAAAAATAGCAAAATGAGAAGAAATGAATAGGTAGTGATCTATGCTAGTGGAAGGACTATATGCAACAATGAGATTATAGATACACAGAAGCATCAAAGTATAAGGTGCTTGATATGCATTGTCTCATTTGGTACTCACAGCATCCCTAAGAAGCAGGTCAAGTCAGGATTGCCATTCTCTATTCTGTACCTGAAGACACTGAGATGCAGGGGAGACCTGACATAGCTAGTTAAGTGTTAGAAATGGGGTTGATATACAGTTTCTCTTTCTCATATTCTTTGCAATATACTAACAATGCTAAATGACCTGGGCAGCTAAGCTAGTCACTAAAAGAAAAAAAAAGAAAGGACAAAATAAGGAAGGGAAGGAGGGAAGGAGGAAAGGAAGGAAGGAGGGAAGGAAGGAAAGAAGGAAGGAAGGAAGGAAGGAAGGAAGGAAGGAAGGAAGGAAGGAAGGAAGGAAGGAAGGAAGGAAGGAAGGAAGGAAGGAAGGAACAAAAGAAAAGAAAAGATGAAGTTCTTTGAGTTCTGACTTGAAATTCTCTCTGTCCCAACCTGTATCACATTCTCATCACAGACTAATTTCACAGGCCCCTGTTTCCCCTAACTTTTCAGCAGAGGGAGAGAAGGAAAAAGTGTGGGCTTTGCCCATATCTTTTTATTTGTACTTTCTACCCCTTGTACTGCTGCGCATTCTTCTTATCCCAATATTGAGTCTCCCCGGGCATATTCAAGGGCTACACCCAGATAGATGTGGTATTGTACTGAGGCGGAGTGTGAGAAAGACTTGAGTTATGGGAAGAGTAGACTGATGTGGTAAGATTATTGGAATTTGGCAGACTGATTGGGATGAGCCACACCTGGCCTGCCCTGAGTGATGTGTGCTGCTGATGTCAGCAGGAGAAACCACTCTCCACAGGCAGTTTTGAAGGACCTCCCCTTTTGGGGGAGGGAGAATAAATGCTTGCTGAGGGGAGCTCACTCTCTTCTGGTGTGACTTTCTTTCTGGTGGTGCGAGCTGCAGCAGGAGATGAGAAAGAGATTCTTTCTTAGCAGTTTTTGTCCTGTGGGCTCTGGCTGTTTTCCATCAAAGCTACAGACCCCAGGTGGTAAGTTAACAAACGAGCCCTGCTCTTTTAAATTAGCTGAACTGGAAGTGAGTTTGGGAATTGGATAGACTTAGGTTAGAGTTAGGGGGATTATCAGTATTTCTTTTTCCCTATTCCCTTGTCTTTGATTTTATTAGTTTCACCTTTGCTGTTTAGTTTATTCCC
Source organism: Dromiciops gliroides (assembly GCF_019393635.1). Classification (NCBI taxonomy): domain Eukaryota; kingdom Metazoa; phylum Chordata; class Mammalia; order Microbiotheria; family Microbiotheriidae; genus Dromiciops; species Dromiciops gliroides. The sequence continues at coordinate 148,590,083 of NC_057861.1, read as the reverse complement.
ATTAATAAAACCTGATTTGTTTGTGGAAAAGAGGCTGTTAGGTTCCTTTCTTATTGCCCTGGGAGAAATATCTAAAAAGGCAGTTCGGAAGGGAGGGAGCTTTGGATCTAGAGGTCCCTCATTATTTCTGGCACCCCAATATTATGGTGAGCCACTCAATTAACTCTACCTATATTAAATTTGGCCCCCACACTGATTTTTTCTGGGTGTAAGAGATGATTTCTCAGGGTAACTAACATGGCTACACTTAGATGAGCATTCTTGAGTAAAAGACTTTTTCATGAGAATAGGAGTGACTTGGTCTAAAAATTTGAGATATAGGGGACTTCTGTTTTCCCACAGTAGGACACAAAGTGGACACATAAGTCTCAAATGAAATCGGTCTTAACAAACTACTCCACCAGGGCCAGAAGAGCTGGTGTTCAGTAAAAAAGAATTCTTTACCAATGATTGAGTTGCATATTATGTTTCAAGTGGTAAGGACCACGGTGTGGCCCATGATGTGGTTTCTGCTCACCTGGAGTCTATGGACAGCTCTTGTTTCTCTATCCAGGAATCCATTGTAATACAGTATTCCATCTGGATGGATATGAAAAATGCCATCTGTCTCACCACTTAACTGAAATTTTACGTTGGTGGTATTAGTCTTAAACTGGGAAGGAAAGAAAAAATAAAATTAGTAAATATAGAAGAACAATATATTGGTTTTATGGGACGTTACAAAGAATTTCACAGGCTGCACCCATGAACACATTCAGAATGTAAAAGAATATAAGCTTTTTGAGGGCAAATACTCCATTGTTTTTGTCTCTCTGTGCCCAATATGTAACATAGTGAATGTCCTTTAGAATAGAGAGAAGAATGACAGAAGACACAAAGATGGGAATCAATCAATCCCTCAGTTGGAAAGGATATATTAGGTATCTAATATGTACCAGGTACAAAAAAAGAGGGAAATAACCCTTGCTCTCCTGGAACACACACTAGAACAGGAATGTATGTGTGTGGGGGGGGCAGGGGGGGTGTTGTATAGTGTCCCATACACAGAAGGCATTTAATAATTACTTATTGAATTAAGGTAGTAGTAGGATAGTAAGTTAGATGACTGGATTAATTGGAGCAGATCATGTCTGCTGTGGAATAGTAGAAGATAATGTTAGGTAGGGTAGAACCAGATTATGGTAGACCTTGGAATGAAGATAAGGAGTTTACACATGATGTGATGAACAACAGAAAATTAGTATAGGTTCTCAAGAAAAAAAAGGTTATTACTATTAAATATGTGTCAAGTGAATTCAAATGCACATAAAGAAATCAGTATTTTAGGATGATTAGTCTAGAGTTAGTGTTATGCAGGATAAATTAGAAGTTTGAGAAAATGAAAGTAAGAAAACTAATTAAGATCATAGAGTCATAAATGTGGAGCTGGAAGTTGGTCTCCAAAGTCCCAATCACTTTATAGATGAGGACACTGAGGGTCATAAAGGTCAATCAGTCAACAGTGAGTCAACAAGCATTTACTAAGTGATTATTGTGTGCCAGCCACTCTACTGGAAGTGCAACAAAGGCAGAAAGATGGTCCCTGCTCTTAGGAAATTCCCATTCTAATGGGGAAGATTCCAGATTCAGAACTAGGAAGCTTACTATTTATAAGATTCTCTAACAAAAGACAATCAAGGAAATTTATAAAAATGTTTTTTAAGGATCTGGAGATACTTACTCCAGAAAAGAGAAGACTTAAAGGGGGACATTATCACTATTCAAATATTTCATAGAATGTTAGAATTAAATGAGACCTTAGAAATGATCTAGATTAAACCTTCATTTCAGATAGGAGGAAATTGAAACCTAAATAAATTAAGTGACTTATCCAAAGACTCACAGCTAGTTAGAGGGAGGGGCAGGGCTCAAATTCAGGCCTTTGGATTCCCTACTATACAGTAGGACTTTGAGGAGAGTAAGGTTGTAGTGGATGGGTGTGGTCCATATTTGTTATTTCGTTGACTTAGGGAACCCCTGGTGAGGGGACTCCTTTTACTGCTACAGATGGTCAACTCTTCTTCCTATATTTCCAGACTAATCACACAACTCTTTGTTCCTCACAAACTCTACAGTGAACTCTACCCACATACACATTAATTTGTACTTATCTGTATATATAGATATAGATGTATCCATCTGGTCCATTTACTGTTCTCCATCTTCCATCTCTCATCTCTATACTTTTTCAAATACTATCCCTCATGCTATTATTCTTCCCACCCCCACCCCCCTCCCCCACCTCCCCAGTCCCTGTCCCCTTCACGACTATGTCATTATTGCCTATCTATCACTGGTGCCTAGCCCAGTACCTCCCACAAAGCAGGTATTTAATGTTTATTCAACTGCATTTATTTGAGAATTAAGAGGGACTTTAGAAGTCATCTCATTGAGTAGATGAAGTGATTGAGCCCCAGGGAAATTAAATGTCTTATCCCAGATTTATACAGCTAGTCGGTGTTACAGTCAGGACTACTCAGCATTCCAGACTCTCAGCATAGGATTCTTTTCAATACCCCACACAGATTCCACTCACAGTGTTTTCCCCTTCCCACTTTCATCCCGAGCTATATAATATCATCTTTAAGCTAAAACAGAAGTTCTTAATTTGGGATCCATAGACACCCCCAGGGTTGAAGCAGCTAGGTGGCATAATGGGTAGAGCCCCAGACTTGGAGTCAGCAACACCTGAGTTCAGATCTGGTCTCAGATATATATTAGCTGAAAGACTTTTGGCATGTCGCTTAACCTCTTGTCAGACTTAGTTTACTCATCTGTAAAATGGGCATCATAGTTGCACCTACTTCCCAGGGTTGTTGTGAGAATAAAATAAGATAATATTTACAAGCATTAAAGTGCTATGTAAATGTTAGCTATCTTTATTCAAGGGAGCCATAAACTTGAATGGGAAATAAATTACATCTTCATTTTCCCTAATCTCTAACTAGTAGTAGGCCTCTCTAACTAAAGTTTAAAGAATTTCCTTCAATTATGCCCATAGGCAAGAAACATTATTCTTTTGTAAGGAATGACTCCACATGTAAATAGTCTGTCAAAAATGCCATTACTAATTTTGTTTAAAAGCACTTCTAAATCAAGTTTTAGAAAAACAAATTTTAGAGTATTGCCTCTGATACAAAAATCACCTATTCAAAACCCTGACTGACTTTCAGGGAATTTGAATCTTAATTTAACACACTGTTTCCACATGGGAACACATAGCAGAGTTGGGCTCTAGCTTATGCAGACATACCAAACTATCTCTTCCAGCGAAGGAGTCCAACTTCATTCTGGGTGGCAGGGGTCCTGTTTCCCACCCTGGGGAACATCTAAAGCATAGGGAGTCATTGGAGAATGTAATACTTGCAAGTATTACGTTTCCTTGTAATACCAATGATACTTTCCCTCTCTTCTATTTACTCTCTAAACTTTTGCTTGTGATATCTACAAATTTACTGAGAACTGACTGATCTCCTACCCAGGCAGGTGAATTGCCTGGGGCTGACTGGTCTTTGTCAATTCCAGACTGTTGATCGATTTACAGACCTTCCCGCAAGCAAAATGATCCCCCAACTCCTTACTCCCTGGACTTTATGTAATGTAAAAAGGTCTATCTACATTAAGTAGTTTCTATTTAGAGTTAAGTAGCATCTATACTTAACTCAGGAGCAGTTCTATACTTTCTTTTGTTAAAAGGTTCATTTACATTAAGTAGTTAGTTCCTGTACATGACTCTGGAGCAGTCTTTTGGTCCCTGTTGTTCAGTTACCCCATAAAAATTTTGTCCTCAGTTCCCATCTTTGGGTATTCCTAGCCTCTTGCTTTGTGATTCTGAGAACTATAGTTCCTCTGCCCCAATTAAAGACCTTATTTTCTCCTATATTGATTGTTACCTTAATTTCCAGGTTAATACTTGGCAAGGATTTCTCAGTCTGCCATTTAAATCAGGTATGGCTGGGCTCTTAGTTAGATAAAGGAGATCAAGATCCATTGTGTAACAGGACTCACAAAAATGAGACAGCATAATACCTAACAGTAGTCATTACCTGAAATATAACTTGATTGTTTTTTTCTTCACCTTCAGCTATAGAAAATGTCATGGGTTTCAAAGGTCCACTGAATCTCCCATCTTGACCATGTCCAGTCATCTGTTAAGAGAGAAAGGAAATAGAAGTTATACTGACCATCTTTCCTGAAAAATCCACCCTCTATTCTGCCTAGATTTTTAATGATGCTCAGGGCCAAAACTTTAAACAGCTTGATCTACCATGGATTAAAATCATGTGTTGATTATCTATATAAAGTTGATCTCTGTCACAAATTCCTCCATGTTTTTAATATTGTTTCTGAAGGCTTCTTGTAACCTGAATATTTCTTATAAGGAAACAAATACCATGTAACTAAGTGATTAGTACAATATGATCAAAACAGTGACACTCAAAAGAGTTATGTAATATCTAGATAAGTTTATATTTCCTTATAGGGAGCTGAGATGGACATTCCTATAAAAATATATGTAAAGGTAAGACAAATACTTCAGTTTCATGTAGCAATTCTCAGGCATGAAGACCCTGAATGTCAAAATCTAGGAATTTTCTGTCAGATTCTAAAGGATGGGCATAATGTGGTGAATGATAAACTAAAGGAAGTGTCCACCAACTGCCTTCTCCACAGATCTATATAAAGAATTTTCTTCGATTACTTCCCCAAAACAGCTAAAGATAAATGAGATTATTTATTATTATCATCATTTTATTTCCAAGCATTATTCTCTCCTTGGAGTGGTAGAGGTGAGAGTGGAAAGTTTTTTCTCATTTGTAAACTAAGGGGGCTAGACTAGATCGTGGCTTCTTAAACTTTTTTCCATTCATGATCCCTTTTTGCCCAAGAAATTTTTACAGGACCCCAGGCATATAGGTCTATATAAAATAGGTATACATAACCTTTTACTGTTGCCAATTTTTTTTTGTGACCCCCATGTTCAACTTCCTGACTGCAAATGGAGTTGCAACCCATAGTTTAAGAAGCTAAGGATTAGATAACCTCTAATCAATCAATAAATGTTTATTAAATGCCTACTATGTGCTGGGCACTGTGCTAAGTGTTGGGGATAGAAAAAGAGGCAAAAGACAGTTTCTGCCCTTTAGACCTTTCCTGACTGTAGAGCTATGATTCTATAACCATTCCAATGAAGAAAAACTGAATCATATTTATTTAGGAAAGCTTTTTCTGAGGTGATTTCAAAATTGAAGGTATCTTTTATTTCATGTAAAGATGAAAGACTCAGAATAATTTAAGAGACAGCAACATGCATAACTTCAGAAATCTGGTCAGTGTGGTAAAGAATCATGAGCAGAATGGGGATAGCTAGCACTTCTGTAACAATTCACTATTTGCAAGGTTTTTACAAATATTATCTCACTTCATCACTACAACAACCCCTATTGTTCTCTCCACTTTATAGACTGGCAAACTGACACAGACAGAAGTCAAAAGACTTACCAAGGGTCATACAGCTAGTAAGTATCTGAGGTAGAATTTGAATTCAGGTCTTCCTAATTTTAGTTCCATCTTTTGTACTACCTACCTGTGAAAGGTTGTTGGTGATACTTGCCACCTAGGTCTAGGTGGACCAGAATGAGGTACCTATTTCTGGACATGGCCAATGTGTTGATTTGTTTTGTTTAACTATATACATATTATACATACATACACACATACATATTCACACACACACACAGAGATATGTGTGTGTATGTGTTACAGTTGTGGTTCTTTTGTTGAAGAGGGAAGGGCAGACGTGGATTAGATGGGAAAGACAGCAATGTTATACTAAGAAAATGGTATCAATATAACCTTTTTTTAATGAAGGAGTTCTGAATATTGTCCTATTTGGGACAGGGTTAAGAGTGGGAAAGAACAGAAACAGGAAAGCAGTCACTATAACCAGAAGAACATCAATAGCTGCTAAATGCTTTTCTGGAAATGAGCAAATAGCTATAAACCTATAAAAGAATAAAGGTCATATATAATAGAAAGGTTTTTTCCCTACCCTAGAATGTGCATTTTCTTGGACATGAATGCCATTTCATTGTGGCACAAAAAATACACACATACACACACTCACATATTTGAAAAGATAGTTAGACCTTCAAATAACTTGAGAATAACAAAAAAAAGAGAAGTCTAACAAATGTGTCTTTAGACTTGTCTAGTCTGGGCTAACCTGCTGTCAATTGTTTAAGTAAAAGATAAAGACAAACAAATCCTCACTGAGAAAACTCATACTTGTTGGAAACCTTAGCAATATATTGCTCTCGCTCTTACAAACATGTTTTGAAAGGCCAACTTCATTATCAACACTTTTTTAAAAAACACAAAAATATTGGTTTTGCTCATTTGTTAAGAATGACAGTCTAGCTCCTATTGGTTTGAAGAATTCAGCCCTCTAGTTTGAACATTGTAGAGAAAGGAAGATTATTAACAAAGGATAAAAAGCCATTGTTCTATGAGATTTGGGTTCTAGGCCCAGTTCTGACACCTAATTAGCTATGGAATATTGAGCACACTTTCATTTTTTTCATTGGTAAAATGATGAAGACAAAACAGATGTGCCAGGTACTGTGCTAAGCAATGGGGCTACAAGCACAAGCAAATAAAATCATCCCTACTTACATCCTGATGGGGGAAGACAACATATGAAGGGGATCTAGAAAGAAAGGGACTTTGGGGTGACACACAAGAAGAAATGTCTTTTGAGGAGCCCAGTGGTCTAGCAATCTGTCTGATTCAGTCCAGCAGCAGCCACTGCACAGAATCCAAGTGAATTACCTAGCTCAGTCTGGCAGAGTCAATCCAATAGCAAAAGACCCTGCCCAATCCAGGTCAGTAGTAGCACAGAGCAGTGAGAATGCAGTTTAGCAGCTCAGCAATCTATCTAACTGAGATGGCACACCTATGAGGAGCCAGCCTGGTGTAGAGTGGCTCATCTATCACTGATGTCTCACCCCACAGTGAACTTTGTGAGGACTCTTCAGAGAAAGAAAGCATATCAAAGACCTTCTAGAGTTGTGAGTTGCCTTGGCCATGTGTGTCCCTTACATGTGAGCCTCACTAACATTATACTTTTAATTTCATGTTCACTCTCCCCCACCTCCCCAGACTCTATGTTTCTTTGTGAGAAAGTATGCCCCAGGTTGTTGGGTCTTTTTAGGGTGAGTCAAAAGGGGATACTTTGTAACTACTATTTTTGCCATGTTATTTTAGTAAAAGCCTTTTCCTAAAAGCTAATTGAGATTATTGGCTGATTGTTAATGTGAAGCACTCTGGTGAGAACTTGTGAGCTAACTGTGTTAAGAGGATATCCATAAATAGGGTTACCCCTAGAACCTCAGGTAGCAGTTGCCCCTCTAGGTACCCAATCTGTCAATGCAAGTAAAAGCTGGGAGAATGAGCCCAGAGAGAAATGTTGCAAGAAAAAACTGGGTAGGCCTCTATGTGGAGATGTTGAATGAAGTGAGCAGAATCTGGAGAACAACCTACCCAATGACCACAATAACTTAAAGGAAAATAACTATGAAAGATTTCACAAATCAGATCAAGACAATGGTCAGTTATGACTTCTAAAGGCTTAGCAAAGAAGTGATGGACTCTAGAGATACAATCTTTTCAGACACAGCCATTGTGTGGCTATTATCTTATTGGTTACCAAGGAGGGGTGGAGGGGCAAGTCAGTAGATAGTAATAGTGATACCCAAAAAAAAAAAAAGAAAATTAAAAAGAGCATCAATGAAACATTTAAAAATTCACATAAGGGAACACAGACAAGCAGGGCAATTTTGTTACTATTGTGGAAATTTTAAATTTCATATTACTTAAAGAGCATCATTTTAACCTGTAGAGGTCTTTTTTTGTTGTTTTTGGAAAACTGTTATTCAGCACATTAGCTAACCCTCCTAATTTTCTACAAATTTAAAAAGTGTGCTATCTATAACTTTATTCACCATTAGTAAAAAATATGAAACAGAATATCATATATTCTTGAATTATTCCACTAAAAACCTCCCTTTAGGTTGCCATTAGTACTTTGATCATTTTTTAAAAAAAGATCTAGTCGTTCAGTCATTTCCATCTCAGTATTCAGTCATTTAGACCAAAGGTGTCAAACAGGTGTCAGAATGCAGCTGAACTAGGTTAAAATGCAATTGGGAAATCTTTTTACAAAAATAAGTAAAAATATAATAAAATATAGATGACGTCAACTTATGGTTTTCTGAGTCCATATGTACCCCACAGGAATCTTTATGCATGATTTAGTGTCCCCTTTCTATTTGAGTTTGACACTGCTGATTTAGACCATGGATCCCTCTTGTCCTCAAGATTAACATGAGATACTTTGTCAGTGTTCAGTACAATCTAGCTAAACTATATCTATGGCTTTCCTCTGATCTACCAGTCTAATAATCCTGTCAAAAAAGGAAATGAGGTTAGTTTGGCATGACCTATCTTGATGAAGCTTAAACTCAATGTGCCCCTAATCAGGTTTATTCTCTTTCCACAAAAATAACTTGCTTCACCTCTTGATTTTAATATTCTTTTTTTTTTTGCAGGGCAATGAGGGTTAAGTGACTTGCCCAGGGCCACACAGCTAGTAAGTTTCAAGTGTCTGAGGCCGGATTTGAACTCAAGTCCTCCTGAATCCAGGGCTGGTGCTTTATCCACTGAGCCATCTAGCTGCCCCTAATATTCTATTTTTAAATGTTTTCTATTCTGAATAGAATATTCTTAATATTATAAAATGCTCTTTAGCATTCACAAAGGACCATATGTTCAAAACCTTGTAGGTATTATAGTGTATTTTCCATAGTACAGTGGAAAAAGTGTTGGATTTTTGTCAGTAGACCTGGGTTTGAATCCTGACTCTGCCATGTTACTTTCACAACCACAAGCAAATCATTTAACTTCTCTGGGCTTCAGTTACCTCATCTTTGAAATGAGACTGGTTAGACTAGAAGTCCTCTAAGGTCCCTTCTAGCTCTAAGCTTATGGTTCTATGATCTCTGATGCTTTCCTCTGCCTCCTTTTCTCATATGCAATCAGTTACCAAGTCCTGCCAATTTTAGCTCTGTATCATTTCTCATCTCTTACCTACTCACCACTGTGGTAAGCTACTTATAACTATCCATAATGGATTATTTACTAGCCTCTTAATAGGCTTCCTCCCCTTTCTTACCTCCCAGTTCAATCCATTCTTTATACTCTAACAGAATAATCTGCCTCATGCACAGATTTAGTCATGCCATAGCTATCTTCAAAAATCTTCCAAACTACCTACTGATATCTAAGAAATGTCTTGATTTCTTTTTCTGGAGTTCAAAGCCTTATCACTACCCTATTTTCCCAACTTTGTGCCATCCAAACTAGGTTTCCATTCTTGTTTCATTATTACTTACCTTGATACATGCAATGAGCTCTCTCCAAACTAGATTATTCTCTATTCCAATCAACATGCCCTGCATTTTCTCCTCTCTGTGTCTTTGTTCCCACCATCTCATGCCATGAATGGCCTCCCTTCCCGCTTGTGCCTATTGAATGCCTTCATACCTTAAAGTCTAAATCAAATGCAAACTCTTGTATGAAGTAAGTGTTCTCTGATCTTCTCTTTTGGTATCAACTTTCCCCTTCAGATTTTATTGATGATGCATTATTTTGTATTATCCAAGAGTTTGCTGGAGCCAGCTCATACCAGCTTGAGAGAGCCAATTGTTACAGTTTCAGAGTGAGCATTTATACCTCAGGAACTGGCAAATGCTACAAATCAGGTCTAGATTTATTGTTTTGGTGATTGTCTAGATTTAAGAAAGTGATGGAGAAAATATGAATAACGAAGATTAAACTTAAAACTATGTCCTACATGTTTGTTTTTTTAAAAAGGCAGTTGGGTTTTTGTGTGTATGTTTTTGTTTTTAAGAGGGGCAGTTGTTAAACATTCCAACATAACCCTCATTATAGTTGTTTTTAATTTTATCTGTTTCTTCTAATTAGACTCTAAGTTCTTTGGTGGGTGGAGGGAGGGAGTTTATGTTTTAGATAAACTTTGTTTCTCCCCTATACCTAATTCAATACTATGCAAGTAATTTTTAAGGACCCCAATAATAAAGTGGGGCTCAGTTCATTTGAGTGATTTGCCCAAGATCACACAGGTAGTCAGTGGACCAGGATTCAGATCTTTGTTCTCACTGTGTGGTTTTAGGTTTCTTTGAGCCTTGGTTCTGCCATTCCTTAAACAAAGTGGTTTGACTAAAACGTCCCTTTCAGCTCTAACATTCTGCAGTTTCAGAAGATTCATTGAAATCAAGTCAAAATCCCTTGAGAGTTACAGATAATCTGCTAATAAACAAGCTGTCCAAAGTCTTTCCCTCCCTCCCAGCCTATTTCCCAAAGTTGTTTTTTTTAAAGCTGAAAGACAAATTCAGCTTTGTAAAGCTGCCTTTAAATTCACATTTGACACTTCATAAACCCAGGATGTTTAGGGAAGATCTTTCTTTTAAAACTTTAAGAAACGGACACTGAACACACGGAAGAATGTCAGCGCTAGGAAAGTCACAGGGGAAGCCACATGGCTAACCTCTGAATACCTAAATATTAATTCCAATTAAGTAAATGAATGTGATTACATGAAGCCCCTGAACTTTCATTAATTAAAGTCCAATAGCAGCAGCACAAGACAGAGCACTTTATATGAACTAAAGAACACTCCATCCAATGTCAGATAAATTTTTTAAATCTTAGATAAAGATTATCTTTCTTTTAAAGGAAAAATTGATTTTGTTTCCTAACTTCCCCTTCATTCTCATCTACAAGGACACTCTTCTTTTGGTAGGAAATAAGGCCCTTGAGGAAAAGCACTATTTTTTAACTTTGTGTCTATCCCCAGTGCCTACCACAGTAGGTGCTTGTTGGTTGGTTGTTGACTATGTTGTAGAAGGGATTCTTTTTTCAGGTATGAGTTTGACAAAATAGTCTCTGAGATTCCTTCTTAACTCTAAGATTCTATGAGTCTGTGATTTTATGAATAAGGAAACTGAAGTCTGCCCTGAAAGTTAAAGGACCACCTATCTCATGCCTGATGCACTTGCTATTTTCAAGCTGTAGTTCATAGTATTTCATATTGTAGAGCTAAAGTCATCAAAGCACTTTCAAACCCTTTATAATTAATTAACAAGAGGCAGTCAAGTGAAATGAATAGAGAATTGACCATTAAAGCCAGGAAGACCTGGATACAAATTCCACTTTTTATGCATCCTGGCTATATGACCTGGACAAGTCACAGTTTCTTAGAAGGTACCAACATCTATTGGTAGAAGAATTTCCTAGACCAATGAAATCACATATCCAGTCTCTGTCTCTGTCTCTCTGTCTCTTTCCATATATATATATATATATATATATATATATATATATATATATATATATATATATATATACACACACACACACACACAAATATGCATTGTATGTATATAACATATTTTAAAATATTGTGTATTTTAAAATTCTAAATGTGGGTTCTAATCTGTCCCCCCAGTTTTGGGGGGAAACTGGCTAAAATCATTGATAAATGAGTTTAGGCTTTTTAAGGGTTTATTAAAAAATATAAGATAGTAAAGGAAGAGAAGATTGAGAACAGATTTCTTATAACATGGAAATCCTATCCTTCCTAAACCTCCCACTTGAAGTCATGCCACCAAGCCAATGTCTCGAACCAAAAAAAGGAAGAAGCCCTTCGCCAGTGTTGGCTTCCTACTTCATGTCCTCCTCAAGTTGATTGGCTAGTAGCCTTGATTGACAGTACCCACTAGCAAACGTAACTTCCTGACGCCAAGAAAAGCCACCTGGCGTGCCCTCAGATGCCTTCTCCTCATGGCGGAGCTTTCCTACAGTAACTGTCCAGCAGGTGGCGTCATTCCAATTGTTACAATACATTTTATATAAATATATACACATATATAGTGATGTGATTTACAAAGTGTTTTATCTACTTTACTTTATTTGAGGCTTACAATAGGTACTGCATATATTTTATCTCTACAATATGTAAATTGAGGTTCATAGAGGTTAAGAGACTTGTCCTAAGTCACAACTCTAATAAGTGTCTGAGGCAGGATTTGAAGGCAGGTTTACCTTACGCAAAATCCAGCCCGCTCTCATTTGTATCCACAAAGGCACTTCTGAATTCAAAGCATAATCTCTGCTCCACTAAATCAAGCTGTAGTAAAACAACAATGTGTATGTCGAAGTATGTCCTCAAGAGCACAAGAGGACACAGGAAATACCCTGTGGTACCCAGGCTGCTTCCTGCCCTGTTCCTTCCCTGAGCATCAACTATGGCATGTTTGGTGAGGTACTAGTTCAGCACTCTGGCTACCCTCCTAGGGGTTTCTCAGTATGCCCAGTCACCATGACTGCTATGCCTTAGGACTCCATGAGAAAGAGACCACAAACTGCTCCCCTCAGTTTATCAGTAATGCACTTGGATCACACTATTTTCTATTTCTGTCTTTCAATATCCCTGCCTTACAGTTAAACACCACTGATGAATCTACTATCCATTAATTTGTCTAAAATTTTCATGAACCTATTTATACCCCTCCATTGAAGGTAACCAGTTGCTAAAGTTTTTTTTTTTTTCCTCTGTAAAGTAGCATTTTTTTTGGTGAGGCAATTGGGGTTAAGTGACTTGCCCAGTGTCACACAGCTAGTAAGTATCAAGTCTCTGCAGCTGGATTTGAACTTAGGTTCTTCTGAATCCAGGGCTGGTGCTCTATCCACTGTGCCACCTAGCTGCCCCAGCATTTCCTAAGTCTTTTCCCAGTCTCAGCAGTCACACCCTTAGCAATCTAGTTTTCAGAATGGGGTGCTTACCCTATGCATATACCCTTAGTGACTTCAGTTATCTTCCCTCTCAACTTTTATCCTTCTAAACTTTTTTAAAAGTTTGTTCTATATTTTCCACTAAAAACCTCCTCTGTGACATGGGGGTCATCGGAGAGTCTTGAAAGCTATGTCAAGGAAGCACCTAAGTTCTGGCAGGTCCTGGTAAGTAGAAAAGTCTTTTTAGACACAGTGACATGGCAGGGCCACACTAAGTTCCTGGAGGCTCCCCTCCAGAGGACTAAATTCCAGGGGAGTTCTTGACTCCCACAACTGAGTTCCCCCCTTTCTCCCCTCCCCCGCCCCATGAATTCTCTGCTCCTTAATGTATTCAAGTAGAGACAGCTAAGTGGTACAGTGGATAGTGTTACAGTGTCCTTGGAGTCAGGAAGGACGATGGGATTTCTTCAATTCAGGAAGCATTCATTAAATACCTACTCTATGACCCCTGATAGCATGAGTAGATCACTAGACTTGGAATCAGGGAGACCATCATTCAAAACCTTTTTTTAGGCTCAGACTAACTTTGTGACATTGGGAAAGTTGTGTGACTTCTTTCAACCTCAATTTCCATATCTGCAAAATGGGGATAATCGATGAGCCTATCCATGGGGTTGTTGGGAGGCTCAAATGAGATGTCTAGAAAAAACTCTGCAAATTTTTAATGGTGTATAAATGTGAGTTCATCTACAAAGTGAGCTGGAGAAGAAAATGGCAAACCACTCACTCCAGTATCTTTGGCAAGAAAATCCCAAATGAGGTCATGAAGAGTTGGACATGACTGAAACAACTGAACAACAAATGTGGGCTAAAGACAAAAATGAAAGTCTCTCCCCTTGAGGAACTTACATTCCAATGAGGTGACATTGTGTACCCTTGTTAATTGTATACAAATAGATAAATATAACAGGCACATAAAGTAAATTCAAATTTCAGAGGGGAACATCAAGGGAATGGGATGGGTTGGAATGGAGAAGGGATCAGGAAAGCCCTCATGTAGGAGGTGGTACCCAAACTGAATCTTGAGGGGAGGGAGCAATTCTAAGAAGCAGATCCTGACACTTGTATTCATATTTATTCCATTTTTCCGATGAGTGGAAATGTCTATAGGAAACCATGATAAAAATAACTAGCATTTATATCCCATTTGAAAGTTTAATTTGGGCCCCCACCCAATCCTTTCAGGCAGGGTAGAAGGGAACAAGCATGTATTAAGCACCTACTATGTATCAGGTACTGCTGAACACTTTACAAAGATCTCATTTGATCTTCGCAACCACACTGGGAAGTAAGAGCTATTATTACTCTCATTTTACAACCGAAGAACTAGAAGTAGACAGAGATTGAGTGACTTGCCCAGGGTTCTCATACAGCCTGTAAAGTGTCTGAGGCTGGATTTGAACTTCGGTCATCCTGACTGCGGGCCCAGTATTCTATCCACTGCACCACCCAGCTGCCTCTAGGGAGGCAGTCTAAACATTTACCTCCTCCTTACTTTGGCCTCCCAGAATCTCTATTTTCCTTCAAAGCTCAGCTCAAGCACCACCTCTAACATGAGGCCTTTCTTGATTCCCATAACTGCTGATGCCAAGTGGCATAGTGGGTAGAATGCTGGGCTTGGGGGTCAAAAAGACCTAAGTTCAAATCCTGTCCCAGATAAGTGCTATTTTTGTGACCTCAGCTAAGTCCCTTAACCTTTCTCTGAAATGTAGATAAAGATAGCAGCTATCTCACAGGGCTGTTGTGAGGATCAAACAGGATAGATAACACAGGCAAAGTGCATTGTAAATCTCTGAAGAGAGAAGTGTAAATGCTAGCTACATTTATTTTTTTTTTTTGGCTAGGCAACAGGACTTGCCCAGGGTCACAGCTGGTAAGTGTCAAGTGTCTGAGGCTGGATTTGAGCTCAGGTCCTCCTGAATCCAGCACCAGTGCTTTATCCACTGTGCCACCTAGCTGCCCCCTACTTTTTTTTTTTAGCTATTATTAACTATTATATGTGTACACGTGGTCTTCCTTTTATAATACTTAAACTCCCTCATGGCATGTACTATCATTTTTTTCCTTTATATTCCTAGAACCTAGCACACAGTGATTACTTAATAAATGTCTGTTAATTGATTATTATTCTCCTTTTGCAGATTTTGAAACTAAAATTCAGAGAGGTAAGAATAATAATCAATTAACAAACATTTATTAAGTAATCACTGTGTGCTAGGTTCTAGGAATATAAAGGAAAAAAATGACAGTATCACAGCTAATACATATCAGGGCCAGGCTTCATGCCCAAGTCTTCTTTGATTCTCTGCCCAGAGAATCAAACCATAATCATCCCCCATTATACCATCATCACAGTCCCACCAACAATAGAAGCTCTTTCCCAGCACCCAGAGGGTGGCTTCATTATCAAGAAATAATTGCCGCAGGATGGTGTTTGACTTCAGGGCTCAAAGTTCAGGTTTTATATCATAGCCATTAATCTCTCTTCCTGTCCATTAAAACTGCTTTGGAAGCTATAAAAGTTTCAAAATTCTTGTGCATTCTCTGAGTCACTAAGGTTAATATGTCCGGGGCTGGGAGGAACAGGCCTACTGTTGAAAATGTGTAACAAAACACTGAGGGTGGGTTTCTTCAGAAACAGTTGGGAACCTCCCCCAATTCTAGGTATGGGTATTTCTGTTGATTTGTAGGGGGACAAAGCAGCTCAAAACATGGGGAATGGCTCAAATATGGGTCAAACCAGTGACCAAATGGCAATGGCCACCTTGACCTACCTGTGACAATACTCAGTGAAAGCTCCTCAGAGTTTTATTGTACTGAACTGTATTATAGCATGAGGAAAAGCTATGAAGGAGGTGAGGTTTGTCCTCGGTGCCTCAAGAGGGCCCATACTGCACCCTTTACCCTGCTTATCTTGATACCCACAGCCTCCTTCATTGTTCACAAGGCTAAGGTCCTCAGGTTCTCTCCTTTCATTTCTTTTCCAATCTTGCTCTTGGGAAAGGCTTTGGAAAACATTCATGATTGAGTACAAGTGACTAACAATGCCTTCCTCTGTAAGACTTCAGTATTTTCCCTGCATTTTAACAGATCATCAAATCCTTAAGCTCAGGAATCAGTCAATCAATAAACATTTATTAAGCATGCATTATACACCAGGCATTGTGCTGTGTCTCGGGGTCACTAAGACAAAAGTAAATAAATTCCTCCCTTCTAATGAGAGAGAGAACTTACACATGTATAGGCATATTTAGAACAAATTTACAAAGCAGGTGCGAAGTTGGGGAGGGAGGCCTTAACACCTCTAGGGAACAGGAATTTGAGCTGAGTCTTGAAGAAAGTCAAGGCATTTGAGGAGATGGAGTTAGGGGGGAGTGCACAAGATGGTGCAAAGGTGGGGCCAGAGGAGATGAGGGTCACGTGTGAGAAACAGCAAAAATGTCAGTCCAGAGGAGAATGACGGGTCACTTCAGGCATTAGCCACACAGAAAGGGCCATATGGTGTGATGGAATGAGAGCTGGAGTTGGAGTCTACAGAGACCTGGGTTTGAGTCCTGCATCATATAACCATGTACCCAGTCATTCAACCTCCCTTATACTCAGTTTCCTCATCTAATAAATGGTGATAACATCACTATAAGAAAACTCTGAAGAATGCGGTCACAAGACTGGTAGAATTGTTGCAATGAGACCATTAGCACTGGCTCCCAAATTCTCACTTAGCAAAGTATGATTCTGTGGCAAAGGAGAGCATCAAGCTGGGTCAGGTAGACAAAGGTTCAAGGCTCACCTCTGACATATATTGGCTGTACAACCAAGGGCAAGACATCTACTCTCTCAGAGCCCTAGGGAGCTCTCTAAAGTGCAGATCAGGTACCCATCTCTACTGCTAGATGAAGTTGCCAACCAGAAGTTCTCTGAACTAATGAAATCACAAAATAATAACAGTATTATCTCCCTCATGGGACTGTTGTAAGGATCGTAGTTCTAGAGCTGAAAAGAATCTCAGAGGTCATTTAGCCCAACCCCCTTATTTTACAGGTGAAGAAACTGAGGCCCAAGGAAGTTAAATGACTTGGCCAAAGTCACAACAAAAGTGAGAGATAGGATTTTAATTCCTATTCTCTGACTCCTAATCCAGTGCTTTAAATAGAAAGAAGGAAAGAATGGGCGCAAAGCACCCAGTAAGCTTTAAATTGCTCTCTAAAATATCCGTTTACTAGTCATCAGATATATCAGGAGATATATCCGAGACGGAGATGGAGCCATGAAGGAGGTGGTGGTAGTGTCACCTTTGAAATCCTACCAGCTCCCTGCACTCAGGACCATTCCAGCAATGGTGGTATGGGCATTTTCTTCTGGGCTATTGAAGAACTAAAAGCTATGGATAAGAGTAGAGTGGAAGGAAATTCAACCTCACCCTGAACCCTGGAAAAAGTATTGAAATGCAGCTTCTTGAAAACAAAACAAAACAAAAAATTTTAATTACAAAGAAAGAAAGAAATGCAACTTCTTGGATCCAAGGCAGAGAATTGCACTCCTCTGGGTTCTCCTTTGTGTTTTCCCAACTTGCACAGTTCTGCATGGACAAATTATGGACCCCAGATGGGTGAGTACATGTACAACTAACTACAAGGGAACAAAGGCCCCTCCCCACATCAGAGTATTCTCTCTGTTTGGCTCCTGCTCATCTGAGGCTACCTCCCATTTTGTATTATGCTTTAGAGTTTGCAAAGTACTTTTCTTAAAACAACTCTGGGAGGTGGGTAGTCCATTATTCCCATTTTGCAGATAAGGAAGTTTAAACTCAGAAAGATTAGCTATTAAAAACTTCAAAATTATGTTGACTCTGGTGGACCAGCTGGCCCATCTCGAATGCCTTCCCCAGAGGGAAGCCCCTAAGAAACCAGCGGCCTGTTAGTTTTCCTAGATCTTCATGTCTTCAATCCTCTTTTGTCTTCATTTTTATGCCCCTCCCCCAAAAAAGTCATGAAAACCCTACTTCATGCATTCACAAAATTAAATCCAGATAATTATGGAAAGTGAATGTAACAGAGAAAAGGAACGTTATGGATCCCCACTGCCCCCCCCCCCAGCCAAAAAAAAAAGCAGACAAAAACAAGCCTAAATTAAACCTAAAGCATAAACTGAAATACATTGTGGAAATCAAAGAAACAACTTCACTTCTTAGTGACCTAGGGCCAACATTCTTTAGTCAAAATGATTTTTTAAAAATAAAGAATTCAGCAAAAGCTATGGGGAAAGTTCAAATAGCACTCATGCTCCTTTGATTAAGCTCGTTAGATCATATAAGAAATTTGAAAGGCTGATTTTTTTTCTTTTCATTTTTAAACCTCACCCAGGTGATGGTGACGGTTTTTAGGGGCTGGAGGTGGGTTGGGGAGGGCAAGGGGGAGAGACATTTCCCTATCTTTCCTGAAGAACATTAATTTTGGACATTTTAATTAAGGCAGAGGAGCATGTGATTTACTTCCATTGAATTCTGGGAATGAAACCAATATAAACTTTACATCTTCTCCATCTATCGACCCAGAATTGGGTTTACATTTGTTCTGCAGGAAAGTTTTTAACAAGGATGGATGTTCCACTCTGATTTGTTGAGCCTACACCCCATCCTCTCTCCTGCCCCAGCCTCCTACTAAGCTGGGGAGGGGAGGGAGGGCTCTCCCTTGACAAGTTCCCCATGCTGAAGGCCGAGAGGAGAGGGAAGGGAAATTTAGGAAATCTGCAGAGGGAGAGGGGAGGAAAACTAAGGGAGATGGAGGAGCAGGAAAGGGCCACAAAATATCTAAATTGTCAGCACATTGTCTAGTGAAAAACAGAAAGGAAAACTCTTTGATCTTACCAAATAAAGTAAAAGGAGTAACAGTGACTGAAAAGAGGCTTGAGTCAGCATGTTTTCTTGGATTCAAACTCCTGTGGAAAAACCAGAGATAGGAATAATTAATGACTGTTCAAACCATCAGTCTTTCCAGTTATGAAAGATCAATGTTTTATTTCATGTTCTAAGACAAGGATAAAAGGATGGAGGGCTTGATTTGGAGTCAGACAGACATGGACTTGAATCTTCTGCATTTATTTGCATAGTGACTATGGGTAAGTTAATTAACCTCTCAGCCTCAGTAGCTTCATTTGTAAAATGAGGATAATAACCTACCTCACAGGATTGTTGTGAGACTCAAATGAGATTTTCCTAAAGAATTCTCTCTCTCTCTCTCTCTCTCTCTCTCTCTCTCTCTCTCTCTCTCTCTCTCTCTCTCTCTCTCTCTCTCTCTCCTTTCCTTTTTCTTTCTTTTTCCTTCTTTCCTTCCCTTTCTTCCTTCTTCCTTCCTCCCTACTTTCTTTCATTCTTTCTCCTCTCTCTTTTTCTTTCTCCTTCCCTTCCTCCCTTCCTTTTTCCTTTCTTTGTTTCTTCTTCCTTCCTTCTCGTCTTCTTCCTCGCTCTCGCTCTCGCTCTCGCTCTCCCTCTCCCTCTCGCTCTCCCTCTCCCTCTCCCTCTCCCTCTCCCTCTCTCTTCCAGGACAGTCTTTTACAGGGATGGATTCTCTACTGTTTAATTAGCTGAATCTGTGCCCTGTCCTCCTTGTCCTTCCCTTCTCCCTTATTGAGCTGAGGATATATATATATATATATATATGTGTGTGTGTGTGTGTGTGTGTGTGTGTGTGTGTGTGTGTGTGTGTATGTATATATATATATATATTACTTTATAAACCTTAAAGCCTCCAGGAGAAAAGAAATTAGTCTTAATCCTATAAGTGCACAAAAAGAAAATTAATCCCAGTCCTTGCCTTGTCTCCTATTCTTAATTACACCAATACCTTCTTCTGACACTTAGTACCTGGTGACTTTGGGTCCATTAATTAACTTTCTTGAACCTCAGTTTCTTGTCTATAAAAGGAGGGGTTTGGTCTATATGACCCGAGATCTCATCCAGCCTGATCTTAGATTCTTTGGTGAAATTCAGGGCAATTCATTACTACTTTTAAGGCCTGAGAGAAAAGTCCCATGTTATTGGAAAAGGAAGGTTGTTGCTTAGATGCAACACTATTTAGAGTCAAATCCCCTAAATCATTTTTATGATAAGGGTGTATCCTGCTAGCAGCCACTCAAAACATCTTCACCTCTATGATCCTCTCCAGTCCATTCCACTACAAAAGCCAAAGCTTTCATGATGCAATCACATTATCCTTATGCAGCCCTATATGGCTACTGAAGCAGGGATTATTAGCCTCATTTATCAGGCAAAGAAATGAAGCACAGAACTTAGCTAATTAGAAAAACCAGGACCAGAATCTAGGTTGACTCACTCCTAGACCTAGGCCTATTCTCTTAATTGAGAATTCATATGCATGGAAAATCAGAGAATGATAGAAATTAAGAGCTGGAAGGTATTTCAGAAGTGATGTCAGATGACAACAATGATAGCTAGCATTTATATAGCACATTAGGAATATATGTGTGTGTGTATATACGTATGCATATGCATACATATATACACACACACATATCAATATATCCATATATCCATCCATCCATCCATATATCCATATATCCATCCATACACATCCATATATTTCTGTATGTGTATGTGGGTATATGTATATATACATACATATAGACACATATCATAGACACGTATTATATACGTATATATACATATACACATATACTATACATGCATACATTTTATATCTACATACACACATATCCATATATATAGCCATATATTTATGTATGGGTATATGGGTATATACACACACATATATACATATTGTATATATATACATATTATATACACATGCATATACATTGTATATACATATACACACATATCCATAATACATCCATACATCCATACATCCATACACACACACATATATTTATGTATGGGTATATGTGTATATATACACACATATATACATGTTATATATACTTATATACACATACATATTATATACACATGTATACATATTATATATACATATACACATACACACATATCCATAATACATCCATACACATACACACATTTATTTATGTATGTGTATATGGGTATATATAACATATATACATGTTATATAGACATATAAATCTACATATATTTAGAATATCTCATTTAATTCTCACAATATCTTTGGGAGTCCGGTGCTATTATATTCCTATTTTACAGATGAGAAAACTGAAGCAGGAAGAGATTAAGTGAATAATGCAGGTCACACACCTAATATGTATCTGAGGTTGGATTTGAACTATCCACTGTGCCACATAGTACATCATTTTGCTAATATATACACAATGGGCCCCAGAGTGATAAAAGAGACTTGTTATACCACCTGCGCATAAGAATTTAAGTCTCTTGCCTGCCATTATCAGTGTTCAAATGCTTAAAAAGTCACTTTCCCATAAGAATCAGTTTGACTAATGCATGTAGACATCGCATTTAAATTTGGTTTATTTTCTCCTTTTGAAAGATCAATTACTTCATTAGTTTGAATACCTCTGCCGTCAACGCAGTGTGAAGCTCCTCCTTGCTTAGGTAGATGGCTTTTCCAGCTGTTTTAATTTAAAATAATTTTTAAAAACTATCTTATGGCCAATCTTTTGGTCCTCTGTAGACTATTAATTAAGCAGGTCCCCAGACAATAGACATCATCCATCGCTAGGATGATGCTGAAAGCCTCCCTTCGTGTTAAACAAAAGTGAGATATTTTTAATAATATTAATTAACAATTCAGATTTCTGCAGTCTTTCAAATTTTCTAAAGCACTTTGGTCACATACACAAAATTATGAGGCAAATAGTACAAATATTCTTGGGCACATTCTGCAAGTGAGAAATCTGAGGCTATTAAATGTTAAATGACCGGTCCCAGGGTCTGTATATGTCAGAGATGGGATTGAAATCAATGTTTCCTGACTCAAGTCCAGCATTCTATCCACTCTGCCATGTCTTTATGCCCTTCAAGCTAAATATCAATGTCCAATGAGTACTAGTGCCTACAAAATGTATTGTGCATATTAACTGATCAATCAACATGTATATGTGTATATATGTGTACTGTGTATATACACACATAGACATATACATATATGTATAGTGTATTGTGTATTTTTTAGCTTCAGTTTACCAGGATTTAATGATTAGAAACTTTCCTTTATAAAGGCACGTCCCCAATGCTTTTCTTTTCTTTTTAAAATTTTTAAAAACATTTTTATTTAAAGTTTTGAGTTCTAAATTCTATTCTTCCATTCTTCCCTACTCTCCTCCCTCCCTATACATGTGTAATTATGCAAAATAGTCCCATAATAGTCGTTTTATATAAGAAGACTCAAATAAAAGAAAAATGAAAGAAAGTGAAAAATATCATGCTTCAGTCTGTGTCCAATCAATAGCAGTTCTTTCTCTGGAGGCATATAGTATGCTTCATCATTGGTCCTTTGGGATTGTCTTGGATCATTGTATTGCTGAGAAGAGTTAAGTCATTCACAGTTCTTCATCAAACAGTATTGCTGTCACTGTGCACAATGCTTTCCTGGTTCTGCTTACTTCATTATGCATCAGTTCATGTAAGTCTTTCCAGGCCTTTCTAAAATCATCCTGCTTGTCATTTCTTATAGCACAATAATATTCCATTATAATCATATACCACAGCTTGTTTAGCTATTCCCTGATTGATGGGCATTCCTTTTATTTCTAATTCTTAGCCACCAAAAAAAGAACTGCTATAAAACACATTTATTAAGCACCTATTATGTGTCAGTCATTGCATTAGATGCTAACAATAGACCCTAAAAATGAAAGTTCTTGCCCTCAAGAAGATTATATACTATCAAGGGAGAGAAGATAGACAGGTAGACAGGTAGGATAGATTGATAGAATACAGTAGAAAGATAGAAGATAGATAGAGATATGATAGAGATAGAGACATAGATGTGATATATCCATGTAGACATAAACAGCATAAATACAAGGTAATTAGGGAGGAAGTGAATGTGTGTATGTATATATATACTTGTATATAAATATGAATTATATATATTTAGAATATCTCATTTGATTGTCACAACATCTCTGGGAAGTTGGGTGCTTTCAGCTCCATTTTACAGATGAAGAAACAGGAAAGGCCTCCTGTAGCAAGTAGTATGAACTGAGCTTTGAAGGAACCTAGGGGTTCTAAGAGGAATGGTAAGGATGGAGCATATTTCAGAAACAGAGGCCAGATTGTGCAAAGGCAATATGAGGGATGGCTAGCTGGCCCATAGATAAGAGGAAGGGGGTTAATATATTAAGGTTGGAAAGATAGATAGGAGACAGGCACTGAATGAACTAACAAAGGAGTATAAATTTGACAGTATGCATAGCTGTGTGAGGAAATCTGCAAACACTACAAATCAGGGAAGAATTTATTGTTTAGTTGATTGTCTAGACTTAATAAAGTGATAGAGAAAATATTAATAATGCAGATTGAACTTTCAAATATGCCTTGCATACAGTTTGGAGATCTGGTTGTTAAACATTTACCAGTATACCACTGAGGGTAGCTTAGTGGTACAATGAATAGAGCACCAGTCCTGGAGTCAGGAATATCTGAGTTCAAATCCAGCCTCAGACACTTACTAACTATGTAACCCTGGGCAAGTCACTTAATCCTGTTTGCCTCAGTTTCCTCATCTGTAAAAAATAAGCTGGAGAAGGAAATGGCAAACCATTCCAGTACCTTTGCCAAAGGCCCATGAAGAATCAAACATGAGCGAAAAGCAACTAAACATCAAACAACAAGCACACCATTGACTTAGCAGTGTCAAGAAGCCATTGGTCTTGAACAGGGAAATGATGTAACCAGACTTGTGCTTTAACAGTGTTACTTTGATAAATATACATTAGTCACATCATACTACAGAACGAAACACATGGATTGAGTTTCTGAGATTTAAATATTTCAGTTTCATGAATGGAACTTGATTATTGCCAAACATTAGCAAGTGTTTAAAATTGACATGCTATAAATAGGTTGACATATTTTAATTCTCGAAGCATTAAAATTACAAATGATCTAAAAACAACTCTTTTGAATTATATTTAGATTGAATTAAACTGGTATTGCTGGCAAAGGGCATCATTTCAAACAAACGAGTAGTTCCCATTTCTCAGTAGAAAGGCAGCACTGGACAGGCAGATGCTAACCACCTCACCTTAAGTGGCATTGGTAGCGTTTCTGCTTTGTAATAGAATTGGGACTCAAATGGGCAAGAGACAATGCTAAATAAGCCCCCCAAAATATTTTTTAATTTTAGATCAATATTCACAGGGAAGCCATTACTTATTTTCGTAAGTCCAGAAAGTAAAGACAGATGAGTTCATGATGCACATTTTCTGTCACATTCATTCTCTTCCATTAAAGAAGAGTTGCCAGGAAGAGGTGGAAATGCATCTTTTTCCATTACCACTACCAGCCTTCTATCATTTACTTGGGGACAAACTAACTTGGGTTCTGGCTTTAGCTCAATGCTCCTTTCAATGTACCCATTGATTTTTATTTGCCAACATCAGGATGTCTGAGCCCTGAATTCAGGTGTTCTAGGGCCTTCTTTTGGGAAGAGGTGGGGGCTCTGGTGGATAGAGCTCTGGTCCTGGAATCAGGATGGACCTGGGTTTAAATCCCTTCTATGATATTTGAAATCTGCGTAACCTTGGGCAAGTCTTAGAATCTTCTCTGTGCCTCACTTTCTTTATCTATTAAATGAAGAAGGCTTGTTGTAGTACAAAAGCTATGCTCCTGTGATCCTGAATTTTGTCCTGCCACCATATTATGCTCAGTTGAGACCTTTACAAGTCAGATAATACCACTCCTCCTTTCATAACTTACAATTTTAAAAGCCCCTCCATGAATGGGGTTCTTGTCTCCACAGAGGCATCTCACACAGTCAAATGAAGCACGGAGTTACATAGTTCATCAAAAGGGAAAGATCCACTTCTACCAGGATTATATAAAAAGTGAACTTTGACCTCTCCAGCAGGGCTTTGTCATATTTTTTTTTTCCCTTCATGGAAATCGGTTTCATTGAACATTGTCATAAACAGGTCTCTGAATATGAGTCATAAAGTCTTTAATGATACTTATGGCACACCATGTTTTAAATTACTTTCAACAAAGCCTGACCAGGGATACAGTTTGAGTTTCCCCCAGTCAATATTTAAAAGAGGATTGAAGCCAACTTTCAGGTAATTTCAGTGACATTTTTTGTCTAAATTATCCAAACCAAATAGGGGCAGCTAGGTGGCACAGTGGCTAAAGCACTGGTCATGAAGTTGGGAGGATCTGAGTTAAAATTTCACCTCAGACACTCACTAGCTGTGTGACCCTGGGCAAGTCACTTAACCCCAATTGCCTTAAAAACGTCCAGGGCCATCTCTAGTCATATGTTTGTGCATATGTATGTGTATGTGTATGTGTATGTGTATGTGTATGTGTATGTGTATGTGTATGTGTATGTGTATGTATATGTGTATGTGTGTGTGAATGAGTGTATATGTATGTGTATATATCCAGATATGTGTATGTGTGTATATATTGTGCGTGTATATGTGTATGTGTATGTGTATATATATGATAGATATAGATATATAATAGATATATAGCTATATCTATCTATATCAATCTATCTCTATGCCTATATCCAGATAAATATATAGATAATCAGGATGACTGGAGATGGTCCTGGATATTTTAAAGACATATATGTGTGTATATGTGCATATATGCATGTATATATGTATATGTGTATATGTGTGTGTGTGTGTATGTGTATCTCTTGCCACTGGACCCAGATGGCTCTGGAGAGAGTGAGGTTGGTGACTTTGCACAGCCCTCCCTCATTTAAATCCAATTCAGTGTGAGACATGAAATTGCCTCCTGATGTCATGGCCCTCTTCAGGAATGAAGAACAAACAACATCCAAACCAAATGCTCGGGTTTTCCACCTTTTGATAGGGTTTCTCTGGACATCAGTACAGTGAACAGTGAAATTGTCCATTTTTGTAAAGCTACTACATTCTGTTTTTTCTGAAGTGAAATTTTAAAAGTCTTTCATATAGGGGGCAGCAAGGTGGTGCAGTAGATAAAGCACCAGCCCTGGATTCAGGAGGACCTGAGTTCAAATCTGGCCTCAGACACTTGACACTTACTAGCTGGGTGACCCTGGGCAAGTCACTTAACCCCCATTGCTCTGCAAAAAAGTCTCTCATATATCTTTTTTTTTAAATGTAGTCATTATGTATACTATACATAGACATAAATATAAATGGCAAATGTTCTCCATGGCAGCTGTCTGAGAAACCCTGAGGACACAGGGCAAAAGTTCTGATATTCACCAATGGAAGATCTTCAGTTCTCCATGCTATTTGAATGAAAACCAGACCGCTTTTATTTCTGGAAACTTGACCTAGTGGCAATGTTGCTTCAAAGTCATTCACAAATAGTGTTTGTCCTGAGGATTACTCAGACCTCACTATCAAGAAAGCTCTATAACTAGTAGCAACACTGACATTCATCCTCAGAGTGAGACTTGTTTTTTTAAATAAAGTTCTGGAGTCATCCAATGTCTTGCCACATAGCAGAGACATCATGAGCCACCACACCTAGTCACGTATTGAGTTTAGTCCATTCTACATTTTTAACAAAAGCTTCCTTCCTTTAATGTTTACTGTCCCTCTTCAAGGAAGTCATATCATATTTCACTTTGTCAAAGTCACCTTCCGGAACTGAAATAACTCTTCTTCCTTCAGTAGCCATACTGAGTTTTCCAAAGAAGGATGTATTTCAGAAAAACAGCACCTTTTCTTTTCCTTACCTTCTTTCCTTTACAGATGCCTTCTAGTTTGTAAAATAAGCTATGAATTCTAATTCTGGCTATAGAAGAGGCTGGCAACCTCGAGACTGGGGCAGTGGTGTGCTGGTAAATATTTAACAACCTGCTTGGGTTGGGGAGGGGTTGGAATATATGGGGGACACACTTTTAAGTTGAATCTCTATCATTTTCTCTCTCACTTAAGTCTGCATAATCAACAAAATAGGAAATCAAACCCTGAAAATTTATTAGTTCTTGGAGCCAGTACACCCCTGGTTAAGAGTCTTTTTTGTACTGAACTCTTTAGACTGTAATTATGCAAGACAGAAACCATCCCAATGAAACTACTCACTGAGGATAATTCATTCTCTTCATGGGTTCCAATGCACTTAAAAGGATTTTTTAAATGTTCAGAGTAGAACAAACATCTTAACAATGGGAACTCTTTACAAGTTCTCCTTAAAGGAGTTTTTGTCATATCCTCCTTTATCTCAGTAAATACAGTGAATCTCTAGGCTCCAGTTCTCCAAGTCTGTGAATCATTCAACGGACAAGTGCTTTTCTCCTGCAAAATGAAGCTGACGGAGGGTGAACTATACAAAGCTGAGAAACATTCATCACAACTATTAAACCCATTCTATAGAAATTCTGAGTGCTTGGAACTTAGTGCCTAGCCCTATGGCAAAGTCAGCTCTACTAAAGATTGTTCCAAGGCCAAGGAGCTGATAAATCACAGAAGTGAATGACTGAAGCGACTATTTTAAAACACTTTGGGGAGTTGGAGAGCACACCCAGGCAGAATGTACCTTGAATGCCTGACCTCACCAGGATGAAACAGCCCCAGGTGTCCTGTGCATCAATTATCTTAGTGCCATTCTGGATAGCACTAATTTGGCACAGCAAGCATAAGTTAGGAATCATGGCCAGATATGAACAAAGATCAAATTTAAATCCTGCTCACAGCATTCCTCATTAAATGGTTTTCAGATAAAACATGAACATCTTTTTTTTTTTTTAGTTTGGCTAGAAGCTTTTGGCACCAATTACATTAAGAATTATTAAGACAGAGAAGGATTTGACTAATTTTCACTCTTGACTGAGAGACCTAATCAAAGTAGAGGGAGGGAGGGAAGGAAGGAAGGAAGGACTAGTGTATATTATATATTATGGGCTATTTATTAGGTGGTGAGACAAAGGGAGAGGGAAAGAAGAGGGAGTAAAAGGAGGGGGAAAGAGGAAGAGGAGGAGGAAGAGGAGGAGAAGAAGAAGGAGGAGGAGGAGGAGAAGGAGAAGGAGAAGAAGGAGAGAGAGAGAGAAGAGGGAGATATACCCACTTTTGGAGTTTGTGCTAAATTTCACAAAATGAGGTATGAAAGTAATCCAAATGTTTAAAAATTTCAAACTATGTAAAAAATAGAATAGACCGTGAATTACAGAATTCACAATTTCCTTTAAATAGCAGATTTCAAAAGATTCAAATTTTGGTTAACTGAACTACCATACAGGCAATTTCTAAGGACACAATGTTCTTAAATATGTTTGCTTTTGGTTTGTTTATTTATTTATTTTGCTTTATTGAAGCATAATAATGTGGAGGTAGTGCAATGTAGCAGATAGAATGCTGGGTTTAGGACTAGGTTCTAATCCAAATACCAGCTGTGAGACCTGGGGCAAGTTGCTTAACCTCTATGTGTTTCAAGCAATTTTCTAGGATTTATATTCTGAGGCCCTAAGAGACATGGGAAGTTCTCTAAGATTCATAAAGTTTGTGTGTGTGTATGTGTGTGTGTGTGTATGGAGGCCCCAATATCGGAGTGTCTTTAAATTTGATAGCTTAAATTGTCACTAAGATTTTGGGACCATTCTGTATTTTCTTATTTGGTCCTCAAGTAATTATTTTGCCCATTTTCCAGATGGGGAACCTGAGATTCAGAGAGGGCAAGTAATTTGCCCATGGTCACAAGTATCATAAGTGGAATTTGAACCTGGGTGTTCAGGACTCACAACCCAGTTTTGTATTCTCTATAACAGGGTTCTTGACCTCCTTTGTATCATGGATGCCTTCCCCAATTTTGGTCACCTAGTAAAGCCTATCTTGTGATGATGATGAAGAAGATGATGAAGATGATGAAGATGAAGATGATGAAGATGAAGAAGGAGAAGGAGAAGGAGAAGGAGAAGGAGAAGGAGAAGGAGAAGGAGAAGGAGAAGGAGAAGGAGAAGGAGAAGGAGAAGGAGAAGGAGAAGGAGAAGGAGAAGGAGAAGGAGAAGGAGAAGGAGAAGGAGAAGGAGAAGGTGATGGTGGTGGTGGTGGTGGTGATCTCATGATTTAGGTACATCCTCTAAGAAGGCTTGACAAAGTCCCAAAGGGAGACAGGAGGTTTTCTCTATTCCAACTTCAGAAGGCCAACTGTGTTGTCTAAAATCTAAGTTGTGGGTTCTAATCTGCGCCCCACCCCCAGTCTTGGGGGGCTGGGGAATTGGATAAAATCACTGATAAATTCAGCAAGAGTTTAGGCTTTTTTTTTTTTTTTAGTGAGGCAATTGGGGTTAAGTGACTTGCCCAAGGTCGCACAGCTAGTAAGTGTTAAGTGTCTGAGGCCAGATTTGAACTCAGGTACTCCTGACTCCAGGGCCTGTGCTCTATCTACTGCGCCACCTAGCTGCCCCAAGAGTTTAGGCTTTTGAAGATTTATTAAAGCTTGGATCTATTTGGTATAGCCAGAGAGACAGACACCTTTCCTTTCCTAGCAGCCCACATGAAATCTCTCACCACCAAGCCTATGTCCTTAACAACTAAGAGGGGCCCTTCCTGTTCTCCCTTTCCCTGCTGCCACACGCCTATTCCTCACTAAAAAAAAAAAAGAGTTCTTCCCTAAGCAAGCGTTCACTTCCTCATTCCTCTCTCCCTCCCCCAAAAGAGGTCCTTCAAGATGATTGGTTGAGAGTGGTCTCTTGCTGATGTCAGCAGTATACCAACATGTCACTCAGGGCCAGCCAGGTGTGGCCTCCATCCAATCATCCTTAAGTAGGTACTTAGTCAGTTTCTTGTTCTCACCCAATTCAAACAATACTATATCAATCAGGTGGGACCCCTGGGCATCTGCCAAATTCCATTATTTTATCACACAACCATATCAGTGGCCAAAGAAACTGCTTGGAATCATTATTTCTTTGTCTAAATTGAAGTTTATAATTTATCAATTGATTTAAATATTCATTTTGTTATTTATTATCTTCACTTTCCATGGATTCTTACAGTTGTTTGCTAATACCCTCTAGAATGTGCTGAAAAGCATTTTGTCAAGGTCATCAACTCCTGTTAATATCCTGGTATTTCATTATGGCACTTATTTGCTGAAAATAAAATTCAAAATCAAGGACGTCCAGCTTAGACCCCCATCTGAGGGTGTATTGGGGGTGGGATGGAATAGTTAACAGAACTTTTAGCCTACAAAGCGTCACTATGGCTCAAACTCTGAACACAGCACTGTGACTGTTTAGCCCACAGGTTTCTTCTTGCTTCACAGAAATATGAGTCATGGGTAGCAACTGGGTTAAAAGTGATCTCTTGAGTTGTAAGAATTTTTTTTGGGGGGGGCAATGAGGGTTAAGGGACTTGCCCAGGGTCACACAGCTAGTAAGTGTCAAGTGTCTGAGGCTGGATTTGAACTCAGGTCCTCCTGAATCCAGGGCCAGTGCTTTATCCACTGTGCCACCTAGCTGCCCCAAGTTGTCAGAATTTTTGACTGATAGAGGAGTGTATATGAATGATATTACAGATCTAAATCAAAAAAACCAAGTACTCTGTGTTCCAGTTAAAATAGACTACTTTCTGTGCCCAAGTAAACTCTGTCATCTCTACTTCCATGGTATTGCATCTGCTGTTCCCTATTCAACTTGCTTCACTTTTTTTCCTATAAAATTCCTACCCATTCCATGAATGAATGATTCTTGTCAGTAAGTAGTGACAACCCTCCCCCTTGTACCTTGCAGATAGTAAAACTTTGGTTCTAACTTTCCGCAGAACTTATAATATCATCATAGTTCATAGTATTTGTGTTTTATCCCTTGACTAAAATATAAACTACATGAGAGTAGGAACTATGTTTTACCTAAACTTTTTATCTCCCCTAGTACCTTGCACAGAGTTCTGAAAATAGCAGGTGTTTAATAAATGTGTGTTGAATAAGTGAATGAATTGATGAAGCTCTGAAGAAATGAGAGTGACCACTTCTTGGCTCCTTCCTAATATATTCTTTCTCACAGTAAAAGCAGAGTGGATTACTACTGTGCTTTCTGGAAACTGGCTTTGGCATTGAAATCAGAAAGAAATAGCATCAAACATTTTCTTAATTCTCCTTTGGGAAGAAAGGAGGCCTAGCTGGGGTGGAGTGAAGCCATTAACATTAATGACCTTTCCTTTCTTCTCATGTCCTAGAAACTTTGGAGCTGTGTGCCCTGTCTCTGGGTGTGTACTTCCACTGTGTGTGTCCATTATAGTATAAATATAATGAGTGTTTTAAAATATATTTTTTGAGAGCTTGTGTTTCCTAATGGAGGAAGAGGTAGCTGATGACTTCCTTCTGGTCTAAAAATGGGTTCAAAACCTGAGCCACCTGCTTAATATTTTTTAGTGGGATATCTATATTTAGTGAAGGATACATTATGTTTTCTACCATGAGAAATAACTTTTTGTAGAATTATAGACTGTTAGAACTAGAAGGGAGCTTAGAGGTGGGCCTCTAAGAAGGTTAGACCATCTCATTTTACAGATAAGACTATCAAGACCCATACCAACAAAGTGACCTTCTCAAGGTTATGAAGTGACATATAGAAGAGCCAGTATCAGAATTCCAGGTCTTCTGAAAAGTTCAAGGAGAACAAAGAAAAGGAAGAGGAGGAGGAGGAAGAAAAGAAGGAAGAGAAGAAGGGGGAAGAGAAAGTAGAAAGGAGGAAGAAGAAAAGGAAAAGGAAGGAGGACAAGAAAGGAAAGGAGGAAATGGGGGAAGTTGATTTTGGATCTGAGAACCTATGGAATCATATCTAATTTCAGACTTCAGGAAACCATTGACAAACTGCATTTCCTCTACTGGGGCCCCCAAACCAGAGAATAGCTATTTGAAGTACTAGATTATCATTGAGTTCTTGGTATCTTTTCTTCCCCCCTCCAATGCATGTGTCTTTTCCCCTTGCATTTTAATTCTCTAATACAAAGCTTTTTCATATCAGGAAGCTCTTATAGTCCTCGCTTCAGCTGTCAGCAATTTTAATTCCTGACCATTCCTAGCTCTCCCCCATCCCCTTCCCCAATCTGGTAAATGCTGGGATTGTCAATTTTTGCAGAGGCTTCTCGCTCAGGAACAATTACTTGATGCTAAAAAGGAGATTTGTATCCAAATCTCAGATATGGCAAAAGCTCCCTCAAACTTTAAAACCAGATTCTTTTAAATTTCCAGATACACAGTAAAAAAATGGCTGAATGCTTGTCCTGAACTTCCAACAGAACACAAACTCTCCCTTGACTTTGCCACCTAGCAGAATTCAGCTCTTCAAATAAATAAAAAACAAGTAAAACAGACAGAAAGACATAATGAAACAACCCCCCCCAAAAAGTTCTCTAATAAGTAAAATTGAGTAACACAAGAATAAGCCACTCTTCCCAACATTGCTATCATTTACTCTCCACAGGAGGCCAATTCCAATAGCTTGGGGTCCTTATACCCCACTCCACTGCAAATTTCACCCTTATTTTTCAGTCATTAAAATTGTATCTATACACTTCAGAGAGGGCAGACCTTACCTTTCATTGAGGAAAGAACAGAAGGCTCCTTAAAATGTATTTTCTTCTATCTGGGTCTTAAGAATGCTTACTTGAGACAAGCAATTCTGCCTGTGCACTTCCCTCTGAACTTTCTGATTCACTAGCCTCTCCCGAATGGTTTCTGATTCATTAGACTCTTCCTGTACACCTCTGGTCAAACATTAACCATATTTATTTTTTTATTGATTTTCAAGGGTTATCAAAATGTATATAGAGTCATAAATGATACATTATGTTCACTCTGCAAAGGGATGATTTTTTGTTAAAGAAAAATGTAGATTATACTTCATATGTTTCCTACTGCACTCTTTAAAATAAATTTTAGCACTATTTTTGATGCATAAGGAAATTGAAAGACAAAAACCACCACCGTTTATCAATCACCACCTACTGTGTGCAAAGCCCTGGGCGAGGCACAGGCATAGATACAAACTTTTTGGTCACAATTCATATTATTTGGAACCACCTATTTTTATTGTCTTCGTGCCAAAAGAGGTCAATGACAAAGAAAGCAAGGAACTTCCCTATAGTGATGCCATCTATGGCCCCCCAAAAGGGAAAAAAATTATTAGGAAAATTTCAGCTCAAAGTTTATTTTTGACATAAAGATCCAGATGAATTGACAATTTTTTCCACCAGGATTGTCCAGCAAATTGTCTTAATTATGCACTTGACATAATTTGCAGACACAGCCTTGACTTCAAAAGATAGGAAACAGGAAAAAAAAAGAGAGGGAGACTAAAGCAGCAGGAGGAAAATGGTTGATTAGTAACTACAAACAAAAGTGGTTGTAAATGACTCAGAAGGCAAAGAGGAGCATCTGATTCCTGAATATCTACTCAGGTAAAACTATCCATCCCTCAAATGTACATGAAATCAGAGGACCTATTTTTTCCCCAGCAAGCAAAGCAAATAGAACACTTGCTAAATAGGATTTTACTTGTTTTGTGCCTTTAAAAAGTGACTAACCAGAATAGGATCCGTATTTATATGGCTCCTTGATATCTATGGTGTGTATACTTTCTTCAGTGATACAGACGGCAAAACATGAGAAGACAGGTGGCTTCATCCTGTGTGCTTCTCATCCTCATCCTCCCATAAATCTGCCAACGAGCATCCTCTACCTATTGTGAGGCAGGCCTTCCACTGGGGCTTATTACATTTTGTCTTCTCTTGCCCCTTACTCTTGAAATATGATCATCTCTCCTCCTTTTTTGATTATACATTTTATTGCTGATGTCATTTATGACAGTTCTTTTATATAAGTTATCATTGGTCACATTCTGTAGCTTACTTGAATCCTCCCGCCCCCTCCCACCATTGTTTTTTGGGACAGTTACAATTTTACGTATTGAGAGATGATGATGGTGCCACATGACATTACTGGAAGGATATTAGTTTAAAAGATGAGGTTTTTATATCAGGAAGCAGTTTAAGATTATCAAAAATATTGCACAATTTCCCAAATGTGACCCAGAGTGGGGGTTTTTTTCTATTTAACTCTGGGTACAATTCATCATTCATCTTTAGTAATTGTCCAAGATGTACATGCTGATGGACTAATTCAATAGGTTGTCAATCCAATAGCACATCATAATGTGTGCGATATAAAATAATCATCCACTTTGTTTTTCCTCTGTGGACTGCTAAGTCCCTTTCCTTTGAATAGCAATGGTTCCCATTGACAAGACCCTACAGTATTCTGTGGCTTAATGCAATTAGCACAATGTTGCCCATAAACAGTAGCATGTGAAAAACCTTATTGGCCATAAGAAATCTCCTTTCCCTTTGTAATGTATGTAGGCTATCCTTTTTTTCTTTCTTTTTTTTTGGGGGGGGGGAGCTATCCTTCTTGACTGGCAAACCTGTTTGACAAGACTACATCTTCTATTTTAATGCCTCATTTAAGGAATAATTGGATGATGCTGAAGTATTCATTTAAAGCCAGGAAGGACCATGAAAGCCATCTGATCCAATTCCCTCATTTTATAGATAAAGACCACTATTGATCTCAGAGAAGTTAAGGTGCTTGCCTGACGGCACATAGGCAGTATGTGGCAAAGAGAGGATTTAAACCACATGCCTCTAATTCCAAATCCAATATTACTTCTGATGTGACCATGTTGCTTCCCTTAATGGGTAACATTTCACTGGAGGAAAGCTTTCATAGCTGCATTTTTCTTTTCTTTTCTTTTTTTGTTTTTTCTTTTCTTTTCATTTTTTTCTTTTCCAAAAAGTCATTTTAAAAATTGCCAATAAAGAAAAAACTTAGGAAGATATAATATAGTAGAATGAGATGGCTAAGTAGCAGAGTGGCCAGAGCTCTGGACCTTGCATTAGAAAAGAGCTGAATTCTGCTCTTTTTGTGGTGGCAAGGAATTGGAAATTAAAAGGCTGCCCATCAATTGGGGAATGGCTGAACAAGTTGTGGTATATGAATGTAATGGAATTCTATTGTGCTGTAAGAAATGATGAGCAGGCAGATTTCAGAGAAACCTGGAAGGACTTGCATGAATTGTTGAAGAGTGAGATGAGCAGAACCAGAAGAACATTGTACACAGTATCATCAACATTATGTGTTGATCAACTGTGATAGACTAGATTTTTGTCACCAATACTATGATACAAGAAAGTTCCAAAGGACTCATGATGGAAAAGGCTCTCCAAATCCAGAAAAAAAAAAAAGAACTGTGGAATATGAATGCTGATTGAACCATACTATTTCTTTTGTTTTTGGTGCTGTTATTTTTCTTTTTTGAGGTTTTTCCTTTTTGCTCTGATTCTTCTCTTATAACATGACTAATGCAGAAATATGTTTAATTTTATTGTACATATATAACCTATATCAGATTACCTGCTGTCTTGGGGAGGGGGGGAGGGAGGGAGAAAATTTTGAAATTGGAAATCTTATAAAAACAAATGTTGAAAACTATATCTACATGTAACTGGAAAATAATAAAATGCTTTTTATTTAAAAAAAAAGAAAAGAGCTGAATTCAAATCCAGCCTCAGATATTTACTAGCTGAGTGACCTGGCCAAGTCACTTAACCTCTGCCTCAGTTTCCTTAATTATAAAATGGGTGAGTAATAACAGTAACTACCTCCTAGAAATGTTGTGAGGATTAAATGAAAAAATGTTTGTAGGACTCCTGGCACATAGTAGGTGCTTAATGAGTGCTTGTTTCCTTCTTTCCTTATTTACCACCTTTTATTTAATAGTGTGACTGTTAAGGTGTAGTCTGCTGTAAAAACAAAAACACCCCCATCTTTCCAAATCTGTCTGCATATTTCTGATATTTTCAATAAGAATAATTCTTGGATATTCAACAAGATAAATAGATAGATTATGGATAATAATAATAGCTAGAATTTATATAGTGCCTACTATGGACCAGGCACTGTACTAAGCACATTTGTAAACATTATATCATTTGATTTTTCTAACAAACCAAGACTTAGGGGCTGTTATTATTCTCATTTTATAGTTGAGGAAATTGAGACAGACTGACATTAAGTGACTTGCCCAAGGCTACCTAGCTAGTAAGTACCTGAGACTGGTTTTGAACTCAGTTATTGCTAACTCCAGACCCAGAACTTTATCCCTTGAGAGAGGATTCTCATAAATGTTTTAAAGGGATGAGAAAGTAGGTATATAGGTCAATAGTTGCTCATTCACGTTTTTATTTCTTTAGGAGACAGGGATTATAATATCTCTGATCTTTTCCCTTCTTTTGTAATCTTTCCTTCACAAGTATCTTGAAAACTGATCCCTACCTTCAAAATTAAGTTGCCTCCAGAATTTCTCCTTTATCAGTTAGCTTGGGCAGCTAGATGGTGCAATGGATAGAACACTGGGCTTGGAATCAGGAAGACTCATTTTCATGAGTTCAGTCTGGCCTCAGACACTTACTAGGTACCTGACACTAGGTATGTCACTTAACCCTGTTTGCCTCAGTTTCTCCCCTGTAAAATGAACTGGAGAAAGAAATGTTAAACCACTCTAGTATCTTTGATAAGGAAACTTCAAATGAGGTCAGAAAGAGTCAGACACAACCAAAAAACAACAATAATCTTGATTAGTTCAGATCCAGATGTTTTCCCCATTTTTGTCACTTCATATTAGCAAGCATATCAGGTACTGAGCTGTTAAGGTGTCAATGTTCCAATATGATCAATTCTGAGTCTCTATAAAAACCCTGACAAATTTGTTCCATTTGGAATCTATCTATTTGTGTTCCTTCTTCTAGATTTATCTATAAATTTCCTTGGTTTGGTCTTGAGTTAGAAAATGTTTTAAGTAGAGGGACAATGTGGTAGAGTGTATAGAGATGGACTTAAGAGTCCAGAATAACTCACTTCATATCCTGTTTCTGACACTTAATCAATTGTTGTTGGGGGTTTTTTAAACCATGGCCAAGTCACTTAATTTCTCTAAACCTTAGTTTCCTCATCTATACAATGGAGCCAATAATACCTATATTGCCTACCTATCAGAATCATTGCCATGAGATTCTGATTTGAAGTGCTTTGTAAACTTTAAAAAGCCCTTTATAAAGGCTGGCTATTACTATCATTGTCTCACACCACCACTTCTCAGTTTTACGAGGCAATATGGGTACTTAAAGACTTCTATCCTCTTACATAATTTGTTGGGGTTTTTTGGGGGTGAGGCAATTGGGGTTAAGTGACTTGCCCAGGGTCACAGAGCTAGTAAGTGGTAAGTGTCTGAGACCAGATTTGAACTCAGGTCCTCCTGACTCCAGGGCCAGTACTCTATCCACTGCACCACCTAGCTGCCCCTCTTCCATAATATTTTACAAGTAATGTTCCTTGCTTCTCTTGGCTATCATCTTGGCTCCACCCAACAAAGAGACTGAGTATTATGCTAGTTGTGGTAGTTTGGGCACCCAATTGACCTCCTTGTAGTTGATTTTTTTTCATGGGTAAAAATGATAAGAAATGGCAATGATCACAACATCTTTTCTTTTATCCATTTCCCATTTTTTCCAAGCCAGCAGACTGTTTGAATTGTTCAGTTTAGAACTCTTTTAATTGCATGAAGAGTCTTCTCATCTTTATCCTCTTTTTTAAAAAAAAGTATGCTATTTTTTTAACCTGTGCTCTAACCAGTCACTGGTTTGATTGAAAAGACACAGGCAGAAAAAAAAAAAGACACAGGCAGGTGATTCTGAAATGACTCCCAGTGGGAACCAGTTACTTTCTGCTTATTAACATATAGTCAATTTCATTTTGATGGTGTTATTTAATGCTTAATGAGTACAACACCTTCCAACTCTTTTCTTGAAGAAAGTGCTCATGATTCACAGGTACAAGCCTCCTGGGATCTACAAGCCTTTGAAAGCCTTTATGACTTAATACTAAATCATATTTTCCAACATCATTTTTGACATCCTCCTCCATGCTCACTTTTGCCTTGGTATCATTGATTATCAAGCTATATGTTGACTTTAGTTTGGAGGAACTTATCAAATTCTTTTTATAATTTATCTACTTCATTCTCTGTAACAGTTGCTAGTTCATAAATTATGACATTTTTCATGGCAATTCTTTTGCTGATTCATCTTGAGCACTAAAAGGTAAAGTAAGTAAAGGGCGCTTCTTATTGCTTTAAAGTACATAATGAAACCAACTCTACCCACTCCTTCTGTCACTTTCCCAGGAACCTGAGAATTGTCTTTCACTGCACTAGAGTTTCATTATGGCTTCTGGTTTAATTTATAGTGAGTATGTCAATATTGATCAGCTTTACTATTTCCAGCAGCAGAATATTAACTTATTTGTCTGAATTGTCATTAGACAAAGATTTTACATTTAGAATTATCAACAGTTAAACTAATGTTGGTACATGAGTAACCCCTATCCCTTTTTTCTTTGTTTTGCCACCAGTCCTACAGAATCAGGAGGCTGCTCAGGACTGAGAACCATTTTACATTTTGTTGTTGTTTTTGTTGCTTGCTTCATAGTGGTCGAAGATTCCTCACTTAGTGATCTACTGGCTGGTTGATCCTCAGACAGTAAACAATAGTCGATAAACATTTATTAAGTGTCTACTATGTGCCAGGCACTGTGCTAAGCACTAGTACTAATGTACTAGTACTAGTACTAGTACAGTACTAATACAAATATAAGAAAGAGAAGGAAGGAAGGAAAGAAGGAGAGAGAGAGAGAGAGAGAGAGAGAGAGAGAGAGAGAGAGAGAGAGAGAGAGAGAGAGAGAGAGAGAGGAGAAGAAAGGAAGAAACAAACAAACAAACAGTTCCTGCCTTTAGGAAACTCACAACCTATTGGGGAAAGACAAAACACAAAAGAAAGCTGTAAAGGGGTAGTAGATACCAACCTGGGCATGTGATGAGGTAGAGTACAAAGACTGATGAGATCTTACAGGATAATGAGGTTACCCCAATAATGAGCTTCCTGGGACAGGAGAGAAATCAGTCTGAGAAGTATCAAAATAATGAAGACAGGTGAGAAATGAGATGTCTGAACTGAGCTCTCTCCTTAATTGGAGACAAGATACAATTGATGTGGGCCCAAATTCAAAACTTCTGTGGCATGATAGAAGGGAATAAGTATTTATTTAGTACCTACTATGTGCCAGGAACTATGCTAAGCACTTTTACAAATCAAAGTTTGCAATTTTATTCATTCGATCTTCACAACAATCCTCAAAGGTGGATGCTATTATTTATCCCCATTTTACAGATAGGGAAAGTGAGGCAAACAGAAGTTAGGTGACTTGCCCAAGGACACATAGCTAGCAAGTTTCTGAGGTCAAATTTGAACTCAGGTCTTCCAGTGCTCTATCCACTGAACCAACAGCTCCCCTCTAAGGCTGTCAGTCTGCCCTTTACTACAGTGCATTTCAATAACCGGAAGTCACAACCCCAGTCATGCCACAGTGAGGTCCAAAGCAGGGTCTTGATGTAAGCAATCATGGTAGCTTAAAATGAGAAAAGGGGTAGAAGTCTTAGTACCCCTGTCATCTTTTAGATGTCAAAGACAAATTCTCATCCTTCTCTAATTCTGGGAACTTACACTGAGAGTGGAAACCAATGCAGTGATGCGAAGCATATTTCTGCCTTTTTGCTTTCTTTTGTCTGACTTAGCATTTTCACTTTTAAGCTCCTTCAGAGCCATGATCACATTTTTCCTTTGCCCTCTTAGCACCAAGCATTCACGAAGAATGTGTAGAAGAATTTATCCATTCATCTTAAGGTGTCCCCCTCCTTGCCAGCCCTTCCTATTTGATTAGGAAGTTGGAGGAAAGGATTATATTTGTGCCAAGTGGTAGGAATAGAAATCATTTATTTTGGAAACCCTGAGTATGTAATTGTCAAATCATTTATTTAATGATTAGCATAAAAGTGAGGTCAGGGAGTCCAAAAAGTGCTCAATTTCATTTGCATCACATTAAAAGCTTCTCCATTTAGCGAAATTAAGTCAAGCCAGACACTTTCCAAATTGTTCTAATTTTGCCCTTTTCACTGAATTGAATGAAATGACCTTGCGGTACAGAATTAAAGGGTTTTTCTTATCAGGCTTAGTTTATTTTCCAGAATTCTTATTCATAGAAGCAGAAAACCTTAGAGTTGAAATGGAACATAAAGGCCAGGATAAACTATTCTTTTCTAAGGCCTGGACAAACTATTTTCTTGGGTAAGGAAAATGGTAAATCTGAATGCTGAGTTACTTTCAATGATCTGCAAAAGACTAGGGAAAGAGAGAAGTGTCATTGGATTAGAAAAAGTCAAATATCCTCTCAATTTAAAAAATAATAAAGGGAATAGAGTTTGTAGTCTCTGGAAAGATGAGTTTGTGGCTCCCAGAAAAAGCTAGAACTTACTGTTAAAAGACTAGTTTGTGAACTAGAAGAGGAAATTCACCAAAAGCCAGCATGGTTTCATGAAAAGCAGACTCAATTAATATCCTTTTTTGACAATCTGGTGGATCAGGAAAATGCTATCTGCAATTATAGTTAATCTAGATTTTAGTGAATCATCTGGAAAATTGTCTCATGTTTCCTTTCAGAGAATATGGAGGGCTATAACTAAGCTAAGCAATAGTTCATTTAGGTGGATGCAGGACTTGTTCAATGACCAGATCCAAAGAGCAGTCATTACTGAGTTTATGGCAACTTGGAGGGAGATTGCTAATGGCATGATCTTGGTGGCTGTCCTTTGACCTGTGTTTTTCAACATTTTTATCAAGGACTTTGGTGAAGGGATAGAAGCCACCTTTAGCAAGTTATCAGATGACATGAAACTGGGAGACATAGCTAATTTGTCATGTGATAGAGCCAAGATAAAAACAAATGTTGACAGGCTAGAACAGAGGACTAAAACTTACAGACTCAAATTTAATAAAGATCAGTGTAAAATCTATACTTAGGTCCAAAAAATCAATTTCACAAGTAAAAATGAAGGA
This sequence comes from Dromiciops gliroides, assembly GCF_019393635.1. Taxonomy (NCBI): domain Eukaryota; kingdom Metazoa; phylum Chordata; class Mammalia; order Microbiotheria; family Microbiotheriidae; genus Dromiciops; species Dromiciops gliroides. Next base: position 148,548,971 of record NC_057861.1, on the reverse strand, counting down.
GGACAAAGTTCTACACAAAAGACATCTTGGAGTTTTAGAAACTTCTAAATTCAATATAAGAAATCAGTGTGATATAACAACCAAAAAAAGTTAATGAAATTAGTCATGTCTTGGAAGTGGCGGGTAGGGGAGGGGGGAAGCAGAAAGACAAAGAGTGATTATGTGCTTGAACCTTTTGTGTTTCCAGAAGCTTTTGAGTGAGGAGGACTGCTTGTTTCCTTGTATCCATGAACACCTGGCACCATCATTTCTCTTGGTAGTTTGATGCTTATTCTTTCCTGATAGTAGATGGGAGTTAGAATCAACTAAGTTATAACGTTGTGAGATTGGAAGGGGCATAAGAGCCATCAGATTCCCCTCAGCAACCAGGCAGTAGCTTGTTGTTCATTTGTTCAGGCATGTCCAACTCTTTGTGACCCCATGGACCATAGAAAGCCAGGCCCTTCTATCTTCCACTATCTCTCAAAGTCATGTTCACTGTTTCCATGATACCATCTATCCATCTCATCCTCCATTGTCCCCCTTTCCTTTTGCCTTCATTTTTTTTCCAATGAGTCTCATCTTCTCATTATGTGGCCAATGTATTTAAGCTTCACCTTCAGTATTTGACTTTGCAGTGAATATCCTGAATTAATTGTTTAAAGTATTGATTGAAGGGACAGCTAGGTGGCACAGTGGATAAAGCACCAGCCCTGGATTCAGGAGGACCTGAGTTCAAATCCCGTCTCAGACCCTTGACACTTACTATCTGTGTGACCCTGGGCAAGTCACTTAACCCCAGTTGCCTCACCAAAAAAAAAAAAAAAGTATTGATTGATCTCCTTATTGTCCAAGGGACTCTCAAAAGTTCTCTAGAACACCAATGGTTTTTGTTTTGTTTTTAGCACCACTATTTAATAGCATTCATTCTGCCATACTCAGCTTTCCTTATAGTCCAACCCTCATAGCCATATTGCTATTGGAAAAACCATAGCTTTGACTATAAGGACCTTTCACGGCAAGGTGATATCTCTACTTTTTAGCATGCTGTCCAGATTTCTATAGCTTTCCTTCTAAGGAGCAAATATCTTTTAATTTCATTTCTGCAATCACAGTCTACTGTGATCTTTGAGCCTAAGAATATAATTTGTCAGAGGATTTTGGGGGGTTTTTTTGTTTTTTTGGTGAGGCAATGAGGGTTAAGTGACTTTCCCAGGGTCACACAGCTAGTAAGTGTCAAGTATCTGAATCCAGATTTGAACTCAGGTCCTCCTGACTCCAGGGTGGGTGCTTTATCCACTGCACCACCTAGCTGCCCCAAGCCTAAGAATAAAAATCTGACACTGCTTCCATTTCTTCTCCCACTATTTGCCAGGAAGTAATGAAACCATTTGCCAGGATATTAGTGGGGCTTTTTATGTTAAGCTTCAAGCCAGCTTTTACACTCCCCTCCTTCACCCTCATCAAGAGGCTTAATTCCTCTTGACTTTCTGGCATCAGATTGGTATCATCTGCACATCTGAGATGGCTGATATTTCTCCCAGAAACCTTAATTCTGGCTTTGTATTCATCCAGCCTGGCATTCTGCATGATGTACTCTGCATATAAGTTAAATAAATATGGTGACAATATCTAGCCTTGTCACACCCCTTTTCCAATCTTAAACCAATCAGTTATGCCATGTTTGGTTTTACCTATTGCTTCTTGGCTTGCATGCAGGTTCCTCAGGAGACAAATAAGATGATCTGGTACTCACATCTCTTTGAGGATTTGACACATTTTGTTGTGATCCACACAGTTAAAGGCTATTTAGTGTAGTCAATGAAGCAGAAGCAGATGTTTTTCTAGAACTCTGTTAACTTTCTCCATAATCCAGTCAATGTTGGCAACTTGGTCTCGAGTTTCTCTGACTCTGAAAATGAGCCTGTTCTTCTGGTAATTCTTGGTTCATGTATTGCTGAAGGCTAGTTTGCATAATCTTAAGAATAACCTGGCTGATATGTGAAATGAGTACAAGTGTTCAGTAATTTTAACATTCCTTGGTATTACCTTCCTTTAGGCCTGGTACATACACTGATCTTTTCCAATCCAGTGGCCACTATTATGTTTTCCAAATTTGCTGACATATTGAGTATAGCACTTTAATATCATCATCTTTTAGGAATTCTATTACCTCCCCTTCCCTTACTGTTAGTAATTCTTCCTAAGGTCCACTTGACTTCATTTTCCAAGATGTCTGGCTCTAGATCAGTAACCACACCGTTGTGGTTATTGCTGATGTTAAGATCTTTCTTGTATAGTTCTTTTGTGTATTCTTGCCACATCTTCTTAATCTCTCCTGCTTCTGTTAAATCCCTACCATTTCTTTCTTTTATCATTTCTGCATGAAACTTTCCCTTGATATCTCTAATTTTCTTGAAGAGATCGCTTGTTTTTCCCATTCTATTGTGTTCATTCCTTTGCATTCTCATTTAAGAAAACCTTATATCTCCTTGCTATTCTTGGGATTTTTGCATTCAGTTGGATATATCCTTCCCTTTCTCCTTTCCTTTTCCCTTTCCTTCTTTCTTCAACTATTAGTAAAGCCCCATCAGACAGCCATTTTGCTTTATTGCTCTTTTTCTTTGGAATATTTTTTGTTGTTGCCTCTTGTACAATATTTTGAGCATTTGTCCATGTTTCTTCAGGCTATCTCTATTTGCCAGCTCTAATCCCTTAAATCTATTCCTCACCTCCACTTCATATTCATAAGGGTTGTTATTATGTCATACCTATATGATCTGATGCTTTCCTCTACTTTCCTCAGTTTAAGTTTTAATTTTGCAATAAGAAGCTCATGATTAGGACCACTGTCAGTTCCATGTCTTATTTTAACTGACTGTATAGAGTTTATCTACCTTTGGCTGTAAAGTATATAATCAATCTGATTTCCATATTCACCACCTGGTGATGTCTGTGTGTACAGTCATCTTTTGGGTTGTTGGAAGTGTTTGTTATAATCAGCAAGTCTGTTAGACTCTACCCTGCTTGATTTTGTGCTCCAAGGCCAAGCTTGCCTGTTATTCCAATTATCTTTTGATTTCCTACTTAACACTCTATTTCCTTATGATGAATGTGACATCTTTTTTGTGTTATTTCTAGAAGATGTTGTAGGTCTTCATAGAATTGATCAACTTTGGTCTCTTCAGCATCGGTGACTAGAGGATAGACTAGTATTACTGTGATGTTGAACAGTTTGCCATGGATTTAAACAAATATCATTTGGTGATTATTGAGATTATACCCCAGTACTGCTTTTCTTACCATTTTATTGACTATGACTATTTCTTCTAAGGGATTCTTGCCCATAGTAGTGTATATGTGATCATCTCAATTAAACTCACACGTTCCCATCCACTTAAGTTCACTGACTCCCAATATGTCAATTTTTAATCTTTCATCTCCTGTTTGACCATATCTGGCTTACCTTGGTTCATAGATCTTACCTTCCAGGTTCCTATGCAGTATTGATCTTTACTGCATCACACTTTTACCAGATGCATCTATAGCTGAGCTTCCTTTCAGCTTTGGCCCAACCATTTCATTAGTCTTGGAGCTACTTGTAGTTTTCCTCCACACTCTTCTCCAGTAGCACAATGGACACATTCCTACCTAAGAGGCTCATCTTCTGATGTCATCTCTTATCATTTTAGTACTGTCCATGGGCTTTCCTTGGAAAAGATACTAGAGTGGTTTGTAATTTCCTTCTCCAGTGGATCACATTTTCTTGAAACTCTTTACTGTGACCTAATCATCTTGGGTAAGCCTGCATGGCATAGCTCATAGTTTAATGACAAGGCAATGATCCATTCAGTAGCAAACACTGTCAAAATTATAGTTGAATCCAGCAAAGAGCCTTCCCTATGGAGTGACCTGCTTGACCCAGACCAACAGTAGATTGACCAACTTGCTGAGTCACTACATACTTCAAGGAGATAGCCCAGCTGAAGAAGGGAGTATCTTGCCCCAAACTGAAGTCAGTGGGAATTCCTCAAAGGGAGAAAATTATCCTTAGGGTCAGGAGTTGAGAGGTACCCCTAAGCCACACATGTTCTCTATGTATGTGTTTTGGTGGCTTTGGGTTTCAAGCTTGAGCCTAGGACCTTGTGAGTAGTCAGGAAGAAGAGTGTGCTCCAAATTAGGAAAACATTTTGTACCCCTCACTTTTAATTTGAATCTTCTCTCCCCAGGAACCAAGAGAGTATATAGAAGTGAGAGTCCACCTCCTGATTTGGGGAGGGGAAAATGTTTATTTCAGTCTTGTTATACCTCCTCAGTGAAAGCTAATTTACCTGTTCTTGGTTAGTTGATATTGGAGAGATGTTAGCTGATTAAATGTGAGCACAATTGTGAGCAATAATACTAGAAAAAACTTCTAACTCCTCAGAGTTACTCCTAGAACTCTGAAGGGAGCAGGAGTAGTCACTTCTTTCCTTCTGGGGACCCAACCTGCCAGTGTTTGTGGGAATTGGGAGAATGGGGGTGGAGAGTACTACATGTAGAAGTGAGATTATACTTGTTTTGCTTGGCGACAGCAAAAAAAGGCAACCAGAGGAAACTGAGAAAAAAGGTAGATGTTTGGCTCCATGTTAGGAGAAACATTCTGACAATTAGAGCTATTTAAAAGTATAAAGAATAATCTTAGAAGATAGTGGGCTTTTCCTCAGCAGAAGTCTTCAAGTGAAGGCTAAAGAGAAAATGTGGTATAGTGATGAACTTAGAATCAGAAAATCTGATTTGACTCCTTACTCTGATATGTTTGCTGTGTGATCTTGGGCAAGATAATTGACTTTTTGGAGCCTCATTTTTCTCCTATGCAAAACGACAATGGTAATGCTTGCACTAACTATTTCAAGGGGCTTTTGTAAGGAAAACATTTGTAAACCTTGTCACTCTATAAATGTGAATGATTATGATGGCTACTTTGGGAAAATGTTCAAGAGGGTATTCCAGAAATCTGGATTGGGTGACCTCTTTAGGTACCTTACAATTCTGTGATTCTATGCATCTGTGAATTTCCTATCTGATGTTTGATGCCCTTCCACAACACCTTTAACAACTCATCCTCCAGCATCAACACCAGTGACAGGGAATGTACTCCCTCCAGCACCAGCTCATTCCATTTTTGGACATTTCTAATTGTTTGAAAATTTTGTTCTTAGAGTCAATGGAAAGCTGTCTCCTTGTAAATTTCACCCATTAGTTTTACCTACTGGAATCATGTAGAATAATCTGAATTTCTCTTCCATTTGACAGCCCTTCAAATATTTAAAGATGGTCATCACTTCTCCCCTAAGTTTTCAACTGCAACCAAAATGTGGAACCGTTCCGGAAAAAAGCTCATCTTTTGTTTAGAAATTATTTCTATTTCCAGATTTTCTGTTTGACAGCAGCTTCATAAATCCATGTTCACAGAAGGCAGCTGTGTGTAATGGAAAGAACACTGAAACTGGATTGAAAGTATCTGGACTAAAGTCCTTGCTTTGCCACTTAGAATCACAAATTCACAGAATCTCTGATTTGTAAGAGACCTCAGAGGTCATCTAGTACAGCTGGTACTGGATGAAGAACCTAATTCTACAATGTCCCTAATGAATTGTATTCCAACTTCTTAAAGAGCTTTATTTAGGGGGAACCCACAAAGTTTCAAAGCAACCAATTTCACTTTTGGACAGTTCTATTTATTAGGAAATGTTTCCTTACATCAAGCCAAGGTATGCCTCTCCTTAACTGCCCTTCTACCTAGAGCTTTTGGTTGTGCATTCTAGGACCAAACAGAACAAGTCTCCTGTACAACTCTAAGTATTTGAAGACAACTACCAATTTCCCTATCCACCCAAGTCAATAAGCATTTATTAAGTGCCTGCTATATACCAGAGAGTGTATTAAGTGCTAAGCATACAATGGAAGTCAAAAAAACAAAAACAAAACAGACAAAACTAATCTCTTCTCAAGGAGTCCATAGTCTAATGGGGAAGACAACATGCAAATAATAATATACAACAAGCTATAGCCAATAGAGAAGAGGTCAAAAGATATGAACGCAGTTCTCAGAAGAAGAATTTCAAACTATTAAAAACATATTAGCAGGGGGCAGCTAGGTGGCGCAGTGGATAGAGCACCAGCCCTGGAGTCAGGAGGACCTGAGTTCAAATTCAGCCTCAGCCACTTAACACTTACTAGCTGTGTGACCCTAGGCAAGTCACTTAACCCCAATTGCCTCACCAAAAATAAAAAATTAAATTAAATTAAAATTAAAAAACAAAACATATTAGGGGCAGCTAGGTGGCGCTGTGGATAAAGCACCAGCCCTGGATTCAGGAGGACCTGAGTTCAAATCCGGCCTCAGACACTTGACACTTACTAGCTGTGTGACCCTCGGCAAGTCACTTAACCCCCATTGCCCCACAAAACAAAACAAAACAAAACAAAATAAAACAAAACATATTAAATAATGCTACAAATCACTAATAATAGAAAAATACAAATCAAAGTAGTTCTAAAGTTTTATCTCATATTGTGTAAATTAGCAAAAGAGCACAAAATATGGGAATAGTCAATATTTTAGATGTTGTGGGAAGAAAGACACATTAAAACACTCACTGTTGGTGGAACTGTGAATAAGTACAACCATTTTGGAAGACAATTTGGAATAAAGCAAATAAAGTGACAATTGTGTTGATACTTTTCAACACACAGAATTGAATACTAGGCTTATACTCCAAAGAGGAACATAGATAAGAAGAAAGTCCCCCATACACCAAAATATTTATAGCAGCTCTTTTTGTGATAACAAAGAATTGGAAGCAAAGTAAATCCCTATCAGTTTTGGAATGGCTAAACAAATTGTGGTACAAGAATGTAATATAATATTATGCAGTAAGAAGTGAAAAATGTTTTGAAAAAAAGAAGCATGGAAAAATCTACATGAATTGATACAGAGAAAAGTAAGCAAAACCAAGAAAAGAATGTGCAATCTATAATGTTAATTGCTATAATGTTTGTTTTGAAAACACAAAATTGCTCCAACTTAACTGATTTATTTAGGAATATTTTGAGCATAATTTGAATTTTAGATTTCCTTATGCTCAATTCTTTTCCATAAGAAACTGAAAATTCAGAAAACATCACTTACACAATGACTCCAACAATATAAAAAGAAAAAAACACCAAAAAATCAAAAGTGAATATTACAAACGTATAAAGAACAAGCATAATTCCAAAGAGTAGATATGAGAAGATGACCCCTCTCTTTTGCAAGTTTGGATGGGTGGTTCACAAATGTACATTGAATATTTATTCAAACTTTGTTGATGTACTGATTAGTTATGCTGGTTTTTTCCTCTTTTCTTTTTATGTCTTTAAAAATAATACTTGTTAGGGGCAGCTAGGTGGTGCAGTGGATAAAACACTGGCTCTGAACTCAGGAGTTCAGATCCGGCCTCAGACACTTGACACTAGCTGTATTGTAGGGCAAGTCACATTGCCCTACAATAATAATAACAATAATAATAATAACAATAATAATAGTTATATAGGATCACTGGGGGAAGAGAATACTGGGGTAAGTGATATAAAGAAACAAAAGTCAAAAATAAAAACTTATTCTATATATACATATCTACGTATAAGATAAATTGTATATAATCACAGCAGAAAGACACTATTATTAAGGGACATCAAGAAAAGCACCTCACAGAAGATGAGGTTTTAACTGGGTCCTAAAGGAAGTCAGAGAAGCCAAAAGGAAAAATGAGGAAGGAGGGAATTTCAGATATAGGGGACAGCCAGTAAAAATTCATGGAATCAGTTGATAGAGTATTGTGTTCAAGCAAGAGCAAAGAGTGCAGTGTCACTGGATTGTAGAGTATATGGAGGGGAATACAGTGTAAGAAGACTTCAAAGAAAGGGATCAAATTATGAAAGATTTTAAAAGCCAAATTGAGGTTTTCGTTTTTCATCCTGGAGGTAATGGGGAGCACCCACTGGAGTTTATTAAATCGGGAGGTGTGAAGTGAAATGGTCAAACCTTTGATTCTGGAAGATCACTTGGATAGCTGAATGAAGGATGGAATAGAGTGGGGAGACACCTGAGGCAGGGAAACCAACCAGAAGGCTATTGCAATATGTGATGGAGGTGAGTTTTCTCTTCTCCAAACTAAATCCTTAGTTACTTAAAATGATCTTTCAGGGATTTCTCTAGTCTTCTCACAATCCTCCACCCCCTTTCCTCTTTCTTTCCCTCCCTCCTTCTTTTTCTCTCATCTTGGCTACACTCTAGTTGGTCTATATATTTCCTAAAATGTAATTCCCAGAACTGGACACAGTACACAGGTCCTAAGTATTATCTGACCAAGGCAAAGTAGAAAAGAATTATTCCTGCCCTCATTTTGTTCATCATTCCTCTCTTACCATGCAGCCTGAGAGCTCATTTGTTTTCTTGGCTCTCATATTGTGGACTTGCATTGAGTTTGCATAGCACAAAATCCTCTAGGTCTTGTCCATAAGCACTCTGCTGTCTTCCTCCATTCAGTCCTTAAGAAACTAGAGGGTTTTTTTAAACCCATGTAGAATTTTGCATTTATCACCCAGATTTCGTTTTATTTGATTTAGCCCATGAGTCTAGCCTAACCAGATGTGGAGGTTATTAACTCAGATATTGTATACATTAGCTCTAGGCTCCCAACTTCCTGTCATCAGCAGATCAGATAAACGTGCTTTCTGTAGCTTCCTCCACATTAGGAATCAAAATGTTGAATAGCCCAGAGCCAAGCAGAATTCCCTGGGCCACAAAACTGGAAGCTCCCTTCCAAGTTCACCCATTACTTACTATTTTTGAATTCTGGTCATTCATCCAGTTTGTACTCTAATTCACAATATTATTATCTAGCGCACATCATGCTTTTCCTTTTCCACAAGCAGAGCATCATACATTTTGTCTACATGTAAATCAATTTATTTGTAGATATGAGTACTTATAGATATTATATATATGTATATATTTATATGTATAGATAGAAATGCTAGAGGTATAACTGACAAGATTTGACAACTTATTAGATATATGGGTGTAGGATAAGGAAAAATTAGAAATTTAAGAAGACACCAAAGTTGTGAAACCTGGGTGATTGGAAGGATGATGGTACCTTCAACAGCAAAAGTGAAGTTTGGAAGAAGGATGTGTTTAGGGAGAAAGATAATGGAATAATATCTGTCATCTATATTATAACTGATTCAGTCTTACTCATACCATGTGACTCATTCTGTCCAACCCAAAATTAAAAGAAGGAAAGGAGGCTCTTACTCTTTGGACTTGGAATTACAATAGGTACCTGATGTAGCTATGAGATGATAGGGTGTCATTTTCCAATGGTATCTTCTGAGATGTTTGGGATAGCAATTAGCTTACATTAGAATTACATTAGATGGGGCAGCTAGGTGGCACAGTGGATAGAGCACTGGCCCTGGAGTCAGGAGGACCTGAGTTCAAATCCAGCCTCAGACACTTGACACTTACTAGCTGTGTGACCCTGGGCAAGTCACTTAACCCCAATTGCCTCACCAAAAAAAAAAATAATAATTACATTAGAATTGCCCTAAATTACTGGCACCTGACTCAAGATGGGGGAGGGTAGGAGCTTGTACAGCAGAGGGAAATAAAGAAGAATTAGAGGAATAAGTATAGCTATGCACTGTGTTGGAGTCACAGACCACAATTTGTTTTCACAGCAAGAGTGTGGTTCCTCACTTGAAAGACCACTGCTTTGTGATACTAGACTTGTCCATCTCTGTCAGTAGTTTTCTCCCCAATCCTTTTCATTTTAAAGTCCTCTTGATTCAATTTCCACGATTCTTAGCAAATATGTTTTTATCAGCCCTTTTTATTTACAATCTACCTTGGACAAGAGCCTATCATTCCTATGTTTTAAGCTTTTATCTAGAAATCCATATACTCAGACACCATAACCTGCTGCTAACTTCCCAAATTAATTACCAACCTTTAATCCACAGAAGTGATTATAGCCCTACCTGGACCCACAAGGTCTTCAGGGGGGTTTGCGTTTTTGTTTGTTAATTTGTTGTTGTTGGTTTTGTCCAGGCACTCATGATCCCTACTGATATTTTCCAGTCTTCTTCTTGTGGTACTGTGTGAAATTAACTGTGATGATTTAGGCTTTTTGAGTCTAAGAGTTCTTTGTCTTTAAAATAGGAATACTAACGCTTTCTCCCTCACAAGTGTATTGTTCACAATGTACTTTGTAAACTGCAAGGTGATATAAAAATATGAGTAATTGCTATTGGACAATAGTTTATCAATAGTTGAGTCACCATAATGCACATAGTGTTCTTGCCAGCCCAGTTTTCCCATTTTAGCTCTGAAGTGCAAGAAGGATCTGGGAAAAAATCCAAAGAAGAGGAAAACCTTTCAGTTATCACTCCTTCCTAGGGGATCTTGATTTTCTATTTGGGTTTCCCTTTGTCACTCAAAATCTCTAATCCACAAGTCAAAGAATTGGGCAGATTAAATATAATGAGTAACAACCCATTGGGAAAAAATGACATGCATTAACATCTGAATTATGTTTCCTCCAACAATACTTCATTGCCATATACTACCACAGGTGATGATTTGGGGGTGGAGGAGTTGCTTATACTTGTTCACGTGATCTACTCTTACCTAACCAATGATTAGGAGTTTTCAAAACTGGGTCCATTGGAATGAACCCCACACTTTTGCATATTAAGAGTTCATTTTCTCACAAAATGCACTGAAATGTCTAGGATGGGACTAAAATAATTATGAAAATTGTAATAACAAAATGTCAACAATAGATAGGCAGTAGAATATATTAGATAGAGAGCTAACCTTGGAGTCGAGAAAACCTAGATTTAATTTTCTCCTCTGACACATACTGGCTATGTGAAGCTGGGCCAGTCACTTCAGTAAGTAATTCTTCAGTGCTCCAGCCAACTCCCTAGCATTGTAAGCTTCAGAATGGGTCTGATCTGCATTGGTAAAGGGAATTTCTTCACTGGGAGTTCCCTATGCCAACAAAATCACAGGTCCAGACCAAGAATGCAAGGAAGGAAGGAAGGAAGGAAAGAAGGAAGGAAATTATGATATTCTCCTTTGAACTCAAATAGCAACTTTTATTTGATTTCTCCAAACATGTAATATTACTGTACCATTTAAATGTCAGAATGGAAGCATTTACTTGTTATTCATATGCTTACAAGTTCTATGCTCCCTTCACCAGAAAAGGCTCCCATCTACACACAGATGTCAAATTGTCAGCTTTGTCTCTTTTTTTAGACACAAAGATGAGCCCCTCAGCCATACTGTAGATTTGAGTCACTGCATTGAGGATGATCATGGAGAGGACAGCAAGGCTCTTTTGTCTCTCAAAGACATGTTCAAGTTGATTATCACAAGAAAGGAAGGGAACAAGCATTTATTAAGTATCTTCTATGTTCCTAGAAGCTACGGAGAGCAGTAGAAAGAGTTCCAGTCCTGGAGTCAGGAAGACTCTTCTCTCTGACTTCAGATCTGGCTGCAGACCTTTGCTAGGCAAGTCACTTAACCCTGTTTGCCTCAGTTTCCTCATCTGTAAAATGAATTGAAGAAGAATATCGCAAACTACTCCAGGATCTTTGCCAAGAAAACCCCAAATGGGTTCATGAGGAGTTGGAAGTGACTAAACAACATGTGCCAGGCACAGTGCTAAGTGCTTTACAAATATTATCTTATTTGATCCTCATAGTAATCCCATTTTATAGTTGATGAAATTGAGGCAGGTAAAGGTCCTTGACAAAACTAGGACATGTCTGAGGCCAAAGGTGATCTCAGATCTTCCTTGTTCCTGGCTCAGTACTCTAACCACTGGGCAACCTAGCTGCTAAGAACATCTCTTTTCCAAAATTCCAAAAGAGAAATTGGGGGAACAGCTAGGTGGCGCAGTGGGTAGAGCACTGGCCCTGGATTCAGGAGGACCTGAGTTCAAATCTGGCCTCAAACACTTGACACTTACTAGCTGTGTGACCCTGGGCAAGTCGTTTAACCCCTATTGCCCAGCAAAAAAAAGAAAGAAAGAAAGAAAGAAAGAAAGAAAGAAAGAAAGAAAGAAAGAAAGAAAGAAAGAAAGAAAGAAAGAAAGAAAGAAAGAAAAAGAAATTGGGAAGTTTTTTTTTTTTTTTTTTGCTGTGCTTATCCAAAGAGATCATTCTATTTATTCCTCCATAGTCCATATCTTTCCCTCTAGGGCTGCTACCATTCTTTTATTTCAAGTGTTTGTTGTATCTGAACTAAAGTATAGCACCCTTCTCCTTACTTGCCTCCTATCTCAAGCATTGCTGCTCTGTGAGCCAAAAATGGATAACTATGAGGCAACGCTTTTTGTGTACACACACACACACACACACACACACACACAATCCATACTGACACTCTGAAGAATAAATGGTGGAATCAGCTAAACTGGCACATTGGATGAGCTTAATAAATTTTTGTTGAGTGACTCTATGAAGATAACTACCAGAACTATATCTCCAATGTTAGTCTCTCTCTTGAGCTGCAGTCTTGTACCACTAACTGCTTAAGGAATTTTTTTTTGAAATTTTAATTTTATTTTATGAAATAAAATAAGCATTTCCATAATGTAGAAGAATTTTTTAAAAATATGACTGCATATGAAACTGCAAATCTATTATGTACATCATGCTATTCCTTTAAAATACATAATAAAATTATCATGTAACTTTCTTTTTTTATCCTTTTTTTCTTCCCCACCCCAGATATGGCTACCATTGGACACAAATATGAATATATATATATATATATACACATACATACATACAAAAATATATGTAAACTCATTCTATATATACTTCTATTTTTAAATAACATTTTTATTTAAAGTTTTGAGTGCCAAATTCTATTCCTCTCTTCCTTCCCTTCCACCCCTCCCTGAGGCGGTAAGCAATCAGATATAGGTTTTATGTGTTCAATTATGTAAAACATACATACTTCTATTTATCAGTTTTTTTCTGGATTCAGATAGCATCTTCATTCACATGTGCTTTGTAGTTACTTTGGGTATTTTTAATAATGAAAATGACCTAGTCATTTAAATTTTTTTTTTCTTTTTTGCAGGGCAATGGGGGGGTTAAGTGACTTACCCAGGGTCACACAGCTAGTAAGTGTCAAGTGTCTGAGGCTGGATTTGAACTCAGGTACTCCTAAATCCAGGGCCGGTGCTTTATCCACTGAGCCACCTAGTTGCCCCTAAAGTTGTTCTTAAAACAATATTACTATTACTGTATATGGTGTTCTCTTGGTTCTGCTCATTTTGCTTTTTTGTTTCATACAAGTCTATCCATATTTTTCTAAAAGCAAGCACTCTGAACTTGACTTCCCATGGGCATGTCAAACTCAATACACCCAAAACAACTCACCACCCCAACCTACCCTTCCTCTGAATTTCTTCATTCTTTAGTCAACCAGTTTTACAACCTCAGTGTGATCCAGGACTCTTCATTATCATTCATCCCATCTATCCAATAAATTGACAAATATTATTGTTTCTATTGCCACAATCTCTCTCACATAGATGCCCTTCTCTCCACCCTGGTTCAGGGCCTTACCACTTTTTGTCTTGGTTATTATCATAGTCTCCTACTTGGTCTACCTGCTTCAGATCTCTCCCTAATCCAATCCATCCTCCACACATGTCAAAGTAATATTCCTAAAGCACAGGTCTGATCATTCTTTGAGTGTTCTTGGGTGTCATTCCCCTATTCAATAGGCTCCCTATTAATACTATGGTCAAATATAAAGTTCTCTGACAGGCATTTAAAATTCTGCAAGAAATTACATCAATTTATCACCAGGATAATACATTGTGACCAGGGTGGGATTTATACCATTAATGCAGGGCTGGTTCAATATTAGGAAAACTATCAACATAAACGACCACATCAATAACAAAACTAAACAAAATCATATATATAGATGCAGAGAAAGCTTTTGAAATACAGCACTCATTCCTATTAAAAACACTAGAGAGCATGGAAATAAATGGAGCTTTCCTTAAGATTATAAACAGTATCTATCCTAAATCATTAGCAAGCATTATATGCAATGGGTATAAGTTAGAGGCATTCCCAATAAGATCAAGGGTAAAACAAAGATGTCAATTATTACCACTATTATTAAATATTTGTACTAGAAATGTGAGCCTTAGTAATAAGAAAAGAAAAAGAAATTGAAGGAATTAGAACAGGCAAGGAAAAAGCAAAACTATCACACTTTGCAGATATTATGATGGCGTACTTAGAGAATCCTAAAGAATCAAGTAAAAAAACTACTTGAAACAATTAACAACTTTAGCAAAGTGGCAGGATATAAAATAAACCCACATAAATCATCAGCATTTCTATATATGACCAACAAAGTCCAGTAGCAAGAGATAGAAAGAGAAATTCCATTTAAAACAACTGTAGACAATATAAAATACTTGGGAGTCTACCTGCCAAGGCAAACCCAGGAATTATATGAACACAATTACAAAACACTTTTCACACAAATAAAATCATATTTAAACAAAGGAAAAAATATAAATTGCTCATGGGCAGGTCATGCTAATATAATAAAAATAATGACAATTCCACCTAAATTAATTTACTTCTTCAGTGTCATACCAAACTACCAAAAATATTTTATAGAGGTATAAAAACGATAATAAAATTCATATGGAAAAACAAAAGGTCAAGAATATCAAGGGAGTTAATGAAAAAATGCAAAGGAAGGTGGCCTAGCTGTACCAGATCTAAAGCTATATTATAAAGCAACAATCATCAAAACTATTTGGTACTGGGTAAGAAACAGAGAGGTGGATCAGTGGAATAGGTTAGGCACACAAAAACACAGCAATAAATATATAGCAATCTCCTGTTTGATAAACCCAAAGACTCTAACCTCCAGGAAAAGAACTCACTATTTGACAAAAAGAGCTAGAAAAACTGGAGAATAGCATGGCAGAATCTAGGCATAGACCAACATCTTACACCATATACCAAAGTAAAATCAAAATGGCTACAAAATCTAGTCATAAAGGGTGATACTATAAACAAATTAGAAAAGGAAATAATAGTTTACTTGTCACATCTATGGAGAGGGGAAGAATTTATGACCAAAGATGAGATAGAGAACATTATGAAATGTAGCACGGATCATTTTGACTACATTAAATTAAAAAGGGTTTTCACAAACAAAACCAATGCAAACAAGATCAGGAGGAAAGCAGAAAGATGGGAAACAATTTTTACAGATAGTGCTTCTGATAAAGGACTCATATCTAAAATATATTGAGAATTGAATCAAATATATAAGAATACAAGTCATTCCCCAATTGAGAAATGGTCAAAGGATTTGAACAGGCAGTTTTTAGATGAAGAAATTAAAACTATTTATAGCCATGTGAAAAAATATTCTCAATCACTACTGATTAGAGAAATTCAAACTAAAACAACTCTGAGGTACCACCTCAGATCTATCCAATTGCCTAACATGACAAAAAAGGAAAATGATAAATGTTGGAGAAGATGTGGGAAAATTGGAGCACTAATGCAATGTTGGTAGAACCATGAACTGATCTAACCATTCTGGATAGCAATTTGGAACCATGCCCAAAAGGCTATAAAACTGTACAATACCACTACTAGGTCTATATCCCAAAGAGATCATAAAAAGGAAAAAGACCCACATATACAAAAATATTTCTATCTGTTCTTTTTGTGGTAACAAATAATTGGAAATTGAGGGGATGCCCATCAACTGGGGAATGGCTAAACAAGTTGTAGTATGGGAATGTAATGGAATAGTATTGTGCTATAAGAAATGATGAGCAGGCAGATTTCAGAAAAACCTGGAAAGACTTAAATGCTGAGTGCAATGAACAGAACCAAGGGAACATTGTACACAGTATCAACAACATTGTATGATGATCAATTGTGATGGACTTAACTCTTCTCAGCAATACAATGATCCAAGAAAATGCCAAAAGACTTATGGAGGAAAATGTTCTCCAACTTCAAAAAAAAAAGAACTATGGAGTCTGAATGCAGATTGAAACATACTATTTTCACTTTTGTTGTTGCTTTTTTGTTATTGTTCTTGTTTATTCTTGTGTTTTTTCCTTTTGTTCTGATTCTTCTCTCACAACATGACTAATGTGGAAATATGTTTAACGTAATTGTAATGTATAACCTATATCAAACTGCCTACTGGCCTCTGGAGGAGGAAGGGAAGGGAGGGTGGGAGAAAAATTTGGAAATCAAACAATATCTTTACATATAGTTTCCTCCAAAACCCAGTACTTACTGAATGCCAAGCACTGGGGATATGAATAGAAAAGCAAGACTCCCCGCTCATCAAAACTGTGTTGGGGGCCACTCCATTGGGCAAGGGTCAGGGAATAAAGAGGCCTGGTTTGCCACTACTGGGAAGAGAAGAATGGACGCTAGGGTTGAGATAGGTTCTTTCTAGTTGGGGAGGAGGTAGGAGATCAGCATACAGCCAGCAGGGGGAAGGAGAAGGGAGCATTAGCAAAAACAGCAAGTAAAGTCCTCCCATGACACATACTCCCCTGCAGATTCAACATATGCTGGGACGGGGGAAGAGGAGGACAGCCCAGGGTTCCTAGTCCCTTGTGGGATCCATAAGATCTGAGCCAGGTAGGAAGGCTAGAGCAGAGGAGAGGGAAGGCTGTGGCACCCGCTTCCTGGTGGTCTGTGAATTTCCCAGCTACTAGTGCCTAAAATCCTTTCCTAATGACCTTGTATTCATTTTGCATATATTGTTATATACTTATGTATGTATATGTTGTCTCCCTATGTAAACTCCCTGAGAGCGGGAACTGTTTCATATTTGTCCTTGTCTCTAATCTAGCCCAGAAGCCATGGGAAGCCAGGAGTCCAAGAATGGAAGTAGGATGTTGCATCTAGCCCATGAGAAAAGTCCCAAGGAGCAAGGGTCCATGGACAATAGCCTGCCTAGACTTTAAACTTGTTGGGACTATGGCTATGTAGGAATGGAACTATATTATAAGCCTAATCTTACCCCATCCCAGACCCCGGGGGTTTGGTGGGGATCATATCCCTGAGGTTTGGGATGGAATGTTTATATTTGTTATTGCTATAGCATTGAAGCAAATATCCCTTTGTAACAGCTAATCCAATATTAAGTGGTTAAATTCAAGTGGGATGCTAGTCTTTGGGACCCTAAAAATAGGGGGGATAATTAATACTATTAAGCTAATGATGGAGAGGAGAGATTCCCCATTACCCTTGAGGTACCATAGAACTCTTTGTAGTGGGTAAAATGTAACTGATTTGGCCTTCAGATTGGGGAGGGAGGAAAGAGAAACCAAGTTCCATATGGGGCTTATCTAGGATAAAATTAGGCCCGTCTCATTTATGAGAGCTCCAAATATATTTTCTATTCAGGACTTTAAATTCTGGATATACAAGTATGTGACATCCTAGAGAAATTTTTTTTAATTAGGTTGTAATTGGTACAGTCAATTTGTGGACCTTAAAAGCCAAACAAAGGATTTTATATATGATCTTATAGCTATTAAAGAGCCATTGGAATTTGTTGAGTATGGAGGTAACATCATTAAACTCACACATTAGGAAAATCACTTTGGTAGCTGAGTGGAGAATGAACAGGAGTGAGGAAAGATAAGGCAAGGAGATCAACTAGAGGCTATTATAATAATCCAGGAATGAAGTGATAAGGACCTATGCCAGGGCGGTGGCAATGTCAGAGAAGAGAAGGAAGTATATGTGAGAAAAGGGTAGAATCCATGGCATTCTGCAACAGATTGGATATGGGGGATGAGTTGAAATGAGAAGTCACGAATGACACCAAAGTTACAAACTTAGGTGACAAGGAAGGAGAGCAACAATAGGGGAGCCGGGAAGAGGGGAAGACTAATGAATTCTGTTTTAGAAGAAAAAGCAACACAAAAGACAAAGATTTCAGCAATTGGGTACCTGGAAGGGCCCTGATACTTTTTCTGTGTCTTGGTGCCTGGAATCTCTCCTACTGGGGAGATGAGAGACCTAAGACAATGAAAGAACAAAACAGAAGGAGCCAAGTGAAGGCTTTTGTTTTTCTGGTCCCAGGCAAAGATTTCTGCCTTTTGTTTTTCTTTTTGCAGGGCAATGAGGGTTAAGTGACTTGCCCAGGGTCACACAGCTAGTAAGTGTCAAGTGTCTGAGGCCATATTTGAACTCAGGTCCTCCTGAATCCAGGGTCGGTGCTTTGTCGACTGTACCATCTAGCTGCCCCCAATTTCTGCCTTTTCTTAAAAAGCTGGAAATAGTCTTTGGGCTTTAATCTCAAAAAGCAAGATAGCATCCTCTCTTCCCTTGAGAAAGAGATAGCCAAGGATGTCACCTGAACTATAAACTGGAGATAGTGGAGTCTCCCACAGAGCAGCAACTGGTGGAGACTATTAGTCTGGTACCAACCAGGCCAGGTGGGAGCAACATAATAACATCATTAGAAGGCACCAGTGGCTCTGCAGCTGTCAGAGATGTGAGATGCATTTGTGACTTAGACACTCATCTTCCCTACTTGTGCATGCCTCCATCTGCATGTATTCCATTTCTGTGTGTGCCTTGATTTCATAGATTCCTGGCACATGCACTTCTCTAAGTGTATGTTCACTCTTCCTACTAATGTTGGGTGTATTTGTGGGAGAATTACCCCCCATAACTCTGTTGGGAGGGAATACCTTGTTGTTACCTTTATTTTCATGGCATTCTATACAATACCTTTGCTTTTAATTAAATATGTTCTCTGACTACTAAAGATAAGCACATAAGTGTGGACTTCTGAGCTACAGTTTTAGGGGATGCAGACTCACTGAGGACCTTGAAGCAGGAGGAACCCATCCTGCAAGTTTTCCTTGCTTCTAGATAAACTATATCTACAAAATTATTGTCATCTACCAATTTGATGACTTTGTCCAAAAAGAGGAAATAAGTTTAGTCTGGTAGGACTTGTTCTTGAAGATGTCATAGTGGTTCTTTCTAGTCCCCATTTCCTTTTACAGATGTTCACTAACCTTCCCTTAATTCTAGAATTTTGCCCAGAATCTAAAACAAGCTTGCTGACCTAAAATTCGTAGACTCTGCTCACTTCCCTTTTTTCCTAGTCCTTTAATACCTTTCCTATTCCCCACAATCTTTCACCTATCAGTAAAAGTGGCTCAGATGGCAATACCTATCTTGCAATACCTAAGGAAGGAGTTCATCTGGGCTGGATGATTTAAATCATCAATGATAGCTAGATATTCTCTTACTATCTTCATACTGAGCTTAGGGATCAAACCCCTATTAGCTTCTTGTGTTGTCATTTCTAGTACAAAAGTCATTGACTTTAGCAGAGAAATCAGAAATGACACAATAAATGGGCAGTTTTGTCTTTTCTATGTTATTAAACAGCATCACCCCATCCATCTTACAAGCACAGGTCCTCATCATACAGCTAAAACAAAAACAAACAAAAATACCCTCAAACCCGTTGCTCCCCAGTCCATTCTGAGCTTTAACACTAATGACACCATTTTTATAGGACTCAGTCACATTTGTTTACATCCGCTGTTACCTGCTCTTGTTTTCATCTTCTGAACACATCTTTAAAAAATTTATGTTGGTTAGCGAATTCACTGTGCATCCACTTAGATCTCTTCAGACAACTTCCATTTTCCCTACTTAGCGGAATTGTGGAAGCCATAGTGGAATCTGAAGCCATAGCTTCAGAATTTCATTACTTCTCCTGTAAAATATTAGTCCATACATTAATGCACTGTTGGTGGAGTTGTGAACTGAACCAACCATTCTGGAGAGCAATCTGGAACTATGCCCAAAGGGCTATAAAACTGTGCATACCCTTTGACCTAGCAATGCCACTACTAGGTCTATATACCAAAGAGATCATAGAAAAGGAAAAAGACCTACATGGACAAAAATATTTATAGCAGCTCTTTTTGTGGTGGCAAAGAATTAGAAATTGAGGGGATGTCCATCAATTGGGGAATGACTGTACAAGTTGTGGCATATGAATGTAATGGAATTCTATTGTGCTATAAGAAATGATGAGCAGGTAGATTTCAGAAAAACCTGGAAAGTCTTATGTGAACTGATGCCAAGTGAAGTGAGCAGAACTAGGAGAACATTGTACATAGAACAACAACATTTTGTGATGATCAACTATGAATGACTTAACTCTTCTCAACAACGCAATGATCCAAGACGATTCCAAAGGACTCATGATGGAAAATGCTATCCACATGCAGAGAAAGAATTCATGGAGTCTGAATGCAGATTGAAGCATACTGAAAATAGTATTTTTTATCTTTTTTTTCCATTTTTTTCTATTGGTCTCTTCTTTCACAACATGACTAGTATAGAAACAGATTTTACATGATTGGACATGTATAATCTATATCAAATTGCTTACTGCCTTAGGGGGAGGGAGGAAATAATCTGGAATTCACGGTTTTTAAATTAATGCTTAAAAATGTATTTACAAACTGGAAAAAAATGAAATACTATTTAGAATTCACACCCCTACCCCAAAAGCTCCATAGGAGCTTATCTAGATTTTCCCTGGAACCCTTAGAAATCTATCCTCCCACAATCTCGGGTACATGTCAAACTATACTCAGATTTCCCTTCTTCTATCACAAACTCTAGGCAGGAATAATCACTGCTCCCTAAGGTTCCCATCACTTCCACCCCAGTAGCCAGTTCCTGCATGTTAGTGAAAATCAGAACCAGAAAAGAATTTCTCCTTATCAGTTCTTCCAATGTTTGAAGAGTGAAGTTATTCTTAATACAATCAAAGAAGTTATTAACTGCTCTGCTTCTGACAGAGATAGCTCCAGGAGCTATTAGAATAATTGAAATCTCCCATTATTAGGGTCATAAAGTCATAGATCTAGTGCTGGGAGGGACTTCTGAGGGCTTCTAGGCCAACATCCTCATTTTACAGAGGAAGGAAGTGAAGTCCAGGCACTTTAAGTCACTTTCCCAAGGCCACATATGAGGCTGATGACTTGGCACAGCTCTGACTCACTGAAATCCAATTCACTTGCAAGTCAAGACATCACCCTCCTGATGTCACTGGTCTTCTTTGAAAACAAAGGACATATAACCAAGACCACACAGGTAGTAAGTGTCAAAAATGGGATTTGAACCCAGACCCTTTGACTCCTGAACCAGTGTTCTTTCCTCTGTATCCCAAAACTTATGCCTCTGTGTAAATTGTGTAATTTATTAACTCAACTCCCCATCTTTTTCCTCTTTCTTCCCAAATGGTCTGTGGTATCCTCCAATGACAAAATTGCTTCTCTTTCCCCTCACTGATCTTCACTGAATGCTTTCCAATGAAATAATCTGAAACTTCCTACATGTAAGCCCCTTGAGGACAGGGCTAGTTTCAATTTTGCTCTTGTATCTCCAGTACCTAACAAAGAACCTAACAAACAACATAGTTGGCCCATAATAAGTACTTCTTGATTCATTGGTTGGTTTTATAGCAAGAGAAAGGCCACTCCAGGCTACCATCAGTCCACCATACTTTTTCATCTTTTTCATTAGTATGAACTTTGTATTGGACCCATTTCTAAGCCCACTGAGCTAGCAAAGACTCCCAAGGAGAGCCCCTCATTACACATTCCTTTCCCTGTTATAATGTGTTGTATATTTTCTATTCTCAAGGTTGGGGGGTAGGGGAGACTATATTTTATTAATTGTTCTGTGTATTTTATGATGATGACCCTGGCCTGTGTAGCAGCACAATGTAAATACCAGCCCCAGTGCCTATAGATGGCCACATCAGTCACCTCAGGGATCAGGAAGACAACATATCATGCTTAGTAGCTCTTATCCTTAGTGTCAGCTCAGGCTGTAAAGGCAGCATTGCTGATCCCATAAGTGATGAGTGTCCTAGTTACAGAAGACCTAGGAGCTCCCAGCCACCCATGTCGCCTTTGTTTACTCTCTGACTGCATCTGGGAAGAAAGTGCTTCTGGCTCACCACAGCACTGTGTGGGTGGAAAGCAGTATAACCCTCCCTGGATGATGGACAGTGAATAAACAGGAAGCATGTTTAATAAATCCCCTCTTGCTTTCTATGTATATCAGTACAAAGCTACTAGTGATCCCAAATAATATGTTTAACAAAATACAGTCTTTCTTTTCTTCCTGCCTCTGGTAAATGGTGCATAGAAGTTAAAGAATTTTATCTGGCATTCCATCTTTTGGAAAATGATCTCATAGTACAGTGATCATTGATATTCATAAGGACCATCCCAAAGCTGTGGGAAAGAATATTTCAAGGGAGAGTTTCCTCTTCGTATCTATAATTGACACTGGTATTTACATCACAAATGTACAATGTGCTGAATAGAGAAATAATGCTGAAAAGGTAGGTTAGGGCAAAATTGAGGGGTGCCTCCAGATCCATCTCCCAAGGAGTTATTCTTTCTCTCACAAATGGACACCCATTTCATTATTGCATCAAGGAGTATACAACAACTGTGAAAGGAAAGACCCCTCACTTAACCCATCCATCCATGCTAGCTAGCAGCCTATATCTCTCCTTCCTTCTTTTCATGGCTCGAACTCCTTGAGGAGGCTATCTACAATACATTCATTCACTTCCTTCTCTTGCTCTCTTCAGTCTGGGTTCCAACTCTGTTATTCTACTGAAAATGGCTCTTGCTAAAGTTACCAATGATCTCTTCAGTGACAAATCTAATGATCTTTTCTCAGCCTTCATAATTCTTGAGGTCTCTAGAAAGAAGGAAATCAACATTTATTAAGTACCTACTGTGTTCCAGACGCTATGCTAAGTGCTTTACAAATATTATCTCATTTAATCCTTATATCAACCTTGAGGTAGGTATTATTATTATCCCTATTTTATAGTTGAGGAAACTGAGGCAGAGGTCAAGTGATTTGTCCAGGGCCACACCGCTAGTAAACATCTGAGACTGGATTTTTAACTCAGGTCTTTCTGATTGCAGGCTGAGTGCTCCATCCACTGTACCATCTAGCTATCTCTACAGCCTGACACTGCCAATAACTCTTCTCCTTCATACTCTTTTCTCTCTCTATTTCCATGCCACTGGCCTCCTGGTTGTCCTCCCACTGTTAGACCATGTTTTCTCACTCTCCTTTGCTAAATCTTTATCCAGGTCACTACTGCTAAGTGCGGGTGCCTTCCAGGCTCTGAATTCTTCTCTTCTCCCTCTCTCTTATTTCATTTGGTAATCTTATCAAGTTCTTGTGGATTACATTTTTGTCTTAATGCTGATCATTATCAGATGTATTTGCCCAGTCTTAACTTCTTTCCTCATCTCCAGCTTCACATCTCCAATTACCTACTGGATAAATCTCATTGAATGTCCTGTAAACATCTTCCAAAACTGAACTCCTTATCTTTCCCCTCAAACTCTCCTCTCTTCCTAACTTTCCTGTTATGGTTTAGGATACTATTATAAATCCAGAAAGCCAGGCTCACAACCTAGATGTCACTTGAGTCCTCCCTCTCTCATTCCTAGTAACCAATCACTTGTCAAGTCCTGTCAATTCTATGTTTTGAATATCTCTTGTATCATGCCCTTTCATCCTCTGCCTACAGCCATCCTTGTTCAGGCTCTCAACCCCTCAGACCTGGACTATGGCAATAGCCTGCTGGTTGGTTTGCCACGGGTCTCTCCTCTTTCCGGTCCATCCTCTACTCAACTGTCAAAGTGATCTTCCTGGGGCAGCTAGGTGGTACAGTAGATAGAGCACTGGCCCTAGACTCAGGAGGACCTGAATTCAAATCCAACCTCAGACACTTGACACTTACTAGCTGTGTGACCCTGGGCAAGTCACTTAACCCTTATTGCCCTGCAAGAAAAAAAAAAGTGATTTTCCTATAGCTCAGCTCTAGCTATATCACCCCTTATTCAGTAAATTCCAGTTGATCCCTATCATCTCCAGGACCAAATCTAGAAAAGGGCCTTAAAAGCCCATTGTAAGCTGCCCCTTTTATCTTTCCAGTCTTCTTACACCTTACATCCCTCTCACTGCCCCCACCCCCTGGTGACACACAGCTCCTTGTTATTCTTCACATGCAATGCTTCATCTCCCAACTCCCAGTATTCTCACTGGCTGATCCCCCAAGCCCAGAATTCTCTCCTTCCACATCTCCATCTCCTAGCTTTCCTGTGTTCCTTCAAATTTTACAAGAAGCCCTTCTCGGTCCTCCTTAATCTTTGTGCCTTCTCTCTGAGATTATCCCCCAGTTTATCCTGGTTATAACTTGAGGTATACCAGGTATTAAGGGAAAACTAGTATCTTTTGTGTGGAGGCTGCCATGCCCTTTCAGGGCTGCTCATCCACCTCAGGTATCCATTTTACCATCTTTACCTACTTCAAAGTCCTGTGGTAACAGGCAAGTGATGAAATAGCATGTACAGATACACTGGGAGATATAGTAACAACTCTGCACATAGGCAGCCCAGAGCACAGGATTGTCTTCTTACTGGACTGAAGCCACAATGGTATTTAGTAGCTTCCTGCATGTCTGAACAGCCTTTTTAAGGACCACACTACTTACCTCTTGGTGTGAGAAAGGGACTAGAAAAGATGCCCTTAAAATTGTCTTTTTCACCTAATCTAATCCTGGTCTGCTTACTAAGGCAGGTGGAGATCCTACCCTGTGGTTGAAGCACCCCAAAAAAAGTACAAAAACTTTTGTGAAGAGGATTCCAGTCACATGGAATGTGCACATGCTTGTGGACAACATGAAATCCAGTAGACCTGAAAGATGAACAGCTTTTGTTGCGAGAGAACTCAGCAAGTATTGCATCTAAATAGCAGTCTTGAGTGAAACAAGACTGGCAAATGAAGGCCAGTTTACCAAAGTTGGAGCTGGATACATGTTTCTCTGGAATGGTCACCATGATGAGGAGCACTATGAAACTGGCATTCGTTTTGCAATCAAAACAAATCTAGTCGGTAAGCCTGAATGTCCCAGAAGGAGTGAACGGCAGGTTCACAACAATGTGATTGCTAAGTAAAAAAGTGCCATCAGTGTGTATTCTCCCACTATGATGAACTCTGATGAGGTGAAAGAAAATGTGAAGACCTGGAGATTCTCATCATCAGTGTGCCAAGAGAGGATAAACATGTAATTCTGGGTGACTTTAATGCCAGAGTCGGTACATCAGACGTGGCAAGGAGTCCCTGGTAAGAGGGAGTCAGAAACAGCAACAACAGTGGTCATTACTGAAGACTTTTGCGTGTCATGACCTTATCATCACCAACACTGTCTTCCATTTATCTAAATGCAATAAAATTTCATGGATACACCCTCACAGCAAACATTGGCATTTAATAGACTATATAATAGTACAGAGAAGAGACAGACAGGAAGTGAGAGTGAGTAAACAATGAATGAAACAGAGTGCTGGACTGATCATAGGCTTATCCTTTCCAAACTAAACGTTTGAATTCAACAAAAGTTGTGGCCCCAACGCAAGACAACTGTCATGAGACTCAACATCAACAGTTAGAGCACTTCTCTGAGAGGGAATAGTTTGTCATTAACTTGGAGAAGAAGCTGAGCCAACACAGGAGCAAAAAAGAGTGGGCAGCTTTCAAAGATTTGATGTATAGCACTGCATTTACTCATATGGACCAAAACACTTGCAAACATCAGGTTTGGTTTGATGAAAATGATGGGGAAATTCAGAAATCACTAAATGAAAATCAAAAACTCCACAAGGTTTAACAACAGGATACTTTGTCCATCTTTAAGAAGAAAGCATTTAACTCCATCAAAAGTAAAGTATAGGGTCAGCTAGGTGGCGCAGTGGATAGAGTACCGACCCTGGAGTCAGGAGGACCTGAGTTCAAATCCAGCCTCAGACACTTAACACTAACTAGCTGTGTGACCCTGGGCAAGTCACTTAACCCCAATTGCCTCACCAAAAAAAAGTAAAGTATAGGGGGCAGCTAGGTGGCTCAGTGAATAAAGTACTGGCCCTGGATTCAGGAGGACCTGAGTTCAAATCCAGTCTCAGACAATTGACACTAGCTATGTGACCCTGGGCAAATCACTTAACCCTCATTGCCCCGCAAAAAAAAAAAAAAAGTAAAGTATAGGGTCAGCTAGGTGGCACAGTGGATAGAGTACCGGCCCTGGAGTCAGGAGGACCTGACAAGGCAAGAGGAAATTATCCACAGGAATTCAAGGATACCTCCATTGTCCATCTCTATAAAGAAAAGGAAAATAAGTTATCCTGTGACAATCACAGGGAGGTCATCTTAACAAGATAAAGTACTGGGAACTGAGGTCCTTTCTCGAGTTGAACTGCCAGTTATTCAATCCCTACTGTGGAGAACACAACTCTGATAGGCTGGCCATGTTGTTTGAATGCCGGAGTGATACAAGGGCACTCTCAAGGTCTTTCTGAAGAACTTTGAAATCAATTGTGAGACAGGGCACAAGACCCCTAGCATGGCATGGCCACATCAAAAAAGATACTGTGCTCTATGAGTGAAGCAGAACTGCAATATCTCAAAAGAAACATGAGATACACAAATTTAGAGACATCTCCACTCCAAATGTTCATACGAATTATTTGTGCCTGACCTGTAGTAGAGCCTTCAGAGTCATGTTGGTCTGATCAGATACAGCCATAGTGATGTCATTTTGATCCTCTTTGAATATGAAGGACAACAACCACCAGTTATATTTTATTTCTACATAATAGTTTTCATGTTTTCTCCCCCACTGGAATATAAGCTCCTTGATAGCAAGAATTGTCTTTTGCTTTTCTTTCCATCTCCAGTGAATAGTATAGTACCTGTACTTAATCGGTGCTTAATTTAGTGCTTAACACTAGAAGAACCAGAAATGTCAATTGCTGTAAAAATTTATTATAATCTTACTTTGAAATAAACATTTTCATCCTATCTTTATTTGTTTCCTTACTTTATGGATTAAAAATGCACTGAATTGACTGATGCATCTTGGTCCTTCAAGGTATTAATAAATGACTACTAACCTATTAATCTAAAGGTTACTGAGGGAAGTAGTATTTAAACTGAGCATTGAAGGTCAAACAAATTCAGAACCACATATTTATTAAGTACATGGTTATGCTGGTAAGTGACCAACAACTAACTGAAATAAAATGTACTACATCTGACATACTTTAAAGTTCAATCTACATTATTAAGATTTTCTCCATCACTTTCTTAGTCTTAATCAAAACAAAAAAAAAACAAGCCTTGATTTGTGGCATTTGCCAATTTCTGAGGTGCAAATGCCTACACTAACAATTTAACAAACAACCCTTGCAAGCCTGTTTGAGCTAGCTGCAGCACACCGCTGAAATTTAAGCTCTTTACTATTTATGAGACAGAGTCAGAGTTGTCTAATGGATAGAATATTGAGTTTATACTGAGAAAGACCTGGTTCCAATCCCTGCTTTGTCACTTACTGTATTACTAGGCAAGTCACTCAACATTGATTTGCCTCAAACCATTCCCCAAGAATTATCTACTAAGCCATAAATAGGTCATGTCCTATGTTGGCAGAGGGAGTTCCCATAGCAGGATTCCCCTAAGATGATGAAATCATGAATCCTTCCCATATATTATTTTTAAAATATTTTATCTTTTCTCCAATTACATGTTAAACAATTTTTAACATTTGTTATTTTAAAAAATATTTTGTTTCAAATTCTACCCCTCCTTCCCACTCATTCCCCCTCCCTGAGATGATAAGCAATCTGATATAGGTTATATGTGTGCAATCATGTAAAACATTTCCATTTAATGTAAAACATTGTCATTTTGTACAAGAAGATGAAAGGAAGGAGGGAAGGAAGGAAGGAAGGAAGATAATAGTATGCTTCAGTCTGTATTCGGACAACATCATTTCTTTTTCTGGAGGCAAATAATATACTTCATCATTAGTCCTTTGGGACTGTCTCTGATCATTGTATGGCTGAGAATAACTAAGTCATTCACAATTCATCATATAATATTGCTGTTACTATGTACAATGCTCTCGTGGTTCTGTTCACTTCACTTTGTATCAGTCCATGTAAGTCTTTTCAGGTTTTTCTGAAAACATCCTGCTTGTCTTTTCTTATAGCACAGTAACATTCCTTTACAATCACATACCACAACTTATTCAGTTATTCCCTAATTGATGGGCATCCCCCAATTTCCAATTCTTAGCCACCACAAAAAGAGCTGCTATAGATATTTTTTTTATAAATAGGTTCTTTCCCCTTTAAAAAAAATCTCTTTGGGATACAAACCTAGCAGTGGTATTGCTGGATCAAAGGGTAGGCACCATTTTATAGCCCTTTGATCACAGTTGATGGGGTAGATTTGTAAAAATTTTAATCACTATGATCCCTGTCTTGTAGCACCCAGAAGAGGAAATTAGATAATAGAAAAATAACTTAGAGATGGGAGGGACTTCAGAGGTCATTTAGTTCCCATCCTCTAAATAAGACAACTGGACCCAGGAAAGTGAAGGGCCTTGCCCAAAGTCACAGAAAGTAAGTATAATCATGATATAAAATAAAATCGACATTTGTTAAACTAAATTGAATTTAATTGTAACTCAAGTACATAAGAGAGGTACAAATAACTATTTGAGGTCCAAAGAAAGGAAAGATGATTTCTTTTTTTTTTTTTGGTTTTTAGTGAGGCAATTGGGGTTAAGTGACTTGCCCAGGGTCACACAGCTAGTAAATGTTAAGTGTCTGAGGCCGGATTTGAACTCAGGTACTCCTGACTCCAGGGCCGGTGCTCTATCCACTGCACCACCTAGTCGCCCCGGAAAGATGATTTCTGTCTGAGCAAATTATGGAAAGCTTTTTGGAAGAGGTGATATGCGAATGTGATCTTGAAGAATGGTAAGATTTCAGCAGCCAAAGATGAGTGGAGAACAGAGGACAGATATTCCAAGTATAGAGAATAATGTGAGCCAATGCATGGAATTAGAAAAAAACAAACACACACAAATTATATAGAGAAGAGTCCTGGGGATGCTAGGTGGCAAAGTAGATAAAGTGGCAGACCTGAAGTCAGAAAAACTCATCTTCCTGAGTTCAAATCTGGCCTCAGACACTGGTTAGATAGCCCTTGAGCAAGTCACTTAACCCTGTTTGCCTCAGTTTCTTCATCTCTAAAATGAGCTGGAAAAGGAAATGAAAAACTACTCCTGTATCTTTGCCAAGAAAACCCCAAATGGGGTCATAAAGGATCAGACACTACTCAACAACAAGAAACAAAAGTAATCCTAGAGTCTGGAATATGTAAAGAGGAATTGTGTGAAATAATGCTGAAGAGTTAGATTGGGGGCAATCTAATTGCCCCCAAATTGGGGAGGACCTTGAATGCCAGATTAAGGGGTCAAACTTGCTAGTTGAGTGAGGCTTGAACTCAGGTCTCCTGAATTCCATTCCAATTGTCCCTCCCTTAGGGCTTCCAAGTCCTACCGACTGAATGTGAGTTCTAAGAATAAGCACTATCGGCAGCTAGGTGGCACAGTGGATAGAGCACCAGCCCTGGAGTCAGGAGTACCTGAGTTCAAATCTGGCCTCAGACACTTAACACTAGCTGTGTGACCCTGGGCAAGTCACTTAACCCCAACTGCCTCACTTAAACAAAGAAAATAATTAGCACTATCAAGGGGAGCTGTTCTGATGATCCCCAAACTGTCCTGTTCCAGGAAAGAGATTAAGAAAGATGTTCCTTGCTGCCTTTAGGTGCCCTATAAAATCAACTTGCCAGCTCTTTTACTTGCCTCTCCACGGAGAACCTGCTATTGCCTTCTAGATGTCCCTCTACTCTCTTTTTTGCTTTGTTTGCTAACTGTAGGTCTCACCTTTATTTCTGGACAGTTTTGATCAGTCAGTTACTCTTCTTTTGGATTTTGTTCTTCAATACAAATAGGTTTCACTGGCAATTGGAATAATCTGTAGATGTGTATCTGAGGTCTCAACCCTGGATCATTCATTCTGCTTAGTCAAAGACTAAATAAAGATCAGCTGATATAGGCAGTTTACTTTTCCACATGTAAACTTTTCAGTTTTGTGTTTTCAGAAAGAATTAAGTTGAAATGACTGTATCTAGACAGTTGTAAACCATTAACAGCAAAAAAAAAAAATGTACAAGGCTCCCTATGTGTAAGTCCATGATGATATTAAAATATTCCTTTTCCAATCCTTAGGGCCATTAAAAATATCATTAGAATTTAAGAATTCAGAAAATACAAAGGACTGGACACAAAGTCCTCACAATGTTACTTAAGCATAGTATCACATAAAATGTCAGCTAGTAATATTAGTTGTATCATCAGCCTCTGTGCATTTAGCAGAAGGCCCTTTGGGGTCACTGAATCTTTTTTTTAAGTTCATCCCAATGATATCATTGGCATAGAGAATTCCCTGTGAGAAACTCCTTCTATCCTTGCAGACCAGCAAGAAGTATTCTTAGAGATGTACCTGGGACACTGAAAGTTTTAGTGACTCACTAATAGTCACCCAAGAATTATGTGTCAGGCAGGGCTTGAACTCAGGTGTTCCCTGCCTCTAAGGCCAATTCTCTATCCACTCTGCTATTCTTCCTCTCCGTTGAACCCTAGTTAGAAAATCTTTAACTCGGTTAGAGACTGGTCCTGATGTTTATTTGCTTCTATTTTAAGAAAGTTTTCAAGCATTTCCTAATATCCCATAGGTTAAGTATTCCACAGCTTCTCTTGGGGAAATCCTTCTAACTTATTCTGTGAGAAGAGGCAAAAAGCCAGCCTAGAAAAGAAATCCAACCATAAGTGGAGAGTTGTTCCAGAATTTAAGAATTTGGAAAGGATTTTTGTTTATAAAAATGCATTGCTTCCAAAATGTAAAATGAATTAATAGGCATTTAAAACAGACCAGGTTCACAAAAATCTTACTCCAATCTTTCATTAGGTTGTAAGCTGCCCTGAGTTTTCAAAATCTATGCCTAAGAAATGCAAATACTAAAAAAAAAAGAAAGAAATGCAAACACTGTCAGGTTCTACCAGGCTGGGAAGGCTTGGAGTATAGTTCCAGCAAGAGAGAATCTGCTGCCTTATGGCAACGTAACTAAATTCAGAGAGACTTATTATCAACAGGATGACCACTAGGTGATTGTCTTTGTTCATGTCAACTTATAAAACAACAAAAATCCACACTGGTGTGCGGTACCCTTCCACTAATGAAGAGGTACAGTGGTAGAAAGTGATGGGGAGGGGGCAGCTAGGTGGTGCAGTGGATAAAGCACCAGCCCTGGATTCAGGAGGACCTGAGTTCAAACCTGGCCTCAGACACTTGACACTAACTGTGTGACTCTGGGCAAGTCACTTTACCCTCATTGCCCCACAAAAATAAAATAAAAATAAAATAAATGAAAGTGATGGGGAGTCAGGGTGGGGAGCAGAAAATGAGAAGAATTATTATTCTGAGACTATCTATAAACATAAATTTAATTCTTTGTACACTAAACATGAGGTCCCTGGTCAATAACCAGAATTCATGTATACTACTGAGGAACTGAACCATATCAATGTTGATATTCTTACAATAACTGAAGGAAGGAAACAAGCATTTATTAATCACCCATGTGTTAGGTGCTATGTTAAGTGTTTTACAAGTATTATGTCATTTGACCTTTATAGCAACCCTAGGAGGTAGGTGCTATAACTACCCCACTTTATAGCTAAGGACCTTGAATCAGACAGAAGCTAAGTGATTTAGCTAGGGTCATATAACTAGTGTCTAAGGCCAGATTTGAACTCGGGTCTTCCTGAGCCAAGGTCTAGCACCCTATCCATCTAGCTACTCTGATTGAAACCAGAAGACATAAGAAAGTTAAATGGAAGGAAGGATAGGTAGTCCACCTTGGAAAGGCAAATAAAGATGATGGCTGAATTGGTTTCTTAATGTGTCAAAGACAACAAGGAATATAATCTCTTGGTCATCTGTCCTTGAAATGCTCATGATGAGTACAATGAAGATCATCACAGCTTATGTGTCATATTTGTTACAGAGACCCAAAAAGAACTTGACAATATCTTCCAAACCAAGTCACCTTGATATTTGATGACTTTAATTCAAAGGGGAAAGTGGAAAAATTATATTTGAAAATATGATTTGCCATTAAGAGACATTCTAAAGACCAAAGCTGTGGAGATTACTGAGAAGTCTCTCATATCTATCAAGAATATCTTTCAAGCACAGGTTTAGAAGACACCAAACCTAATGTAAACCATGAAAACAGAAACAGAAATGAACTCCACTAAAAGGAAATTGATTATATCTTTACGTATAAGAAATTACTAGTTTTTGATTGCTGACTTGAAGATAATTTTAGTATCTGGCATTTGTATGCAGTCAGACCAACAACTAATTAGAGCAAACCCTACATTGGTTCAAAATCAACACCAAATTGGGAGAAAGAATAAAAATAAGAACTGCATGCAGTTGTACCAGCCACAACCTGACTTAGTCAAACAAGCTACTGATCACCCCACATGGGAAATGGCTAAAGGAAAAAACATTGATTTGGATTGGCACAATTGGCTGCAGAAGTTTAACAAATGCAAAGAAAGTACATTTATAAAGCAAGGCCGCAACACAAAAGTCATAAAAACCCAGTAAATGTACAAATAGGGCAAATATTGATCTTCTTGTCAACTGAATGGCTAAACAGATTTATAATGCAGGGTGAGCCAAAAGTCATGAATATTTAATAACTCTTTTATTTTTGTTTTTAATTTACGATTCCATAGCATCATATACAGTATATATATGAAATGAATTTACATTGCATGTGAATAATCAAATCTTGTAAATGGTGAAAAATAATTTTCAAAAAGTTATTAAAACAGCAGACCCCTTAATGACTTTTGGCCCACCCTATATAAACTAATTTGCAGAATGGTTCAAAGGATAATGGTAGAAGATAATGATTTATATGCTTTCACAGACAATAAAGGGATGGAATGGAAAATAAGCTTCTAAAAGCTAAGTATTACATCAAATATATCTGATAAAAGTCTGATATCTAGGATATATAGTGAATCAATAATAATAGATAAATAAAAGCAATTTCTCAAAAGATTAAATTTTTGGCATTTTTCAAATTAAATTTCAAATGGCCAAAGGATATAACAAAATACAGTTTTCAAAAATGTATATAATTTCTTTAAAACTATATGATAGGGGCAGCTAGGTGGCACAGTGGATAGAGCACCGGCCCTGGAGTCAGGAGGACCTGAGTTAAAATCTGGCCCCAGACACTTAACACTTACTAGCTGTGTGACCCTGGGCAAGTCACTTAACCCCAATCGCCTCACTAAAACAAACAAACAAAAAAGCTATATGATAACTATTCCAAATCAACTATAAGAGAAAAAATTAAAACAGTTTTGAGCTTTAATCTCAAACAAAGCAGATTGACAAAGATGATAAAAGAAAGAAATAATCAATAATGGGTAAGGACATGGGAAGGCAGTCACTCTAATATGCTGATATTACTGTTGCAGCTGGAGCTGTGAATTGGCCCAGTCATTCTGGAAAACAATTTGGAACCATATTTTAAGTTACTGAATTGCTCATACATTTTGACTCAGCAATATTACTATTTGGCTCATAACCAAAGTAAGTCAAAGATAATTTTTTAAAGGTCCAGTATATAAAATGAAATATACCTTCCCCCCCCCCCAATAATGAACGACTGGAAACAGAAATGACTAGACAAATTGTGATATATGAATTAATGCAATATTTTTCTACCATTAAAAAATAACTATGAAAGACATTGGAAAACTTTTTTGAGTTGTTCAGAATAAAGAAGAAGCAAGAGAACAATATACATGATGACTACAAAAATGCAAAGGAAAAAACACTAAAATATATCAGAATTAAGATCAAGGCAGAATAACATCCATTAATCCATATATAACAATTTGTCCCTTTCAGGACTTTCAACCCCTTGATAGACAACACATAGAAATAAACTAAAAAGGGAGCTTGGTGGATATGAAGGCACCCACATGGGGACATGGAAGAGAAAGTTTGTAAATTCAGGAATTCAGCCTGGAAAGGAATGAAGACATGGCTGGCCTGGGAAGCTTCTCCTTAAAATAAAGGTTCTGGAAGAACCAGCCAATCAGGGGAAAGGCAAAAAAGGATTAAATCTGGAGTGCTGAAGTCGAAGTTGTATTATTTAGGCCTAAATCCTGGCTTTGCCAAAACTGTATGTGAGACCTTGGGCAAGTAATTTAACCAGATGTGCCAAATAAGTGGCCCACAACACAACTGAATCCTGCTGGAACCAGATTAAAATGTAATTGGGAAATATCTAACAAAATGCATAAAAATACAATAAATAAAACATAGACAATGTTCATGTGTGTCAATATGTTCCTGAGGGTATCCTTATGTAATATTTACTTATATACTCTTTCTATCTGACATCAATGCACTCCGGCAAGTCAAGATAAGATATCATCCTGTTTATCTCATTGGTCCTCTTTGAGAATGAAGGACGAACAAGAAGTACACTACACAATCTAGCTACCTCATGCTCTTATGATGTCTCTTACACACAAAACATTATTGGTAACATGCTATATATACCCTGCTTCTGTTTACTACAAGAGTCTCTACTAATGACTTTTAGATATCCTATAATTGAGATTGTTTTGAGGCTATGATGCTGCATAATTTGTAGCCCTATATCACCACCACTGGTATTATTTAATATTGTTTTACCTCTTTTAACATCATCGTTGTTAAGAAGATAACTTTTGTATAAAACAAAAAGTTGGAATCACTAAAAACACTGAATGGTTTTCCAACTGCAATCCAACCTTCTCTTTTCCTTCTATTCAACTCTAGGGTCAATTCATTGTCCATCTGTAGAGTCAATCATAGATCCATAGATGGAAGAAACCCCATCAAGTCATCTTGTCCAATCCCTCACTTTACAGATAAGGAAACTAGAACATATGACTGCACATTTTTTTCCTCTTTAAAAAATACTATTTGTTGTATGGGATGGTTCTCTGTGAGGTGGAGAATGAGAATTAGGATACTGGGAGTAACTATGATGATATAAGAAACAAGACATATAATAAAAAATTTTTAAAAGAAATAAAATTATGGGAGAACTGAGGGGGAGAGAATGGTAACCAGAGAATGATGAAAGATGTAAAGAAAGGCTTCAGGTACATTGAATAGAACTTCTATAAAGCTTTTGTGGGAGGATAGGGCCAAGAATCACCCAGAATTAAAAGACAATGATGGGGGCAGCTAGGTGGCGCAGTGGACAGAGCACTGGCCCTGGAGTCAGGAGGACCTGAGTTCAAATCCGGCCTCAGACACTTAACACGTACTAGCTGTGTGACCCTGGGCAAGTCACTTAACCCCAATTGCCTCACTTTAAAAAAAAAAAAGACGACAATGATGGATTTCTATATACAGGGAGGGTGTGTCCACACTTATGATATCATGTATGCGCTAAAGTATTGAAATAAGATTAGATGCCTGATTTACCCCTGTCAGGCTTAGTAAACTTCAGAAAGAAGACTCTTATCCTATTTTGAAAAGCCAACGGAGAAAATATACAAGTAAGTTGAGGAAATGAAGTTGGAGCCAAATTTCAGAGTTGCTTCATAAAAGTGAGACTGTTGTATCTTCCAAGAATAAGATAAAGTTAGAAAAAATGATACCGGGTCTGAGCAGAAAAAGTGCCGGTATGGAGTAAACTGATTGGAAGGGCTCCATGATTAGGAGGTCAATGGACTAGAACTGCCATGAGAAAGTTATAAGAAAAATTTAATAATGATCACAATTTAAAATGATTTAAGCTTGTGCATCGGTGCCATTGTGTTTGGTCTCAATGGCAGAATGTTAGGTATATCCATCACACCCTTCACCTCTCAGGTGTTTACAATCTAATTACATCAAGTCCATGCTACCCCCAGCCCTCTGACAGCTGCCTGCATTTCATTGCTCAGCTGCTCCTTTGCAGCCTCAATGAAGCTAAGCAAAATCCTTGAAGAAGAAGAAGAAGAAAAGAGAAAGGGGAAGAAGAAGAGAAAGGAGAAGAAGAAGAAGAGAAAGGGGAAGAAGAAGAAGAGAAAGGGGAAGAAGAAGAAGAAGAGAAGAAGAAGAAGAAGAAGAAGAAGAGAAGAAGAGAAGAAGAAGAAGAAGAAGAAGAAGAAGAAGAAGAAGAAGAGAAAGGGGAAGAAGAGAAAGGGGAAGAAGAAGAAGAAAGGGAAGGGGAAGGGGAGGAAGAGAAAGAGAAAGAGAAAGAAAGAAGATAATGGTGATAAAGGTGATGATTAGTATTCAGGTTTTACAAAGTACTTAAAATATTAATTTTATATTCACAACAGCCCCATATGTGTCAGGTGGATGTTATTATGATATCCATTTTACAGAAGACAAAACTGAGACAGAGATTAAGTGACTTGCACAAGACCACACAGCTAGCAAGTGTCCAAAGCCAGATTTTGATTTCAGGTCCAGGGCTCTATCCACTGTGCCACCTAGCAGCCCTCCATGTTCCCTTGCCAATGAGCAAACTCTACCTCAGGATCCAGTTCTCTTGGTGCATATGTTGGGCCTTCTTTTATGGACTTCTATATGCCCATCAGGCAGAATGAGGAATAATAATAACATAAATATGGCACTTTAAGGTCTACAAAGTACTTTACATATGTTATCTCAGTTGATCTCCACAACTTCAGGAGGTAGGTGCTATTATTAGGTGGAGAGAAGTTATGCGACTTGGCCAAAGTTACATAGCTAGTAAATGTCTAAGACTGAATTTGAACCCAGGTCTCCCTGATTCCAGGTACAGCACTCTATTCACTCTGCTGTAAAGCCGGGTTTAGTCTCATCTAAGAATAAATGCAATAATAATAGTAATCATAGCTAGTATTTATATAGCACTCTAAAGTTGATAAAATTCTTTAGATATGCTCTCTCCTTTCCTATAGAATGAGCAGCCTCAGGGTATACTGGACTTCACCTCACTGCATATTTTCAGACAAAAGTTGGAATGACCCCTTATTGGGCATGTAAAAGAAGGAATTCTTGTTCACATATGGATAAGACAGTGGTCCCAGAGTCCACTCTATAATTTTTTATAATTCTATAATTTTTAACTCTCTCTCTCTCTCTCTCTCTCTCTCACACACACACACACACACACACACACACACACACACACACACACACAGATTCACTAGGGTCCTGTAAAATATTCTCTTCTAAACTGGTGTTGATATAGTAATGGTTTTAAGAGCACTATACGTACATTATCTCATTTGATCCCCTACCCCCCAACAACCTGGGAGCTAGTCACTTTAGTTAATAAGTCAATCTATCAGCACTGTGCTAAGCAATGGAGATACAAAGAAAGGCAAAAATATTCCCTACCCTAAAGAAGGTCACATTCTAATAGAGGAAACAATATATAAATAACTATAATAGGTAAAATATATAAAAATATTAAACATAAAAACTATGAATATATAAAACATGTAAATAACAAACAAGATATATTGTTGTTTAGTCATTTTTAAGTCATGTCTGACTCTTCATGACCCCTTTTGAGATTTTTTTTGGAAAAAAGGTATTGGAGTGGTTTTGCCATTTCTTTCTCCAGCTCATTTTTACAGATGGGGAAACTGAGGCAAACAGGGTTAAGTTACTAGTCCAGAGTCACACAACTAGTGTCTGAGGCTGGATTTGAACTCAGGTCTTCCTGACTCCAGGGCTAGCACTATATCTACTGTGCCACCTAGCCACCCAACATGATATATACAGAATATTTATTAGTCCCATTTTACATATGCAGAAACAGGAACAGGGAAATTAACCAACTTGCTGAAGGTCACATAGCTGTTGGGAATCAGAGGCAGGATTTGAACACAAATCTTTCTGAGCACTCTATCCATTAAGCCACATACTGTTATCCACAGAAAGGTTAACAGCAAGGCATGGAAAGATGCAAAGATTTATGTCCTGGGCCTCACATTAAGTCAGAAAAGGAGAAAATAACATTCCCTTGTTCTCTTTTTCCCATCTTCTCTCCATGTCTCTGCAGTGCAAAATGATCCATGTAGGGCAGAGGTATCAAACATGTAATTAATGCTACATTAACTAAAACTACATCATCATCCTTGTTAATTAAATGCTACAGCCCACAGCACTCTTGAGTGTGACCAGAACCAAATTAAAATGTAATTAGGAAACATTTAACAACATAAATAAAAATTCAATAAAACAGGGGCAGCTAGGTGGCACAGTGGATAAAGCACTGGCCCTGGATTCAGGAGGACCTTAGTTCAAAGCCAGCCCCAGACACTTGACACTTACTAGCTGTGTGACCCTGGGCAAGTCACTTAACTGCCATTGCCCCACAAAAAAAAAAAAGCAATAAAACAAATATTATGGAAATGTGGCTTTCTAAGTCAAAATGGGGCCCACAGGGATTCTTACATATGGTTTGGTAGCCCTTGTTTTTCTATGAGTTTGACACAACACTTGTAGAGTATAGAATTTCCTTCCATGTTCTTTCTAACAGGCTGGCTTTGCAATGGACCTGGATTCATGAAGTATAAGTTATTAAGAAAAAAAATGCATGTCAGCACTTTAGTTTCAAATTATTCCCCAAGCTTTCCAGGGAATGTATTTGGGTTTACATCACTGTATTATTAAAAGGCAGAGGCAGATGATAATTAAACCAATTTTCCAGCCATCTGTTCATTTTTTAATTGATATTTTGCACTTCTAAAAAAATGGTCTGTTGTCCTCCTGGATGGAATGTATAGAACTTATGCAAGCTGGGGATGGGCAGCTGCTTCTGACATGGATGTCAGCATAGGAATTAAGCATTCATGTATAAACAGAGATGACCTCTTCATACTTTAGCCTGGTCAGATAAAATTAATTGAATGTGAAATGCTTTTACTTCATCCTTATTATAAACCTCATCTTGGGGGACAACTAGGTGGCACAGTGGATAAAGCACCGGCCCTGGATGCAGGAGCACCTAAGTTCAAATCCTGCCTCAGACACTTGACATTTACTGTTTCAAGCTGTGTGACCCTAGGCAAGTTACTTAATCCTCATTGCCCCACCTAAAAAAAAAAAAAAACCCCAAAAACCCCTCAACTTGGTTCTCATATTTATGAAGGGCCTTTGTAAGAAACCAGCTCTTCACAGACCTGCAAGGACATACCTGGGTCTGTCCACTTCTGGGTGCAGTGCTAATCCTATAGTGAGCCGCAGTCACCACTGCAACATGCTATCGTGGACAAGTGAAAGGTTTTGGCCTGGGTTCTATTTCTGTATCAAATATATACAAGCTGTGTGAACCTGAGCAAATCAGTTTTCTCAGCTGTTAAATGAGGATGGACTCTGTGAGCATCAAAGTCCCTTTGAGCTCTAAATCTATAACTGCATAATTCCAACCCCACACTTTTTTCTTTTTTTCTTTCTCTTTTTTGTGGGTCAGTGAGGGTTAAGTGACTTGCCCAGGGTCACACAACTAGTGTCTGGGGTCAGATTTGAACTCAAGTCCTTCTGAATCCAGGGCTGGTGCTCCACCACCTAGCTGCCCCCATTAACCCCACACTTTGGGGGAAGACATTGGCAGGACTCTTCTGCATCTCCTTCAGAACCACGAGTTGAGAGGCCATCACAGGCTCCTCCATCATCCCTTTGTCCTTCTCCAGTGATTTTCTTTGCCTTCCTGTCATCTGCTACTTGAGAGGTTTCACCTCCTTGACAAGTCTGTTCTAGAGTGTCGACTACTAGACGAGGCTCCCTTCACGGCCTCTACCCATCCTACACACTTTCTGTTACTAACAAATGACTCAAAGCCTTTGGGAGTTTCTTTCCAGAGAATTAAAAGCCGGGCAATATGCAGCCAGCAATTAAGGGCCCACTTACCTGCCACCTAACATTAATTTTTTTTTTAATTTTCTTGGCTTCACCCACACTTTTTAAAAAAAAAAGAGGGAGAAGGTTGCCCCCTTTCAAGCCCAACCTCCAGAAATTCATGAGTTTTTCCCTATGTGCATCTGTTTTACTCCCTTCATCAGCTGCTTGGTGGATTCGGAGGAAGGGGAAGGGGGCAGCTGTTGCTGCTTCTTTCTGTCCGTGGTTAATGGGGTTATCTGCTTAGAGAGGACCATTCTCATTGCATGGGCTTATTTTTACTTCCCATCATGTTTAGAACTTAGTGCTTTATCTGTGTATTTTTGTTGCATGAGTCTCTTGGTTTTTGTTTGTTTTTTTTTAATTGCCTCAACTTCAGGAAGCTAAAACCAAAACCCTAGGTTAGAGCTGGCCTAAGGCCCTGCAGGCCCCAGACTATTTTGGTCACAGTGTTTCTGAGGGCAGTATAAGGAGAGTGATGCAAATTGGATCTCAAAAACAGAGAATGTTGGAATCAGAAGGGATTTTAAGAATTCATGGGGTCATTGTTATAAACCTACAGCTATAAGGAACCTCTGAATCCATCTAGTCCGACCCCCTCATTGTACAGATAAGGAAACTGAGGCCATGGATCATACAGATAAAGTGCAGCAGAGCACTAACTCAAATCCAGGACTTCAGACTCCTAGTCTAGTGCTTGACACCCTCAGTTTAAAGTAGACTGCCCTTGGGGGCAGCTAGGTGGCTCATTGGATAAAGCACCTGCCCTGGATTCAGGAGGACCTGAGTTCAAATCTGGCCTCAGACATTTGACACTAACTAGCTGTGTGACCCTGGGAAAGTCATTTAACCCTCATTGCCTCACCAAAAATAAAAAAAATAAAGTAGACTGCCCTTGGCCCCCTGAAAATCATATTTTCTCCCTAAGTTCTCATTGATCTTTACTTTCTGTTCCTTCACCCATGGCTGACTGATGCTTTCATAATCTGGTGCTTTGATCAACAGGGAAGACCTTACAAGTAGGTGCAATAGTTGGCTGCCTACACAATGCCATTTGAAAGACCCCAGGGAAGTTCTTTTGCAACAATTCTCCCAAGAAAATCCCTTCAATCCCCTTCTAACAGAAAGAAGATTCCACCATTAGAGAGCCGCTCCTTGAAGTTGTTGAAATGGACAAATGCTTAGAAATGTATCAGGTCATATCCTTATCATCTGTTCCCTCCTTGACTAAAAGAGTTTTAAATTCTCTGCAGCTAATATCCAGAGAAGGCCCGGGACCTGATAGAGTAAGAAGATACATATCTATAATCATCCCTTTCTGGCCGGGTCCATCATGGTGCAGTGGTTAGAACTTCAGAACTTTAACCCAAGAGTCAGGAGGCTTGGGTTCCATCCTCAGCTTTACCATTTACTAGATTTATGACTGTGGCCAAGTCACTTGCTTTCTCTGGGTCTCAATTTTTACATGTGTCCATTGAGGGTGTTGAACCAAATTGTCTTTAAGGCTTTAAAGTTTAATGATTTTATGAGGGCTTTGAAGGCTCACCTCACTATTAAACTACTATACTAAAAATATGTACTTCATTCACCTCCTCTGGAAACAGAATTGTTTGCTAGAATAGAATTTAGCTACTGCCCGAGAGGACCTAGACGTATGAATAAATGAAGTGAGTGACTGAATGGATGGATGGATAGATGAAAAAGAATTTGCAAACATGTTCATGTTGGGCAAGTCATCTCTGCTCTGGGCAACTCTCTAATTATAAGTTGTAGGAAAAAAATGTTAATTTGCATTGGGAGGAGGACTTTCCCAACCTGGGAGTTCTCTATACCAGAATGAAGAAAACAACTGAAAAAAAAATCTATAAATTGTGCCAAAAGAAAGAATACATACACACACAGTTGGGTACAGAAATACTGAACAAGGAAATAGGAAGGAATGGGAAGAAGAAGGAAGAGCAATTAGGAAAAGGGCAGGTTAAGGAAGGGATTAATAAAAAAACAATAAAAATCTAATGATGAACAAAACTATAGTTCTTTTTGGGGAGGCAAAGAATAAAAATCTGAGAGAGTGACCATAAATTGGGGAATGGATGAACAAGTTATAATATATAAATGTAATTGAAGAGTAATGTACTGAACTCTTATCAATGTAATGACCAACCAGGATTCCAGAAGACTAATAATGAAACATGTTGTCTAACTCCTGATAGAGAAGTGAAAGACTCAGAAGGCAAAATGAGATAAATTTTTTGGACATGCCCAATGTGGAAATGTGCTTTGATTAATTATACAAATTTGTAAATGGGTTGTGTTTTTCTTGTGATCTCAATTGGGCACACATGAGGATTGGGGATAGTTAGTGAAAAGATGGCTCTTAGCTGATTATACCAGTT
The DNA here is from genome assembly GCF_019393635.1 of Dromiciops gliroides. NCBI lineage: Eukaryota > Metazoa > Chordata > Mammalia > Microbiotheria > Microbiotheriidae > Dromiciops > Dromiciops gliroides. The sequence goes on along the minus strand of NC_057861.1, from coordinate 148,506,475 downwards.
GCTACTTTTTTCCAAAAAAAAAAGACCTCACACTTTCTCTTAGCACAGTGCCTAGCACATCATGGGCACTTAATAAATGTTTATTGACTGGTGAACAGACAAAGGCACACATGGAACATGGGCCAGGTCCTGATGCTCTATGTATATCTGTGACTATGCTATACATTTGTCTTTTGAATGAGAAATTATGGGGGGCAATGGACAAGAAGCACAGATGGAAGTTTTAGGATACATTTTAAAAAACTGTCTCTTAGGGGCAGCTAGGTGGCGCAGTGGATAGAGTCCTGGCCCTGGATTCAGGAGTACCTGAGTTCAAATCTGGCCTCAGACCCTTGACATTTACTAGCTGTGTGACCCTGGGCAAGTCACTTAACCCCAATTACCTCACCAAAAAACAAACAAAAAAAAACCTGTCTCTTAAACATTAAACTGTTTTAAGAAGAGTTTTAACCTACATTGTTCCATGTGGCACAGCTATAGAAAGGAGGGCAATTTCCAAATTAGAAAAACACACTGATCAAACATGGGGTGTGGTTCCTTGAGGAAGGCTCCAGGAACAGACAGTAGCCACAACCACAGACCAAAGGACAATGTTCTCATGTGTACAAAGACCTGTTAGTCTGGTCTCTGCCTTTTGGTGAGGTCCACACTCTAATGTAACAGGACAAGGCAAGCAGTCCACTAGCGTTAGAGCCTTCCAGGCCCTGCACTAAGCGGCTTACATCTCAGATCTTAAAGGGCATGCATGTTTTTGTGTCTCTATCAGTGTTATATCCTGGCTATTGTAGTGAGTGGAAGGAACAGCAAACGCCCAGACCTTCCACATTCTTATGCTGTCGGTTACACATGGACTATGTGGCCCTGTGTAAAGATAACATGATAGGTGAGGTGACCTTGGGAAGTCACTTCCAACTTATATTACTAGGATTCAAATATCCTCTCTTTCAATACCTGAAAGAACACTTCTTATTACTGAATTTGAAAGGAGACTTTCAAAGGTACAGTGCAAAAAGCAAACAAAGTTTCCCCATCTCAATCAGCCAAAAGAGATTGAATTGGCATTTCCCCAGGTGCTAATGTTTTAAAACTTTGTTTATGCATTCAAAAGGGGCTAGATGAACAGAACTGGGACAAAGACCAGGAGTGGTCACAAGGGTGCCTTGATGTGAGAGGCCCTGAATGACCCACCTAACCCAACACGCGCGCCCGCGCACACACACACACACACACACACACACACACACACACAGAGTGACCTGTAATGGAACTGGAAATCCCCACCAAAATTGACATTTTAAGGTTAAAGTGACATAAGGTTTAAGTGACATTGAAGGCCTCTGTAAAAATGCAAAGCTGTTATTTTGGAGGAATAAATTCTTAAAGGTACTTTCTTATCGATTGAGGATGTGGGAGAGTGTCCTAAAGAAGTGAAGAAAGTAAATTTTTATGGAGAAAGTCTGGGTCCATTGTATTAGGTCTCCATCCTAAGTACAAGATCCAATTAGAGGGCACAAAGATTTTTTTCTAGGCAGTCAAGGGGATTTTTGCTCTCCCCCTCTCAACTTAGAAAGTCCCTAATCTTTCATCCAAGAAGAAATCATATAACCTAATATTGTATTGTTTCCTTTTAATGAAGTGGCCTTATTTGAGTAATTGTTTTTATTGTATAAAAGTCTGTCTCCCCGAGTATTGGGGTCCAGCCATAAGCTGAGAAAGGAGACAGGTCCTGAATTGTTAGGGAATGGGTATGCATTGCTTAATAAATCTAAATGCTAGGAAGCCGGAACCTTTGTTTTCCTCAGTCATTTCATCTTTCACCAGCCACAAACAAAATGTCTTTCACTGGCTATCTATATAAACAGGGGAAAGTTAATTAGCTTATCTACCTCTCAGGTAATTCGTGTGTAAAATGAGAACAACTTCCTTGGACCTAATTCAATTTAATTCGATTCAATAAACATTTCTTAAAGGACTACTATGTGCCTGGCACTGTGTTAAGCACTAGGAATACAAAAAGAGGCAAAAGACAGTGTCTACCCTCAAGGAATTTACAATCTAATGGAGGAGACAACACGCAAATAAATATATACAAAGCAAGCTATATACAGGATAAAAAGGAAATAATTAACGAAGAGAAGGCACTGGAATTAGGAGGGATCAGGATTTGCAGATTCACAGGAAAATCTTCTATATAAGTAAAATTACATAGTGTAATGGAAAGAACACAGCACTTAAAGTCACAAGAGACCTGGGTTCAAATGACTTGGCTGTCATTTAATCACTGTATGCCCAATTTCCTCATTAGGAAAAAGGTGTGGATATCTTTAGTAATCTCACAAGGTTGAGGTAAGGGTTAAATAAACAACTTATGCAAATCATTTTGCAAACCTTAAACCCTATGCGAATGTCTGCTCTTATCAGATTTCTGTTGCTCACCTCCCCTGTTAAGTCGTGGACTCACTTTATTAGAAAGCAGGGGCAGGGGCAGCTAGATGGCACAGTGGATAAAGCACTGGCCTTGGATTCAGGAGGACCTGAGTTCAAATCCAGCCTCAGACACCTGACACTTAACTAGCTGTGTGACCCTCATTTACCTCATTACCCTGCGAAAGAAAGAAAGAAAGAAAGAAAGAAAGAAAGAAAGAAAGAAAGAAAGAAAGAAAGAAAGAAAGAAAGAAAGAAAGAAGGGGTAATGGTGCCCAGCTTCACAATCTTCCAGATGCACCATGTGAGTAATTTTACCCAAAGAACCCCTCGTGCATTTCCCTACCACAATAGCGAGTCGCTTCAAGTTGGTATTCTGCTTTCTCCCCAGCTCCTCAGATGGCTCTGTTTCCAAATACTGAAACACATTATGGCAGGCCACCAGCTACATCATATAATCAAATAGATGAATCACAAGGCAATTTCCTTCAGCTTACTTAATAGGACGCCCCCCCCAACCTCTTTGCTGTGTCTGCCTTATCTTATTAAAATATAAATTAAAGTTTACTATTTTCAACTGTCTGATTTCCCTCCCCCTTTCTTTTTCTTCTTTTTTTTTTTCAAAAAGAAAAGCTGACTGCTAAAGTTACCCTGCTCACAATTCCGTCTTCTGCCTATTTCTGATGAATCACAATCTCCCTCTTCCATTGGACTTGACATTTCCCCAGCCATCTCTTAGAAGACCCCTCCTCCTTCCAACATTCATAAGAAATGAAAATAACTCCCGGCTACAATTCTTCCATCAGATCTTTATTTTGAAACATCTGCACTACAATTATTCCTAGCCTTTAAGCTAGACCAGCAAATAAAAATATAGTTACAAATACCTCAAACAGATGTCCAGTGAATAGAACTTCCAAATTGTTCTGAATCACCAATGTCCTGGACCAGATTTCTCCAAGCAAAACATAGCCCTGAGACCCTAAATATACCAGTGGGACACCCCCTGAATTTGTCCTATGCTTCAAATGTTCCAGAAGTGCATGTGAAATTAGAATGACTTCCTTCAGTCAAATAAAGTGGTTAAAGTTTGTGGCCCAGCAGGAAGTGCAGCTGTTTACCTTTGATACTGTGAGATGAATCCATGGCTTCACAGTTGTGAGTTGAATACTACGGCTCACAAGTATAAATTTCAACTTTCTGTCTGCCTTCTCACCCTATGTGATTCCTGTCCTTGTCTTTCTGAAAAAGGCTCCACAAAGGACACACACACACACACACACACACACACACACACACACGTGTGTGTGTGTGTGTGTGCTGTAGGTCTATCTCTTGTTCTTAGCCAGGTGGTGCAGTGGATAGGATGTTAGCCCTAGTGTCAGGAAACTGAGTTTAAATTTCATTTCAGACACTTCATAGCTGTTCCACCCTTTGCAAGTCACTTAACCTCTGAGTGCCTCAGTTTCTTCGACTGAAAAATAGAATAATAGCATCTACCTCTCAGGGTTGTCTTGAGGATCAAATGAAGTAGAGTTCTTTGTACTCTATTGTACTCAATAAATGCTTATTTCCTTCCTCTCCCTTCTCTTGTTTTCTTAATATTTTGTGAGTATCAATGCAGCATTTGGACTATCCATCTCTCTCTTACCCTCTCACTCTTTTCTTTTTTTTTTCTTTTTTTTGCAAGGCAATGAGGGTTAAGTGACTTGCCCAGGGTCACACAGCTAATAAGTGTCACGTGTCTGAGACTGGATTTGAACTCAGGTCCTCCTGAATTCAGGGCCGGTGCTTTGTCCACTGCTCCACCTAGCCACCCCACCCTCTCACTCTATGATGGACTCACATCCTTTTACAGACATACATCTTCTCAATGATATTTTTTAAGAAGGAAATCAGAATTTCTTAAGCACCTACTATGTATCAGATACTGCATTAATCCCTTCACAAATATTATCTCATTTCTTTCTACAACCCTTGGAGGTAGGTGCTACTACTATCTTCTATTTATAATTGAGGAAACTGAGGTAGACAGAGGTGAAGTCACAAAGCTAATAAATCTCTAAGGCTAAATTTGAACTCAGATCTTTCCAACTCCATGTCCAGCACTCTATCCACTGCAATACTGCTCTGAGGAACATAGACTAAAATACTCTTGTCCCTCATCAATGGAAGTCTTTCAGAAAAGATCAGATGACCTTTTGTCCAGGATACTGTTTTGGGGTTAGCCAATATATTTCAGGTATGGATAGGTCTAAAGGTCTTCTGAGGTTTCTTCCATTTCTCTAACTCGAGTATTTGATGCTTCCCAGTGTTCTTTATGTCATCTGCAGTCTTGATTTCTTCTGGGATCTTGGCATTCCATAACTTACCCTCATCTGGCATCTCAGGCTGAATGTTGGCATTTAAAAAATAGGTTTTTGAGCAACAAGAAGCTCCAGATCATGGAAAGAGCTTTACCGTTTCCCAGATGTGACCCAGCCTGATCTTTTCCTCCTCTTTGGACCCAGGTCTATCTACAGCATTTGTCCAAAACAGACACTGCCGTACTAATTCAACAGACTGCTCAGCAAACCAAATGTTACATTCTGGGCAATATGCATTTGCCATTCACTTCAATTTTCCAAAGTGGATGGTTTAATCCAAGAGCATTTGAATAACTATGCACTGTATTGAAGAGACTCCTGGGACTCAATGTTCTTTGCAAATGGGAAGATTTGGAGAACCTAGAGGAAATTCGTCTTCCCTTTTGGACTTTGCAAGAGTATGTATGTATGTATGTATGTACACACCCATACATCTATGTCTGTATATGCAGATACACACATATACACATAAAGTACATCCTCTGTGACACTAGTAAACATCTTACATGAATATATGTCTCCTTGTTTTATTCGTAGCTTAATGTTGATATTCAGCAGACTATTGAACAAAGTTGTAAAATTGAATGATTTCAACGTATTACAAGGAAGACCTCCTGCTTGAGAAGAGATCTAACTCTGCATTTCATTCTGTTGAATCAAATGCCGTCTCCTTCAAGAAGCTTTTCCCAATTTCCCCAGTTTGTTGTTCTTGTCATTGTTGTTCAATCATTTCAGTTGTGTCTCAGTCTCCATGACCTCATTTGGGGCTTTCTTGACAAAGATACTGGAGTAGTTTGCCATTTCCTTCTCCAGTTCATTTACCAGATGAGGAAACTGAGGCCAATGGCATTAAGTGACTTGCTCAGGGCCACACAGCTAGTAAGTGATTTGAACTCAGGAAGTTGTCTTCCTGACTCCAAACTTGGCACTCTCCACTGTGCCATCTAGCTCCCCAGTTGTTAGTACCTCTCAAGTCACCATGTATTTACTTTAGATAGACAAGCATACTAATAGATATAGCACTTATATGCATATATGTCTTATTTATACACCTGTTTATATCCTGTGTAGACATATATAGTAGATATATTTTATACATATGCATTTATGGCCCTATATCTATTTACCTATAAACATGTATATGTCTTACAAGTGAACATGCTATGTGAACATGTTAGTAGAATATAAGATCTTTGAGGGCTGGGGCTACTTTTAAAATTCATATTCCCAGGACATAGCACAATGCCTAGAACATAGCAAATGTTTAATAAATGTTTGTTGAAGAAAATGTTTGTTGAGTGATTGATAAAGTGGTTAACCTCAGAATCAGGAATACTTGAGTTCAAATCTTGCCTTTGACATTTACTAATTGTGTGATCATGGGAAAGTAATTCAACCTTTCACTGTCCTCTCAAGCAGGTATAAGGTATAAGTTATGGACCAGTTGCTGATCTGCATCAATAGAAGGGATTTTCAAAGTTTCCTTAGAGTGAAAAAAATCACAGCTCTGGACAAAATACATACACATATACATAATATGTGTGTATACATATGTGTATATGCATACATACAAATATACACATATATTTTTCTGTATGTTGCAATGTCTATAATAATGGAGATTTTGTGTAGCTAGGTAGTGCAGTGCACAGAGTGCCAGACCAAGAATCAAGAAGACTCATCTTCCTGAGTTCGAATTTGGCCTAAGACACTAACTAGCTGTGTGACACGGGGGAAGTCACTTAAATTTGCTTGCCTCAGTTTCCTCATCTATTAAATGAACTAGTATATTGATCTAGTATATTTGCCAAGAAAACCCGAAATGGGATCACCAAGTCAGATATGACTGAAAATGACTGAACAATAATAGTGTTGATTTGGCTTGCCTATGAAATTCTGTCTTGGAGTGAGACCCAACTAAGACCTTCTTATGTTTTCATCAAGGGTAACGTGTATGTGCTTATAGATAATTCTCATAAAGGCTTTAAAGTAATGAAAAACTAACACTTTATTGGTCACACCTATTGTGACTTTTTTTTGTTCCTTTGGAATCTCCCCACTCTGTTATCTTGCAAACTGATACTGAGTGCCTTTAAAATTATATTAGCTCCAAAACAGATTTCTTCAGTAGATATTTGATCAAATCCAGACACTCTTCAGAGTATCCAGATTAATCTTCCTAGGCGATATTGTCATTTCCTCACATATTACATCAGTTACACAGGTGTTAATGTAGGAATAGGACATAGTTCTACCATTCTCTGTAGATAAAATACTCAATTATAGAAATGTCTGCAGATATGTTCCAATTACCATCTATTTATTGTCCTTCCATTTTCATGTGCAAATGCTCTTAAGATGATCTGGCTTTTCTGGTTCTCACTCTCATCTCTCTGCAGGCTTGTTTTCCCTTTCATTGCTCCTCTCTGATTTATCATGAGATATTGCTTTGAATCTTCAATGATCTTCCTTTCTAATGTTCTGACCTCAATGCCCTTGTCTCCAAAGTTTTCCTATTTAGCAAGGCATTTTTTATACTTTTGTCTAAAGTGATTTCTACAGTCTTTCAGTCCTTTGGGGGCACAGGGCAGACACCTATTTTTAATAGTAGGGGCAAAGTCTGTGCTTTTATCCATTGCCCACTTTTAAAGTCTACTCCTTTCTTAAATGTATTGGATTGGGAAAGATACAGATGCATGGTATTCTTGTCATATTTATCATTTATTATGTCTTCCTTTACAAATACCACCTCTTGGGGCAGCTAGGTGGTGCAGTGGATAAAGCACCGGCCCTGGATTCAGGAGGACCTGAGTTCAAATCCGGCCTCAGACACTTGACACTTACTGGCTGTGTGACCCTGGGCAAGTCACTTAACCCCAATTGCATCACCAAAACAACAACAACAATAAAAACAAATGTTGGGGGGCAACTAGGTGGTGCAGTGGATAAATCACCGGCCCTGGATTCAGAAGGACCTGAGTTCAAATCCAGCCTCAGACACTTGATACTTACTAGCTGTGTGACCCTGAGCAAATCCCTTAACCCTCATTGCCTGGCAAAAAGAAAAAAATGTTGAAAACTATCTTTACATGTAAGTGAAAAAAAAATATATATATATATATATATATATATTTGTTGAATTTGAACTTGAATCTTTCTGCTTGGACCCAGACAGCAGAACTAGGACCAATGAATGATACAGTTACAAAAAGCAAAACAAAACAGAAAACCCTGGTGTTATGTTTAATATACAAAAAAGAATTTCCTCAGAACAGGAACTAGCCAAAACTGGAATTCTCTGCTTTGGAGCCACGTGGCTATTGTTCGAAGGACATTTCACCTCTAGGAAAGAAGTCAAGGGAGTCACAAGAACTGTCTTCAAGGAATTAAAAGGCTGCTATGTAGAAGAGGGGTCATGCTAGTCTTGCTTGAAGCAATAGATGGAAGTTGCAAAGAAATAAATTCAGGCTTAACATTAGGAAAAACATTCTCACCCTTAGAGCTGTCCAAGAGGGGAATGTGCTGCCCAAGGAGGTGGTCTTCAGACTACCTGGAAATCGGGGGGTGAGGGGTTGTTTTCAGACCAAGGCTGAATGACCACTTGTTTGGTGTGATGTAGCCGGGAATCATTTTTGAGTTGTAGCTTGTCTAGACGGACACTTTGGTTCCTTCCAACTCTGAAATTCTCTTTTTCTGGGAACTTACCTTCATACACAACCAGCCAGAGGAAAGTATCAGTTGTATATGACCTATGTTGTCCTGTTCTGGGCTAAGCAGCAGAGGCACAATGAGAAAGCCTGGGACTATGTAAGAGTGACAAACTGCTCTCAAGGCTGAGCCATTTGGGTTGCCAGAGTTTCCTGGGTAATGAGTAACACGGCAGTCTCATACAATTTAAGAGCTGAAAGAGACCCTGAAATGTCTCACTCCCTTTATTGAATAGGTGCGAAAATGGGTCCAGAGAATTAAAGTGACTTGCTCGGGGCCACCTAGGTAGTATGTCAGAGTCAGGATTTGAACTCAGGTTCTCTGACTACAATTCTGTGCTCTTCCCACTATTCCACATGAGCTTTCCAATACACTGTAGCAAGGAATAGTAAAGGGAAGCAGGTATGAAGTTAACTGTTTGAGTATGGCTCCAAAAATGCCCAGGGAGATAGAGAAATGAGACTAAGAGGGGCATGTGGGGCACAGTGTACATTGTGAAAGATCGTATGAATTTTCACTCCAGCAAAGTTTGTAACCCTCTCCCATCCTGCCCCACACCTGTAGGGAGATAGTATAAAAATAGAGTTAAATAGAATTAACATCAGAAGGAAGAATTATGCTAAAACAACACCAGACCAGGCCTAGGACTTAGAATAACCAGCTTACAATTTTATAATTCTTTATGACTTCCTCTTTTGCTTTTGCCAAGTCCAAACCTATTGGCCTTCAGGGAGAGCTGCAAGGCCCATCTGTTCAATGTGCCAGATTGGAGAAGAAGCTCAGTCAAGCTATTGCTATTACTTAGCATTTAGATGACCCCTAATACTTCCTAAGTACTTTACAAATGTATCACCTAAAAATATCTTTGCTTTACTATAATTCCTAGTCCCCAGGGTGTAGATGATGGGAATGTTCTTTAAACCCAATTATGTCCATGCTGTTGTTGCTGCTGCTCTGTATAATATGAAATAATAATAATAGATAAGGTCTTTAGAATGAGCTCTATAAACAGCAATCACAATCATCTCATTTAGGGAAGGAAAACATTAAGAATTTTTTTCAAACATTTTTTATTTCTTTTTTTACAAGACATGTAGGTAAAAACTGGCATATTCTGAAAAAAGATAGAAAACAGTAATAAAAATCAACATTTTCCCATTAAGAAATCTGTTCATAAATACACATTATCAAATATTAAAATGTTTATTCTTTCTGCAGAATAATAATAATAATAAATATGGCATAGCTGTGACATACACGAGGGCTATTGCCAAGTACCAGAGGTACATGGGCACAGAGAAATGTTTTATAAAAGCTCAGACCATTGCTTGTATTCAGACATTTGGCATTTGCGCTCCTGATTGTAATAATCAGACTTTTTTTCTTAAAGGTCTGATTTTTTTAATGGCTCCGTGGCATAACAAAAGATGATTATTTTTAAAGAGTATTTTGACTAGAGGGAGAACTTGGTTAAAAGGATTTCTCCTCTAAATCAACGACACACACCAAGAAGGTAAGCTACATATTCAAGGATATATAATCTTTGACACCATATGAAGGGTACATATATCAATTAGCTAGTCAACAGAACTGAAGATTTCTAGCTGCGGGCACTTAACAAAACTGATTTCTAGGTTCAGTTTCCAGTGAGGTCGGTCACTTCTTTTCACAGCTTTATGAAAGAACAATAACATCATAGTAATGAGGCCAGCACTCCAGTTGTAACTCTATAAAGCATTAACAAGGCACCTCTGAGTTTGACTGGGGAGGCCATTCCTATCAGGGCAGGGAGGAGTGGGGGACAGGACAAATTTCCCCATCATGAATAACCCTCAGAAGGTTGCTCTATATAGACTTAGGCCATGTTGGCTTCAAATTCACTGGGCAGGGCACTGGATAAAGTTATGGCAATAAAGAAATGTTTTTGTCCTACATATTCCATTTTTATCTTTTAAATTCTGCTGCTATCAAAAAGAGAGAAGAAAAAACCTATCAACAGCAAAATTTGCCCCTACAGTGAATCTGGATGGATTCAGGTCACGAAGACAAGCCTTTTCCTATGAATCAATACTGACAAGTAACAAAGATCTCTCTTTTCCCATGCACTGTGTAGCACGTTGCTAATTCCCAACCGCAATGGGGACACCGAGTCTAAAGATGAGTGAGCATCCAATCTAATGTAGATTGATTATTGGTCCCAATGGACTTCAACAACATCCACGAAGGAGGACATCTTGGAGAGGCCAACGCTTCTAAAGCACAGAGAGGTCGTGGCAAGACTTGGATTTCAGCTTGAAGGCCATGTTCTTGTTATTCTTGGCCACTATCTTGCCCCAGAACCGCCGGGCTTTCTTGGGGATGCTCTCTCTCCTCTTCTGGTAGGCCAGCCTCCTCTCGTTCTTCTCCTTGCTATCTCGTCTCAGGCGCACCTGCCGGACAATGCCTTCAAACAGCTCCTTCACATTGTGCTGGACTGCAGCGGAGGTCTCAATGAACTTGCAATCAAAGACTACTGCACATGCTCTCCCTTCTGCAAGAAAAGAGGTGGAAACTCATGAAGTCAGATCTGCTGATCTTCTGAGGGAGCTAAGGGGTAGCAAGGAAAGAGTGCTAGACTTGGATTCAAATTCAAATACTGACTCTCTCAGTTATGAACTGTGTGACCCTGGAACAAGTCAACTGACTGTAATTTCCTTATGTGTAAAATGGGGATTAATAATAACACCTAGCTCTCAGGGTTGTTGTGAGGATCAAACAAGGTAACAGAAGTAAAGTGGTTTGCAAACCTCATGGTACTATATAAATATGAGTTTTCATCATCATCTTCTTCTATTGTTGGGCTTGGCCTTCTGAGGGTTACATAAGTAGATAAACAACCTGAACATTTGGCTTCTTTTTATTCTGACATTGCCACAGATGTGGATTTTAGTCATCCATAGCCAATGGTTATAGCGTACCCCTTTCACCATAATGAGGCACATTCTCCCAATGCATAAAATGAAGCAAATAATCTTGCAGAAAAAGCCTTGGAAAACAGAAGTCAGCGCTTCAGATACAGGATCCATCACAAAGAAGTGGTGTGACCTTCAGCAAGTCATGATACTGTGATAGATCAGGTTTTTTTCTACTCAAAATAGCTACTATAATGCTTGTCCTTCTCTACCTAGGAGGATTGCTTTGAGAATTCAAGACGTATAATATGTAAAAACTTGTGCTGCTTCATATAAAATTGGACAGTCCCAGTGAAACATCAGCAGCCACCCTCCCCCACCAACCAAGATATTTTTTAAACCAGAGGAAGGCTTCTAGAGCATTGTGTAAATCCCCATACAGAACATCTATGGTAAAACTTGAAAGTGGATCACACCAGAAAAATGGCAATCAATGCTTGTAGGAGGCAGGCCCATGCAGATAAAATCACAAATTTAACAAAATAAAGCAACATATCTAAAATATCATTTTTAAAATATGTGAATACTATACAAATTTGTGCTATAGCACCATAAGGATGCCAAAATTGAGTCGGACACTTTTTAGGTGTCTAGGAAACTGTCTCATAAGAATTAAGTAGCAATCTGCTAAAAGGTCAACCCAATGTCATGGAAGATTTACTTTCAATTTCTAAAAACTTTCCAAGTTCCTCCCAAGATACACCTTACATGCAAGAATAATTCAACTTGATACATTTCTTTTGTCATGTCAATATTTCATTTTTGCTACATGAGTTTTTAAAATGTCATAGCCCAAACTTCATTTCAAACTACAATCACTTCCTTTCAAATATTTCTAGATTCTGAAGTAGTTAGTATCTACCATAACCTACATTCTGCCTTACCACATCCAACCTCAACCACAATAGTGCCAACAAAGATAAATGAATCACTGTGGTCCACAGCTAGGACTTCCCTGGAACTCTACTTCAGACCTTTAGTCATAGAGAATAGGGAAACAACCATTGAAAAGAAGGGGCCAAGTGACTATATTACTTGCACAGCTGCACATACCTGACACAGAAACTTCTCGGCACCGCACCAGGTCGCTTTTGTTCCCAACTAAAATAATAGGAATGTCTTCTGTTTGGCGAGCCCGGCGAAGCTGGATTCGAAGCTCAGATGCCTTCTCAAAACTTGCTCTGTCAGTGATGGAGTAGACAATCAGGTAGGCATCCCCCACCTGCATGCAATGATCTTGGAGCCATTCATTTTCCCCCTGATGGAATGAGAAACACTTTCATGACAACCCACTTCAATTATAGTATATGAATGTGACGATATACCATTGTACCATATGGACTGACAAATGGTATGGTTTCAGAGAAAATAGGGAAAATTTATTTGACCTGATTAAGAGTCAAGTTAGCAGAACCAGGATAAGAATTTATATAATAATAACATTGTAAAAATAAACAAATTTGAAATATTTAAAAACTCTGATCAACACAATGAATAACCATGATGCCAGAGTACCAATGATAAAGAATGCTTTTGATAGAGAGGTGGATTAAATATGTAGAATGAGACATATTTTTGAACCCAGCCAATGTGGGGATTTGTTTTGCTTGACTATGCATATTTGTTACAAGAGTATTATTTGTATTTGTGTTTTCCAGTTGAGGAGGAAGAAGTGGAAAGGATAGGAAAAAATGCTTGTTAATATAAGAAAATTTTAATTTAAAAAATAAAGTGGAGGGGCAGCTAGATGGCACAGTGGATAGAGCACCAGGCCTGGAGTCAGGAGTACCTGAGTTCAAATCCAACCTCAGACACTTAACACGGACTAGCTGTGTGACCCTGGGGGCAAGTCACTTAACCCCAATTACCTCACTAAAAATAAATAAATAAATAAAGAGGAACAAACTGAAAAAAACATCAACTAAGCCATCAACAGACATTAATTAAATGGCTACTCTATACTAGGCTCTATAAGATTCAAAAGTGAGATGATCCCTGCTCTCAAGAGTCTAGTAGGGGAGACAAAATGTACATATAGAAGCATATACAAAATAAATACAAGATAGTTAAGGGGGAAAGCATTAGCAACCAATGAGGATGGAGAGGAAGCTATTCAGCAAAACCTCATTTAGAAAGTGAGCACAACTTGGAAGAGAAATGAGAAGTGCTTTGGGAAGAAGAGATGTGTATCACTTCTCTGGGCCTCAGTCTCCATAACTGTAAAATACATGGTAAAAGGTGGTAAGGATGGGATGGGGTTAACTGCATAATCTCTGAGGTTCTTCCCAGTCATATCAATCTAGGATTCTAATACATAAACACCATATGTTGAATCGAGAATAAGCATCAAGCTACATCAAGAAAGAACCTTTTCTACCTCCTAAAGCTCACCAAGATGTCTTCCTAAATGATGGTGATGAAACATCATCAATAAGTATAAAATTATTATAAGGTATTTACAAGCATAGGAGAACCTTGTCATTCAACAAACATTTGTTTGGGTTATTTTTAAATAATGTTTTATTTTTCCCCAATTACATGTAAAAATAATTTTTAACATTCTTTTTTTTTAAAGATTTGAATTTCAACTTCCATTCTTTTCTTCCTCCTTCTCCTCACCCCTCCCTGATATATGGAAGGCAATCTGATATAGGTTATACATGTGCAATCGCATAAAACATTTCCAAACATTAGTCATTTTCTACAAAAAGACTTGAAGAGAGAGAGGAACAGTACACTTCAGTCTAAAATCAGACAATATCAGTTCTTTCTTTTGAAATGAATAGCATTTTTCATCATGAGTCCCTTGGGATTGTCTTGGGTTATTATATGGCTGAGAATAGCTAAATTATTCATAGTTCTTCATCATACAATATTGCTATTAGTATGTACAATGTTCTTCTGGTTCTGCTCACTTAATTTTGTATCAGTTCATATAAGTCTTTACAGCTCTTTCTAAAGTCAACCTGCTTGTCATTTCTTATAGCACAACATTACAATCATATGCCACAACTTATTCAGCCATTCCCCAATTGATGGGCATCCCCTCAATTTCCAATTCTCAGCCACCATGAAAAGAGCTATGAGAAATATTTTGTATAAATATTTTTAAACTCTTTGGGTTACAGACCAATCAGGGGTATTGCTTGATCAAAGGGTATGCACAGTTTTATAGCCCTTTGGGTGTAGTCAACAAACACTTGATAAGGGCTTTCTGTTTGAGAGTCTTTTACTAGGTGCTGAAGTAGGTACAAAAGTTAGATAAGACATGATCCCTGTGCAAACTTGTCATATTCATTTGAGAGCTGTAAATTGGAGTCCTTCTGGAAAAAGCAAATGGTGAAGGTTGGAGGTTGGAATGACAGTTTTACGTAGTTTCACATGGTTTGAAATAGGCTACTACTGGGGCAGCTAGATGGCGCAGTGGATAGAGCACTGGCCCTGGAGTCAGGAGTACCTGAGTTCAAATCTGGCCTCAGACACTTAACACTTACTGGCTTGTGACCCTGGGCAAGTCACTTAACCCCAATTGCCTCACTAAAAAAAATAAATAAATAAAAAATATATATATTTAAAAATATAATTGGAAAATATTTAATAAAACAAATAAAAGCATGAAATAGGCTACTACCCTCCTATGAATGATGATTTTCTTACCATTGACAAAATAAAATATTTTACTGGTTATAAGGTCAAGGAACTGGAACTTGTCTCTGGTTCAGACCCTTGCTTATGAAAAACTTCTTTCTTTAGGACTGGTAGACAAATATAACTGAAGCCACATACCTTATTTTCCCACATGTCCAACAAGATGATGGTTGCACTTTCCCCATCAACAATCAGGGTTCGTTCATAAGTATCTTCTAAAAGAGAAAGCAAAAATGATATTGAAGGTAGAAACCTAGAAGTGATGCTCTTGGACGGAAGGACTGTGGCTAAGAATCACAGGATGACAGGCCTAGAGATGGAAGGGAACTTAAAGGCCATTTAATCCAATCTCTACCTTTAACATTTAATGCAACTCGGGCTGCTAGGTGGCGCAGTGGATAAAGCACCAGTCCTGGATTCAGGAGGACCTGAGTTCAAATCCGGCCTCAGACACTTGACACTTACTAGCTGTGTGACCCTGGGCAAGACACTTAACCCCCATTGCCCCGCAAAAAAACAAACAAACAAACAAACAAAAACATATAATGCAACTATAAGGTATCAGGAAGACCCGAGTGTAAATCTTGCCTCAGACACCTACTAGCGGTATGAGACTGGGCAAGTCACTTAATCTGTTTGCCTCAGTTTCCTCATTTGTAAAATGGGAACAACAAGGACACCTACTTCATAAGTCTAGTGTGAAGATCAAATGAGATAACATATTCAAAGTTTTTGGCAAACCTTAAATCACTATAGATGGGGCAGCTAGGTGGCGCAGTGGATAGAGCACTGGCCCTGGAATCAGGAGCACCTGAGTTCAAATCCGGCCTCAGACACTTAACACTTACTAGCTGTGTGACCCTGGGCAAGTCACTTAACCCCAATTGCCTCACTAAAAAAAAAAAATCAGTATAGAAATGCTAGGTATTATTTGTTTTCTACAGCCCCATAGAAGTAAGCATAAATATTACAGTAAGTAGCCAAGCTGAGATTTAAACCCAGCTTCTGCCTCAAGCCTCTCCTTCATATGTTCATATGGTGACACCATAGAGGTCGCCTTGTCCAGCTCTGCCCCATCCCTTACTTAACTCATGAGAAAACAAGAGGCCCAGAGAGGGTTAGAGATTTGTCCAAGATCACTCAAGGAGGAAATGGCAGAAGGGGAAAATCCAGGGCTCCCCCCCACTCCCGTACTAGGCTGCTGCTTCTTGTTGTCATTGTTCTTCAGTTCTTTTGCAATCATCTCCAACTTTCCATCTGGGGGTTACTTGGTAGAGATACTGAAGTGGTTTGCCATTCTTGTCTCCAGCTCATTTTACAGATGAGGAAACTGAGGTAGACAGGGTTCCATGGGACTTGCCCAGGATCACACAACTATTAAGTGTCAAGTGTATGAGGTCTGATTTGAACTCGGGTCTTCCTGAATCCAGGGCCAATGCTTTATCCACTGCACCACCTAACTGCCCCCTAGGAATGACTGTTAAACCATTGCATAGCACGTAGGCCACTTCCACTCCCACACCATGCACAGTTTGAACAAATGGAGGCCATTTTATGGAACCTGAACATTATCTATAAGAAAGCACAATATGGGGATAACCACTATATAAGCCTCCCTGGCTCAGAGCCAATGGCCATTGTGCACAAGGAAATATAAGGCATTCCTGTATCTACAAAAGAGTATGACTAGCTTTCTTTAACCACACACACAAAAGCCTTTATCCTCACTTTATAGTCAATCAATTGTGACTTGTAGTCATTCTCATGACTATGAGGACCATATTTCTTGGTGATTTGGGGGCAAGTACACCATCCCTAGTTTTATTCTTCCAAGAGGGGAAAAAAACAGAGAAAGATCTTGAGACACTCATAGCGTTGGCTCCAGTTTTCTTTATCCCTTTTTTGAAAAACATAATTAATTCTCCAGGAATACACAGAGCTTATTTTACCATTGGAGTACAACAGAAGTAGCAGCTACAGCTCTATTTAGTAATGGAAACTTTCCTTCCCCTCCCTTGTTCTGAAACTGTTTGTGGGTGAAGGGTGAGCACAATGTGCAAACATAGTTAGAGTCCAGGGGAATGGTTGGGCAGGGAGCAGAGGGGAAGGATTAGGCAAAAGAACGGGGAAAGAAGACAAGATTTTGCAGGAAGTTCTTCCATCCATGGACATACACCCAGACCCACTTAAAACATCTTTCCCTTTATTCTGACATTTCTTGCCTCTGCATTTTGATACTTGGAAATGTTTGATAGGATCTTCTTTCCCACTGAAGCAAGAAATTATTGTGGCCATCCTAGGAGTCTTGTTATGAATAAATCCTATCTTAACAGAGAAAGGAAGTGAACCGGGCACTATATAAATATATTGAGCCAGCCTCAAAGTCAGAAAGACCTGGGTTCAAGTCTCATTTCTGACAAGTACTGTCTTTATGACTCTGGTCAAGTCAGTTAACCTTTCAATACTCTAGGCCAGTGGCAGCTAAGTGGCGCAGTGGTTAGAACACTGGCCCTGGATTCAGGAGGTCCTGAGTTCAAATCCAGACTCACACTTGACACTTACTAGCTGTGTGACCCTGGGCAAGTCACTTAACCCTAATTGCCCCACAAAAAGAAAGAAAGAAAGAAAGAAAGAAAGAAAGAAAGAAAGAAAGAAAGAAAGAATACTCTAGGCCAAAGGTTCTCAAAGTATGATCTGGAGACTGATGGGGGTCCCCAAGACCCTTTGGGGGGGGGTGTTCAGTCATTCCAATCATGTCTTCATGACCCCATTTGGAGTTTTCTTGGAAAAGAAACTGGAGTGCTTTACCATTGCCTTCTCCAGCTCATTTTACAGATGAGAAAACTGAGACAAACAGGGTTGAGTGACTTACCCACAGTCACACAGCTAGTAAGTGCCAGGGGGTACATAAGGTTAAAACTATTTTTCATAAAAATTATAAAATAATTTAATTTCTAATACAATAAATATTGAGAGATATAAATCACATATTATTAAAAAACTCTTTGAAGGATCCTCCATAATTTTTTTAAATATAAAGGAGTCCTGAGACCAAAAGGACTGAGAATTATTTCTCTAAACAAGATAAGTTGGCAACCTGCATTGGTAAAGTGAGTTCCCTCATCCAGGAGTTCCCTAAGCCAATGAAATCATAGATGCAGGACAAAGCCCAACCCAATCTATCTAGCAAGTAAATAGGAATACCTCTCTGCCCCAGTTTATAATTCCTTCATCCTGAAGCTGTGAACAAGTGAGAGACAAGAAAAAAGCAACATATGGATGGTGAAGCCTGTCTGTTGGCTTCTGCCTCTGAGTGTTTATCTCTCAGCCTCCCCACCTCCATATGTGTTTATATCTATTCCCATCTTGAAAATGATCCCTATTCACGGATTGGATTAAAAATTCTTTATTCATGTCATGTGTGTCATTCCCTGAATATTCAGGAGGAATGAGATTTCAATAGGATGTGGTCATTATTTTATTTTAAGTACTTGTGGGTAGGACCTCTTGAATTCAACACGCAAACTTAAGAAAAACATTTCCCTGAACCTATAGAACCCTGAGTTTGTAATTTAAGGACTCAACACCAGATGTTAAGGTTACTAGGATTAATCACTCCCCTTGACCAAGGGTCAAATTGGCCAATTTCCTTGGGGAAGGTTTTTATCTTTTCTTTTAGGCCCCTCCCTAAACCCAGAATTTGCTCTTTGCACACCCACGACATGGACTTCCCTGGAAATCAGAATCAAAGAGGAAGTTTGGAGTCAAAGGAACAGTGTGGCCTGCACACAGACTGAAACAGATACCAACAACTGGAGAAAAAAAAAGAGGCAAAGACAACATTTTTCTGGGTTTTTAGAGAAAATCATAATGGGGAAGAAAGGGACCAAGAGACAGAAAATCCAAAGATCTTTAACACCACCACAAAAAAAGATAACTTTTCTTAAGGTTGTCATACTCATGTCTCTGCCTCTAAATCATTGTGAGCTTACAATAACAGGTCAGTAAGATACACAGCTGAACACTACTGTACTTTGCATGGGGTGCACGAGGAAATCTAAGATCATACGTGCACTTAACAACTTGCCTTGAGGACTCCATGATTGTCGTGGTATCATGAAAAGGGAACTACATTCAAATTACAATTGTTACATATTAGCTTGTGTGACCTTGGATAAGTCATTTTAAGTCCCTGAGGAACAATTTCCTCATCTGGAAAATGGGTCTAATAATACTTGTGCTACCTGTTTTAGAAACCTTAAAGTGTTATAGAAACATGAGTTCTTATTAAATGTAAATTATTTATTGATGGTCTTTAAAATTAAGTACCAGTAACTCAATTATCTAGGGGTCATCTCCTCTCTTGTTTATTTTATTTTTTTTGCCCTTTCTAGTGGGGAAGAGACAGAATGATGCAGGGAGAAAGAGAATTCAGTTCCTTGTGAGCTTCGGGGGGAATTTGGGGTGAGTGGCAGCAGAGAAAGGATTCAACTAACTGATTTTATGTTATATTTTTCAATTATCTGGGTGGAGCAAAGTTTTAGTAGTCCGTGCTATCTTCTCTCTTATTTACCTGTTGTTTCCCCTAATAGAATATAATCTCCCAGAAGGCAGGGGCTATTTAATTTTTGTCTTTGTATCTCTAGGACTGAGCAAAATGCCTGGCATGTAGAAGATGCCTAAGAAATACGAGTTGATTGATTGAATGAATGAGTGAATATCTAAAACCAGACTCATTATCTCCCCGCTTTCTGAACTTCCTTATTGCCAAGGGTTCTGTCCTTGAAAATCAAATCAAGATAAATTATATCATGCAATCTAAAAAGTTTCCAATATCTCTCAAATTCTCCAAAGAAGTGACCCCCCCAGGTAATATCCAATCTATCTATCTTTCCTAATCTTTTGCACAGTCTGACTCACAATACCACCCACTGGAAAATCTGTGAAATTAATCATAGTGTCTTGGAGTTGGAAGGGGCCCTGAAACTCATCTTCCCCCCAACCTCAATGTGCAGGCTACATTTCTTGTCTGTCTCAGGGAATCATATACATGTGAAAGCACTCTCAAGAGTTCGAAGAAACCAGTCCACAGGCATTTATTAAGTATCTACTCAGTGCCAGACACTGTGATATTAAGCACTAGACAAAAGTAGACTACTATCATATGGACATATGGCATTGGAGTAGCAACATGGCATAAAATTTAGAAAGTAGACTCTAGAACCAGCAAAACCTTGGTTCAAGTCCCGACTCTGGCACCAGAAGATGAAGGAGTGAAGGTCAAGTCTCCTATGTCTTCAGTGCCTCAGAGGTTGAATTGCAGACCGTTTGCTAACTTGCCTTAGAAGGGGGAATTTCCTCAATGGTAGCTGCCTCTAGCCAATGAAATCACAGATGTAAACAAAAAAGATGTCATCAATTCCCAGAAACAATATCTAAGTCTGGAAGGATCACCCAGATGCATGACATCAGTCAAATAACACCTATTGTGCCCAGAGTACTGTGTTAACTTCTAACCACAAAGTTTAGAAAAAATACACTTCCTGCCTTCATGTTGCTTAAAGTCTAGTCATGGGATATCTGGGAATATGCCCAGCTTGCTAGAGGGAGCTAGTTGACTCCTCTTTTAGCCACACCCCTGCCCTCCACCTCTGAAACAAGAAGAAAGATGCCTATCATGAAGCAGCTTCTATTCCTTCTTATCTTATTCAGAAAGAACACAGATTCCCCCTCTCCCTTTGCTTTACTATTTATTTATCTGTAGTCCTCCTTTTCTAGGAATAATGAATAAAGTCCTCTCTTATTTGCTTACAATTTAGCAGGCTTAACTGTACATCTCAGCAGACAGAGTGGATTTGATCATCCATTGGCTATAGGGCTGTCAACCAAACACTCCACCTCTCTACCATACTTCTTTCATCTATAAAATGGGTGATATGGTGTGGAGCCAGGTGGTAGGTGCAAAGACTTTGAAAATGTAGAACTGAAGACTTCTAAAAGAAGGGAGAGAGGGAAGGAAGGAAGGAGGGAAGGAAGGAAGGAAGGAAAGAAGGAAGGAAGGAAGGAAGGAAGGAAGGAAGGAAGGAAGGAAGGAAGGAAGGAAGGAAGGAAGGAAGGAAGGAAGGAAGGAAGGAAGGAAGGAAGGAAACAAGTATTAAGTACCTACTATAGGTTAAACATCATGCTAAGCAGTACAAATACTATCTCATTCACTCCTCACAATAACCTTTCAAGGTAAGATGCTATTATGACCCCCGTTTTATAGTTGAAGAAACTGAGGCAGACAGATTAAGTGACTTCCTCAGGGTCAAACAGCTAAGAAATGTCTGAGGCTGGATTTGAACTCAGGTCTTCCTGACTCTAGGCCCAGGGTTCTTTCCTTTGTACCACCTAAAAACATCAATTATTATTAAAGTTCTGTTGTCATTGAGTATTACTCAGAGCAAGATGCTATGATTAGCAAATAGTGATGCATGTATCTCTAATACATGTACAAGTACTTTGAAGGCTTCAAAAGGGCTATATGTTTGTATAGCCCCCCGCCCCCGATACACCACCATTTGCAGAAGGCTCTCGGGGATCTCACCTCATCATTTCCCACCTGGTTATTGTCATGGCCTTGATAATCTCTAGAAATTCATCATTTTGCAAGATGAAATCAACTCTGAAACTCTCACCTCCTCAGATAATTTCCCTCCCCAACCATAGGACTTTATTCCCTCCATCCCCATCGTTGTAACCTCTTCTCCCCAACTTTTCAGCTTCTTTCTATGTCTTGTTGTCTCCCATTATATTGTAACCTTCCTGAAGCCAAGGGTTGTCTTATGCCTTCCTTGATATCCCTAGAGCTTAGCACAGTGTCTGGCACATAGTAGGCACTTAAGATAAGTTTACTGATTTTATTGTCTACTTCAGTTGTTTTTATTTCCCATTTCAAAGCTAACTAAGCATCTCACCACTATGATCCTTGAGACTACTCACTGACTTCTCTCTTGCCATAGTGCTATACTGCAGTTTCAAGAGCAAAAATAAAGTTGGTAGTATACTTTCCTATGCCCCAAAATGAATAATTCTTGAGAACCTCTGGATTCTGGGAATTCCTATTATTTGATTTCTGATCAAAATGAATTGACATGGGGCAGCTAGGTGGTGGATAAAGCACCGGCCCTGGATTCAGGAGAACCTGAGTTCAAATCCAGCCTCAGACACTTGACACTTACTAGCTGTGTGACCCTGGGCAAGTCACTTAACCCTCATTGCACTGCAAAAAAAAAAAAAGAACTGACCAGTCCACTCTGACCACGTTAAAAAGATAAAAACAATGAGGACAATGCTACACCCACCCTTCCCCTTGAACTCCCAGAAAGAGACAGTTTTGTTTTTCTCCTGAGGCATGCACATGGATTTTTCCAACATGAAAATCAAAATCATCCCTTTAAGAGCTAGGGCAATGAGTGACCAAGGAAGTTGGCCCAGGGTCACACAGTTATAGAAAGTGGAAATAGGATACCATGCCCTTGGTTCTGGCCACTAGACCTCACTTCTCCTTGCTTAGCCTTGGAATATAAGTGTTACCTTCTCTGGTCAAAATTCAGAAGATATTGATGCTTGTCAATGATTATTCTACTCTTCCTACTCCACGGGCCTTGAACCAGAGACTTGTGGCTTTCACAAACCAGTGAGTGCCAAGAATGAATTATCTCAGTTCTAAACCCTACTGATAAATCGCCCAGCTAATTTACTCTGCTTTTAATACTGATGTGGCCTGTTGACTAGAGACAGTTCAACACTTTGCTACCTACCTCCCAACACTTCACAGTCACTGTCCATGCTGTCAGGCACACCTGCAAAGATGTTGGCCAGGGTAGACTTGCCTACACCGTGTTCCCCAATCAGCACCACTCTATAGTATGTATTTCCAGACTCAGAGGAGATGACAGAATCTGTGGAGTCAGAAGACCAGCTTCGCCGGTAGTAGTCTTCTGGGTTCATCGAGTATCGGTTGCGGTTGTTGTATGAGTGGGGTTCTTTCTGGACCATAAGATGCCTCCCATCTGCAGGGATACTCCATCGCTGCTGCTGCACCTGCAAGGCCGTGCTGCTGCGGCGCATGGTGACATTGTTCAGAGTCATTGTTGGTTCCTGGGGAGCAAACAGAACAGGACACCAGGATTATGTACTTGAGGTTTCATCAATTTTTTTTCATGAAATGAAAACTACCTATCCCCAAGACACAAGGTACCAATGAAACAGCCCTGAGCTCTCAGTGATACGAGTCTGGATTGCACAGTCAGACTCCTAGGAGTGGGATTTCTAATCTACTTCAAGCAATGAAACAGCTCTAGGTGCCATTTCCAAGGGAAGGGAAAAGTATCATGATGGATCATATAGGAATGAACACCCCCCCACACACACACAGATAGGTCGTAAATTTAGACTAGAAAGTACTTTAGAAGTCACTTACTCTAAGCTTTAGTTTTGCAGATGAAGAACCCAAAACCCCAAGAGGTCAAGTGATTCCCAGATCCTCTGACACCAAACCCAGTGCTTTCTCAACTGTACTCAGCTGTTTCTACTATCCTGAGGGCTGATACTGAGAGGTGGTCCTAAGGATGCCAAAGTCACAAATGCATACACACACAAAATCCTCCTCCATTTAAATCCACAAGTGAGTGGTTCAAAGGAGCAGCCGACCAGGGACTAGGTTATCTTTCCAGCTCATTCTACACTTAATTACACTAGCCTATCCATCAGCCTGCTTTGCTTTGGTTGGAGACCTGTGGCAATGACATCATTGCCCCTCCGCTTGAGCAGTATATACATTGGAACTACCATGTTTAGTCACATTGAGTTGATGTTCTCCAGCTGCTGAGACTACTATTTGAATTTTTTTTCTCCTTGAGGTTATGCCTCAACATTGCCATCTGCCCACTGGCATGCCTTTAAAAAAACACATCACCCTAATACTCACTATTCTGGAATTAACTGTGTACTCAGCCTCTTCCAAACCTATCAAACATGCACTGGGAATGCCCATGTAAATCGCTTTTCACTGAATCCTGTTGCAATTTATCTCCTTAATTCAACTGAGCTTTTTAATCTTCTGAAAGCCTCAACTGCAGAAAACTGAGATATTAAAAAAATAGAGTATTGGGCATCTGAAAGGCATGATGGAGTAATGGATGGTCTTGGACCTGGATGGCTTTAAATCCCACCTCTCATACTTATTAACTGTGTGACCTTGGGGCAAGTCACTTCTCAGTTCCCTCATCTATAACATTAGGGTGTTGGACTATATGACCTCTAAATCTCTACTTAGCTCTAAAAACCTATAGTATAATCAACAGCCTCTAAGAAGTCCACTACAGCTTCTAGGCTACTATATCGTGGTACCCTCTTTCATGGACTTTAGTGAACTCAGTTGGTACCCGAAGTGGAACATTTATCATTTTCGTCAGCAAAATCCATTCTCCGGAGCAAGAAATACATTGACTAAGAAATCACTCGAGGTATACCAGTCCCCAAACAAGATGATCAGTGGCAAATAAGAACATTAACTTAAAGTGGTAGGGTTTGGGATGGGGTTTTTTGTTTTTGTTTGTTTGTCTTGGCGGGGGTGGGGGGAGAAGGGGAAGATCACCATCCATCTGGCCATCTGCCGTGAGAATTGATGCTAATTAATAGTATAATTCCCGCGCCCCCCCCCCAAATTGCCATTATTCTCATCTTAAGCTCCTTTCTCTTTCTGGACATTTAGAACCTGGATCATAGACTCTAAGGTCACTTTTCACTACTTAGAAAGAAGTTCAGGCTGACTGAGGACGCCGCATTTGCTGCTCCCAGTGCCGCCCGTCCCATCTATCCCCGTCCCATCTATCCTCACCCGTTCACTGCAGAGGGCTTCGATCTCCGAAAAAGCCACACGCTCCAGCTTAGCCTCCCAAGAGCGCTCACACACACACACACACACACACACACACACACACACACACACACTCTACCTGACTTTCTCCAATCCCTCCCAGTCAAGGCAGCGGCGGGATGCCGGGGGAATCTCCGGTTCACGCTGGAGCGAGCGAGCGAGCGAGTGAGCGCGGGCTGGTGGACCGCTCTGCTGGAGTAAACTCCTCTCCTTCCCTCTGGCTGCTTCTCTCCAGCCGTTGTTCGGCTCCCCCAGGTTTATATTAAGCACATCTGATCAGAGACAGGGCTTTTCCGTGACGTCACTGCCCTGGCCACAGAGCAGGCGGCCCCCCGCTGGGAGGAAACGGGTATGCAGAAGAGCCCAAAGTTACCGACGCTCCCAGCGAACACAAAATCAGTTACTTGCAGTCATATGATTTTTCTTCCCCCCTCCCTCCCCAAACCTCCACCCGCTTTTCCAGAGTGCCAGGGAAGCAGATCCTGACTTTTTTTTTACAAGGTGAAAACAAGAAAATGGAAAAATACTCCAAGTGTCACTTAATCGTCTTTCCCGGCACTGCACTCGAGAGCTGCCCAGATGAAGGCCTACGGAAAGGCTCGAGGTTGATTTGCAAAGGGGAGCTGGGGCTCCATTCATTCTGCTTTGTCACGACAGCATCGATCAACCCTGGCTGCTGGCACATCCAGCCTCAGAATCATGAAACTGCAGCCACCTGGGAAAAAAGGGGGCGGGGGGCTGGGGGGGGGGAGAAGGAAGCATTTATTTTAACAGCATCTTCTGCTGGAAGAAACAGTTTCGTATCTTGTTTTACCCCCATTCGCCCCAAGAAAAAGAGTGGTGAAATACGAGGAGCTCTCATGATTCTGTGCTCCTTCCGCAAAGAATGAGGAAAAGAGGACGAAGGGGGAGGCACAGACAGTTTCAAAGGGGACAGTTTAGGAAAGGAAACAATGAGGTATCAAAACAGTTCATGGTAAATTCCCCTGGTCTTCCTTACTTGTCTTTGCCCACCTCACCAGATACCAAACCCTTGCAATCAGTTGCAGGGCATTATAGTGTCAGGGGATTTGATGAGTACCTCAATCATAATCATCGTCTCTGCAATAATCCCCAGGCACATCAGTACTTCAGGCACGAGGCCAAGGCCAGAGAGCCATTGCCCAGGGGCAGAAGTGGTGTCTCCTTCAACCCAAAGCACCTAAGGGATTCTTTTGAACAGTGTGCATGTGATGCCCGTCCTAATCTACCAGAAAATACACCTAAATCATCCCTTCTTAGAGGGCACTTGAATTTCCCCAGATGCTGTGCTGGGAGATGACTCAGGGCCTTTTCAATGTGTCGATCTTTTTCTCTAGCCAGCTTTGCTTCTGGCTTGGCCAATGAGTCTCAGAAAGAGCCAAAAGGCACTGCAGGTTTCTTGGTGACCAAGTTCAAATGTTCCTCCGGTTTAAAGGAAATTAGTCATTGGGGGGGTGGTGGGTATCTGAAGGTAGTTTATCTGCACTGAATGACTAGCTGCTGGCAAGGGGAAAATCATTAAAACACCATTCAAATACATCCTTTCTTCTATCCAACCAGCCATTCACATATATTATAGACCAAAGATTCTATTTCCAATAGTATCAAAAAAAAATCACAAAATCACAGAATGTCAGAATTTGGAAGGGACTTCAAGGAGGCATCTAATGAAACCTTGTCTAAGTAGAAATCTGCTGAACAGCTTCCCTGGCAAGTGGTCACTCAGCTTCCACTGAAAAGCCTCTATTAATGAGAAACTCACCAGCTTCTAAGGCAGACAATTCCACTTTTGGACAGCTCTGATTGATGGGAGATCCTTCCTCACATTGAGCATCAACTTGCTCTTTCTTCAATTTCCACCCACTGCTACTTGTAGTGCCTCTGGGGCTGAGCAAAATAAATTGAATTCCTTTTCCACATGTTACACCTCCAAATACTTTTCTTCTTTTTTTGTGGGGCAATGAGGGTTAAGTGACTTGCCCAGGGTCACAAAGCTAGTAAGTGCCAAGTGTCTGAGGTAGGATTTGAACTCAAGTCCTCCTGAATCCAGGGCCAGATTCACCACCTAGCTGCCCCCCTCCAAATACTTTTTTTTTATTTTAAAATTTATTTTCTTTTAAATTTATGGAATAAAACAAGCATTTCTATATCATAATATAATAAAAAAGATGATTGCACATGAAACCACAAGTCTACTATGTATAACTTGCTATTCCTTTTAAATATACAACAAAGTTATTGTGTAAATTTCTTTTCTTCTCTTCCCCTGGATTTTCTTCTCTGGATGCAGATAGCATCTACTTTCATATGTCCTTTATAATTAATTTGGGGATTTATAATAGTCAAAATAACTTATTCACTCAAAGTTGTTGTTAAAACAATATTGCTGTTGCTATATATAATGTTCCCTTGGTTCTGCTTGTTTTGTTCTTCATTATTTCAAGTAAGTCTTCCATGTTTTTCTACCATCACTGAGCTCAGCATTTCTTTTTTTTTCTTTTCCTCTGACAATTCCTTAATGTGAAGTTTGGGTTTTGGTTTTGTTTTTTTTTTACTGTTTTCTCTCACAACTAGCTAATATGGGAATTTTTCCATGACTACTCATGTATAACTTATTTTGAATTGCTTGAGTTCTTGTGGGTGGGAGGTGGGAATGGAGGGGGGAAGAGAAATTGGAACACAAAGTTGTTTGTTTTTTTTAAATTGATGTTAAAAAAATACTTTTGGGGAAGCTAGGTGGTGCAGTGGATAGAGCACCGGCCCTGGAGTCAGGAGTACCTGAGTTCAAATCCGGCCTCAGACACTTAATACTTACTAGCTGTATGACCCTGGGCAAGTCACTTAACCCCAATTGCCTCACTAAAATTTAAAAAAAATTTTTTTTAAATACTTTTAAGATATCTCTCATACTCCCTCCACAAAGGTTTCTCCAGATCAATCAACAAGCATTTATTAATTGTCTCCTCTGGGTCAGACACTGTGATAGGGGCTGGAGATACAAGTACAAAGATGAAACAATCTCTGTCTCTCAAGGATCTTAAGAAACATTTCCAGATCCTTCGATTAGTCTTTTAATGGCAGGGTCTCCAGTTCCCTTCACCTCCTGGTTGCCATTCTCTGGACATGCATCTAGAGTCTCAGTGTCCTTTCCTAAAATGTGGCATGCCATAACTGGACAAATTTTCCAGATGGTGTCTGATCAGGCCAGAGTACAGCACAACTATCCCATCCTTCATTCTGAACACTATGCCTCTATTAAGACGGCTGAAAATCACATTTGGTTTTTTGGCTGCCATGTCAGCAGTCACTAAAATTACAGATAATAGTTCTGCAGCTACCAATTCTAACCCATGAACATGGAAAATATTCTCCTGGGCTTCTTTTCTCTAATTCCAGCCTCTCATAGAAGTGTTCTGATGAGGATGCCTCCAGATTAGCAAGGAAAAGCTAATTCATACTAGGTTTGTATCCCAAAGAGATCAAAGAAAAGGGAAAAGGTATATGTACAAAAACATTTATAATGATTCTGTGGTGGCAAAGAATTGGAAATTAAGGGGACGCCCATCAACTGGAGAATGACTGAACAAGTTGTGATATATGATTGTGATGGAATATTCATTTGTTCTGTCATGTCCAACTCTTTGTGACCCCATGGGCTCTTCTATCCTCCAATGTCTCCCAAAGTCTGTCCAAGCTCATGTTCATTGTTTCTATGACACTCCATCCATCTCATCCTTTGATATCTCCTTTTCCTTTTGCCTTCAATCTTTCCTAAAATCTGGATCTTTCCAATTAGTCTTGTCTTCTCTTTATATGGCCAAAGTACTTCCAATGAGTAATCTAAATTAATTTCTTTAGGTGTTATAAGAAATGAAGAGCAAGATAGTTTTAGAAAAAACTGGAAAGACTAATATGAACTGATGCAAAATGAAGTGAACAGGACCAAGAGAACATTGTGCACAGTAACAGCAATATTGTAAGGAGGGTGAACTGTGAAAGACTTAGATGCTCTGATAAAAAAAAAATGGTCCAAGACAATTCCAAAGGACCCATGATGAAAAATGCTATTCACCTCCAGAGAAATAACTGAAAAATTCTGAGTGCAGATTGAAGTATAGTTTTTCACTTTCTTTATGTTTCTTGCCTTTTATTTATTTGGGGGAAACATGTTTACCATGGAAATTATGTTTTGCATGACTTTGAATGTAAAATTCATATGTTATTTCTTGCCTTTTAAGTGAGTAAGGGAGGGGAGAAAGGGAAGAAGAGAATTTGGAATTGAAAAACATTTTTAAATGAATGTTAAAAATAAATAAGGAGGGGGGCAGCTAGGTGGCACAGTGGATAAAGCACTGGCCCTAGATTCAGGAGGACCCGAGTTCAAATCCAGTCTCAGACACTTGACACTAACTCTGTGACCTTGGGCAAGTCACTTAACTCTCATTGCCCCACCAAAAATAAATAAATAAATAAATAAGGGGGAAAAGAAAAGCCAATTCACACATACAAATCCATAAGAAAAACATCTTTTATGATAAAATCATAAAGTTGGAAGAGAACATTAATGTTATCTAGTCGAACTTTCCATGCAAAGAAAGTATCCACCCTGCAAAAAAAATTAAAGTACATTTACTTTGTACATATTTTATATTTACTTTTTTTTCGGAGGCAATCAAGGTTGTGACTTGCCTAAGGTCACACAGCTAGTAAGTGTCTGAGGTCTGATTTGAACTCAGGTCCTCCTGACTCTAGGGCCTGGGCTCTACCCACTTTACTACCTAGATGCCTTTCATAGCTACTTTTCTATATCCCTTTCCCAGTGGAAAACAAGATCCTTGAGGGCAAGGACAATGTTGTTTTTTCCCCTTTGTATCCCTAGTGGGTACATAATGGTGTACTCATTTATTGTTGTTGAATTGTTTCAGTCACATCTGACTCTTTGTGACCCCATTTGGGATTTTCTTGGCAAAGACACTAGAGTGGTTTGCCATTTCATTCTCCAGCTCATTTTACAGATGAGGAAACTGAGGCCAACAGGGTTAAATGACTTGCCCGGGGTCACATAGCTAGTAAGTGTCTGAGGCCAGATTTGAACTCAGGGAGACTCATCTTCCTGATTCCAAGCCCAGTACCCTATCCACCACCTACCTGCTCCTAGCTGAGTATATTCATAGTGGGTACTTAATAAATGCTTATAGAATGAATGAATGAATGAATGAATGAAGCCACAAGAGGAAAACACAGAATTCACTCCTCCCCTTTAGAGTTTTGTATCTTGTTGCTTTTTTTTTTTTTTTTGCCAACAACTCTTCTCCCATCAATTCTCTGTCACTCTGCTGCCACTGCCTTCCATTCCTCATTAAGTATCATGGAAACTTCATGTTGCTACTTGGGTCTTTAGTTTTGGCTCCCTGCTTATCAGTGTTCAACTTTCCTCTAGTGCATGGCATTAATTAGCTCCTCTCCAAGGACCAGATCTTAAACTATCACAATGGCCTCACTGACAGCATAAAAGCTCTTCCCAGACTCTGAGACACTAGTTACTTTGGCCTATTTAAACCTTCTACTGTTTTAGAACCAGGTCCCATATCCCCACCCTAACTATAAAAGTTATCTTCAGGTATCTATAGAAACACTTCTTTCTTGGACCTCCCAAAAGGGTCTCTGTTTCCTGCTCTGGATCAACTCACAAGGCTCTTCTATAGTCTGTCATTTCCTTCCTTCCCCAGCATCTGGCCATTTTACCCCCAACTTGTCTCACTGAGTCTCTAGAAGAGAGGTAGAACCAATAGTTCCTAATGATTGATCCCACTGTGGGTCCCTGTGACTTACTGAGAAAGGGGCAATCTCTCACCACAATACTTTCAAAGAGATCTAGTTCTTGGAATGGATAAGGTATTCCCCTGCTCTGATTAGGGAATCAGCTCAATGGTTTATTTAATTCAATTTTGTTCACTTATGGCAAGTCACTGGCTAGTAACACCAATTCTCAAGGAGAAATTTGCTATTGTCACTAAGAGTTGATATCTATAAAACTGATATGGGGCAGCCCCATAGCTAACCACTTCTCTTATAGAGATCTTTGAAAAGCAGCCCTGGGCAATTTTCATAACCTGGACTGGCTGCCCCACAGGAAAATGATAAAGAGAAAGACAAATAGGTAGTGGGGCTGGGGGGCTCTCCAAACTCCAAAAGTCTCAGTGAGAGGAGCTGATACAAGTTGGAGGTAAAATAGCCAGATGCTGGGTGATGAAGGAAATGACAGGCTATAGAAGAGCCTTGTGAGTCAACCCAGAAAAGGAAACAGAGACCCTTTTGAGAAGTCTAAGAAGGGTTTTCATAGCCACCTTTTGTGGTCAAGATGGGGTTATGGGATCCAGGGTGTAACCTATCCTTACAGCTGTCATCAGGAATAAGGAAGAAAAAGAGAATGTTATTAGAAGAGACATTTGGGTAGAAAATGGAAAGAGCACTAGATCAAAGGAACTGGGTTCAAATCCCAATCCTGATGTTTAGCACTGTTATGGCCCTGGGCAAATCACTTAATTTCCCTTAGTTTCCTCATCTGTAAAAAGAAGGGGTTGGCTAGATAGTGTCTGAGGTATCTTCCAATTAATTCTCCATCTGTGATCCTATGAACTCCCTTCTGTGGCTGAAAATAGTATTATTAAGGGAAATATGGCTGCCCCAAATTCCAGGCTCTCTTTTGGTATCTTCTCACTAAAGACCAGTCCTAGGGGTAGCTAGGTGGCACAGTGGATAAAGCACTGGATTCAAGAGAACCTGAGTTCAAATCCAGCCTCAGACACTTGACACTTACTAGCTATGTGATCCTGGGCAAGTCACTTAACCCTCATTGCCCTGCAAAACAAACAAACAAACAAAAAACAGTCCTACTTTGAGAAATAGAGGACTTCTTCCTCCAAGATCAATAAAATGAAAGGGTTAGACCTCTAAGCTCCCTTCAGCCAAAAATCCATTATCCTATTATCAAAGGCCATGTTATAGCCTTTAAATCTGCTGAGACCATACACTTCACTCTTTCAAGTGTACAGCACTTCACAGATGAACAAACCACTTTATATCCATTAATCTCACTCAAATCACACAGTCACAAGTTTTTAAAGAGAATAAGCATGTATTATCACCATTTTTATATTTGATGAACTGAGGTTCAATGAAACCAAGAGGTTTGCTCTTAGTCAGCCAGCTATAAACTAGTAAAGGTGGGACTTGAACCCAGGCATGAAGAAGAAGAAGAGGAGGAGGAGGATGAGGAGGAGGAGGAGGAGGAGGAGGAGGAGGAGGAGAAGAAGAAGAAGAAGAAGAAGAAGAAGAAGAAGAAGAAGAAGAAGAAGAAGAAGAAGAAATTATATAGCACTATGTTCCAGACACTATGCTAAGCATTTGATCCTCACAACCCTTGGGAGGTAGGTCCTATTATCCCCATTTTATAGATGAGGAAACTGAAACAGAGGGTTAAGTGACTTGCCCAGGAATAAAATGCTTGTAAGTGTGTGAAGGCAGATTAGAACTCAGGTCTTCCTGATTCCAGGGCTGATGCCCTAACCACTGCATTACCTAGCTACTTAGTGACCCCAAATTAAATGTTCTTCCCATTACCTTACCCTGTCTTTGAAATTAATTGATTTTACCCCAATTGCCTCACAAAAAACCAACAACAACAACAAAAAAGAAAGAAAGAAAGAAAGAAAGAAAGAAAGAAAGAAAGAAAGAAAGAAAGAAAGAAAGAAAGAAAGAAAGAAAGAAAGAAAGAAATTGATTTTGACTAAGGTATATGGTGAACTGCCTGAGCCAGAAATAACAATGAAGGGACCAGGTTCACACACCTGCAGTGAAGCAGAGAAGTAGATTTATATCCTGTGGGACCCTAAGCCATGTAGACACTCCACTCTGACCTGGCAATGGAGGTCTTCACAATCCAGTTTTGCAAAGTGATTGCTCCATTTACCACTATAACTCACAGACATTGCCTGATATCCAGTCCTATATTTGATCCTAAATGAATGTATCTATTTTACCATCTGTCACTTTTATGGTCTCATTGCCACAAAGTACAAAATACAGCATGAAGGTCTCTCAGGGGAAAAAAACATTTTAAAAGTCAATGGTCTGTTAAATATATAGGATGCCACTATCTTAAATGAACCCCTGGGCACAGTGTAAGTGTGCTCTACAGAATAAGGAATTTTTTTAAATCTGTTGTTATTTTTATTTTAAAAGAATTCTTTAATTTATAAGAGGATTCATGGCAAGTCTCTTTGAGGTATAATATGGGAGCTTTGGACTTCAGTGTTCATTTTCACAAAATTGACGAAGTGTATTTGATAGAGAAATGTACAGATCCACTTTTAGCTCATCGATGAACCGTCCAACATCATTCCAGCCTTAGCGAGTACTTCTCTCCTTTACAGACCATATATCGTAGCCAATCTTGAGCTACCCTTTCCCACCATTTGCATATATTGTCCTCTGTGGCTGGAATGGATTCCTTCCCTCCCCATCTGTTCAAATTCATCAAAACCTCCCCTTTTCCTAACTTTTCTATATTGAGATCACTATCATTTTAGATACTGGGATTGGATGGCTCTGTGTCACTCTTCACTTTTCCACGCATCCTATTGAAGAATCAGTTGATTGAATAAACAACCGCCAAGTCCTAGTGATTTTATATCCATAATATCTTTTACACCCTGGTGCTTTTCTCCATTCACCCAGACACTATTCTAATCTTGGTCTTTCTCCCCTCTCACCTAGACTTTTTGCTCAAAATGGGTCTTGGGCAGCAAGATGATACAGTGGATAGAGACTTATCTTCCTGAGTTCAAATCTGGCCTCAGATACTAGCTGTGTAACCCTGGGCAAGTCACTTAACCCTGTTTGCCTCAGTTTCCCCAACTGTTAAAATGATATGGAGAAAGAAATGGCAAACCACTCCGGTATCTTTGCCACGAAAACCCCAAGTGTGGTCACAAAAAGTTGGACATGACTGAAAAATGACCAAACATCAAATGAGTCTCCCTGTTTTCCCCTATCAAATCCATTGTCTATGCAGCTATCAAACTGATATTCCTAAAGCACATGTCTGACCATGTAATTCCCTTGCTCAAGAAACTATAGGGGAGAAAAAAAAGAAACTATAGGGGCTCCCATAGCCCCCAGGACCAAGTGGCTACAATCCACCTCTGCAGACATGACTCTCCTTCAGGAGTTCTACATCCCAGCCCAATTGGCCTCGGTGTTATTCTATCCACAGTGTTCTATTGCCCAGCTCAATGCTTTCACACAGGCTATTTCCGCACCTGGAATATACTCCCTCCTCACCTCTCTCTTGTAGAGTCCCTAAATTCCTTCAAATCTCAACTCAAATGCCTTTTTCTCAATAAGACCTCTCCTGATTTTTCCCTAGTTGCTAGGCCCATTTTCCCATTTAAAAAATCTACATTTGGTATATATTTTATATTTACTCATCTGTGTCATGTTTTTCCCCATCCACCTTCACCCCCATAGAGTGTAAGTTTCTTGAGGGCAGGAATGGGTTTTTTAAAAACTTTTATATCCCTAGAATCTATCACTGAAGTAATAGTTCTTGATAGTGCTTATTAAATGAAATAAATGAATGAAGGCCCAGCATATCTCTTCCATGAAGCTTTTTTGGATCCCCTAGTAATGTGACCTCTCTCCTCTCAAATCTTCCATACAACTCACTATATTTGAACCCACTCTTCGGTATTTATAGCACATGTATAAATTTTTAATCATATTTAGACATGACCCAAAAGGTAGAATGAGGACATCAGAAATGTGATTTAGGCAAGTGAAAAGGAATGGCAAGCTCTTAAGATGAAAAAAAAAAAAAACCCTGGCAGAAGAGTGGGTTATATTGGCAGATGAATTAGCCCTCACAGCATTTTCTTTCTGCCAGCATTCATTGGGCTTCTCAAGTCATAGCTAAGACAAAGGATGAAACAAAAGTATAACTAAGAAACAGAACACTCATTTTCCCCACCCCCTACAGCCTCTCCCACTTCAACCCCTACCAAGTGGGTGGAGACAAGTCTCAACCTAAAATGCCACTAAATAACCGTTATTTTGGTCATAGGCATAGCCTTATCAAGTAGGCCACAGTTCAGTATCTGTGTAGCAAGGGTCACCTGACTGGGCCTACAGCAAGGGTCCTTAACCTGGGACCATGGACTTTTTCATCTTAATATTTTGATAACTAATTCGATATAGTTGGTTTCCTTTGTAATGTTCTTTTTAATGAATTTAGTCAGTCAACAAGCATTTATTAAGGACTTACTGTGTGTCAGGCACTGCACTAATAATAACAATAAATATTATTCTAAGAAGGGGTCTGTAAGTCTCACCAGACTGCCAAAATGGGTCTATGACACACACAAAAAACTTTTATGAATCCCTCCCCTAGAGCATAGAAGAAACAAGAATGGAAGTCAGCCCCAAGCTTCTCAAGCTTAAAAAAAATTAGTTAAGGCAGAAAAATTCAGCACCATCCCTGAGGACAGAACAAGTAATGAGAGAAAAATTACAAAGAAGTAGAATTCAACTCAATGTAAAGAAACAGGTACTGATAATTCAAGCTGCCCCAAAGTAAAATAGGGTGCCTAGGCACGACAAGGGGTGTCCAATTACTAAGTATCTTGTCCTTCCTCCGTTTTCCAAGAGGATCAATGACATCACAGGGTCTTAATAGCAGAATGTAATGACCATTTGGAAATATTGTGGAGGGGAATCCAACGTGAGACAAGGCCTTAGAACAGGTGATCTCTGTAGACCCTTCTAACTCAGTAACACTATTAATGAATGGAGACCCCAAAAAATTAATTCCCACTAGATGTCACCCAGAAAAAAATAATTACCCAGAAGAATATTATGCTTAAGCTTTGTGTGAACAAAGTCCTGAGGACTAACTTTCTTCACACACACTGGAGCTCTCTCCCAGTCCCCAGACATAATTAGAAGGTAGAGTCTGGTGGGGAGGCAGAATACAAAAAAGAAGCACCCTCTATGTGGGGTCTGTGGGGAGGGGAAGATTACTACATGGAAAAGCATTATTTTGTGCTTGAAAAGAGAAAAATAAAACCTGAGCCAACTGGAAAAACAAGAGGAACGTGATCATTGGGTCAGGACTTCCAAGGTACAGAGAGAAACCCAGACCTCAGTTTACTGATTATTTTTGTTGTTGTTCAGTAATTTTTCATTCATGTCTGACTCTTTGTGACACCATTTGGGGCTTTCTTGGCAAAGATACTGGAGCGATTTGCCATTTCTTTCTCCAACTTATTTTACAGATGAAGAAACTGAGGCAAGCAGGCTTAAGCAACTTGCCCAGGGTCACATAGCTGTAAGTGTCTGAAGTCAGATTTGAACTCACAAAGACTTCCTGACTTCAGACCCAGGATTCCATCCACTGTGCCACCTAGTTGCCTTACTGATTACTACCCAGTAACTAAATCAGAGGTCAAAAGACGTCAAGCATGTATGCAACTAACCATCTTACCTGGGCCTCAATATTAATTCTAAAGCTGAGAAATAACAGAGAATATATGAAAATTCCAGACAGCAGTTCTACCTGGAACATGACCTATTAGTTCTGAGGGGAACAAGGAGATTAGGGTCTGTGGGCTAAGGTAGCCAGAAGGAGCTAAACTCTAGCGCAGCCTCCTATGTCTATGAAACCTTTCCTGATTCCTTTAAGAATCCTTCTCCAATATTTTCTTGTATTCACTTTTTACATATTTTGCATTTATTTCTCTGTTCTGCTGTACTGTTTTTCCTGCACTTAGTAAAAATTTATTGAATGAATAAATTGAAATCTTTCCTCAGCCACCTTTGAATATATCAATCATGAGTAGTCCAGAGTAAGACAAACACATGATTTAGCAGAATTCCTTTGATGTTGGGGTCCATACCTAATGAACTCATCAATCATTCTGTCATCCTATCTTCTCTCCTCCCACTGGGGGAAAGGGCCCAGTCTTACTGGCCTGCCTCGTAGCACAAAAGGGTGACTGGAGAGAATATTACCAAGAACAGTAAAACAAAAACCTCAGATGCTGATTAGACCCAAGAACACAATCCCTGTAACTGTATCTTCCCTTCACTGGGATGATGTCTAATCTCCTAGCAGCATCATGCTAAGGAGGTTCTCCTGTGAGAAAATGTCTTTCTGTGTCTCTAGATGCAGTCCTTTAATGCCTCAGTGGCAGCCACATGATGAATTATGGCAGGATCCATTTCTCTATAAGAAGGTACATTGGGCATAGTGGATAAAGAGATAACTTTGAAGGAAGGAAAATCTGTCTAATGTGCTAGCTGCCTCTATACTGGCTACGTGAGCCTGGGGAAAATCATTTAATGTAAAGAGAATATTCTCACCTGGGAATTTCCTATCCCACCCCCACCGCCCACCCCCCCAAAAAACTTCACAGGTTTTTCCCATTCCCTATTCACTTCTAATGTAATGCATAACCATGCATTTATTAAGCACTTGTTGTTATTCAGTCATTTTGGTCATGTACAACTCTTCCTGACTCCATTTGGAGTTTTCTTGGCAAGGATAAGGGGAGTGGCTTTCCATTTCCTTCTCTGGTTCATTTTACAGATGAAGAAACTGAGGCGAATAGGGTTAAGTGATTTGTCCAGGGTCACACAGCAAGTAAGTATCTGGGGCCAAATGTGAACTCACAAAGATGAGTCTTCCTGACTCCAGAGCCAGCACTTTATCGGCTATGCTACTTAGGATAGCCAGTAAAATAAAAAGTTTTATAAATATAAAGGGGTTTTTTGTTTCTTTGTTTGGGTTTTGTTTTTGTTTTCATTTTTGCCAGTAACAGTAGTTATTCTCAGTACTTTCTGTATCTATTATATTCTTATTGATTCTTTTTTTTTTTTTTAGTGAGGCAATGGGGGTTAAGTGACTTGCCCAGGGTCACACAGCTAGTAAGTATTAAGTGTCTGAGGCCGGTGTTAAGGCTAAAATTCTAGCTAAACTGTCTAAAATATCTAATGAGTGGTCGCCAATAAATTATAAGCTTTAGCAAGAGTTAGACTTTTAAGCATTTATTAAGGAGAATAAGAATTTGGTAAAGAGAGAGAAAAAGGCCTAGATTCCTATCTATTAAAGGGAGAGCACATTTCTAGCTCCCTTCTCCGCCAGAGTCCAGAGGAAAGAGAGCGAGCCTGAGCGCCAGTCTCTTCCTTCCTCCTCCCACTAGCCCACGTCACTTCCTGACTCCTGGTCTTGCCCTCAAAGACCTTCCCTTCATGGGCAGAACTCTTCTACAGTAAGTATCCAGCAGGTGGCGTTATTCCAATCGTTACACCGGATTTGAACTCAGGTCCTCCTGAATCCAGGGCCGGTGCTTTACCACTGTGCCATCTAGCTGCCCCTATATTCTTATTGATTCTTAAAGCTGCTTAGTCTTGGCTTCACATATGTTCACCATTGATTCTTTTTCTGCTTTGGCTGAGAATTTATGGACTACCTTCAAAGGGCCCAGAACAGTGTATAGGATAGTCGAGGGGATACAAAAGAAGAAGCATTAGACAGTCCTTCTAGTGATTATAATCTATTAATAATGATAGCTGATGCTTAGAGAACACTTTGGAGTTAACTAAGTGCTTTACACAAAGTTGGAGAATTTGGGAGTAGGAAGGGTCTTGAATAGCCATCTAGTTCAACCCATAACCCATGTTAACATTCCCAATGAGTGATCATCCAGGTTCGACATGAAGATCTCCAAGGAGGGGCAGACCATTCCACTCCTGGATTTCTCTGATTGTTAGAAAGTTTGTTGTTGTTATCAAACCTAAATTTCTCTCTTTACAATTTCTACCTTTTGCCCCTTTGGGACTAAATGGGATGAAATCCCTCTTCCTCATTGTAGCCCTTCAAATACAACTATCATGTCAACCCTTCAGTTTCTTTCTTGAGGCTAAAACATTCCAAGTTACTTACTTCTGCCAAACTCAAGGTCCTTCACCATCCTGTCTGGCCTCCTCTGAATGCCCTTAAGCTTATTCTTGTTCCTCTCAATCCATGGCACCCAAAATTAAATGCAATGCTCCATATGTTGTCTGACCGGGGCAGAGTACAATAGTGCTATCACCATATTATTCTTGGAAGTGATGTCTCTCTTAACTCAGCCTGAAATTGCATTACTTTGTTTTCTTGGCTTCACCCATGTTGAGCTCTCAATTCACTGAAACCTCTAGATCTTTTCCTGACAACTCATGCCTCACTCACATTGTACTTATGAAACTAAACTGATTGTTTAAACTCATGTATAAGGCTGTGAATTTCAGCCTACTCAATTTCATTTTATTAGATTCGATCCAAGATCTTTTTTTTTTTTAATTTACTTTTTCCCAGTTAGATGTAAAGGCAATTTTTAACATTCTTTTTTTATATTTTAAATTCCAAATTTTCTCCTTTCCTCCTTCAACATTTCCCTCCTAAGAGCAGAAAGCAATTTGATATAGGTGATCATGAAAAACATATTTCCATGTTAGTCATGTTGTAAAAGATGACATAGACCAAAAGAAAAAAAAAGAGTGAAAAATAGTATCCTTCAATCTGCATTCAGACTCCATCAGTTCTTTCTCTGCATGAGGATCACATTTTTCATCAGGAGTTCATTGGAATTATCTTGTATCATTATACTTCTGAGAATAGCGAAGTCATTCATACTTGGTCATTGCACAATATTTCTGGTACTATGTCCAATGTCCCTTCCCTCTCTATTGTCAGGTATCATCGTCCTATCTGACCATTGTTCTATACTTTCTCTGATCCTCCTCTTTCTTCCAATAGAGCTCTTTAAAAATTTTGTTATCCTTAGTTTTCTTCACCAGTCTCTGCTTATTCTGAATTTTAGAACTCCTGACACTACTTCTAAGAAAGCCATGCCATCCTTTTATAATCATTCTCTATTTCCTTCCCTTGCTTCCTCCTACAATTCCTATCTTTAAAAAAGATTTAAGTTTGTTGGTGAGTTCTGTGTACATCCACGTGGGTGTTTTCAAATAAATTCCATTTTTCCTCCTCATTGAAATTGTTTCCCTATTTGTCTTCACAATTTTATTCTTGAGAGTTTCCCATTACAAACAGGCTGATTTATTTACCCTGTAAAATTTTAGCCCATGATATAATACCTAGCTTCCCCTCAGTCCCTTTGACACCTGCTCTCCCAGAGAGAGGCATGGGTGCATGTCCCAGACTTGTGATTTCATTGGTATTGAGAGGAATTTCCTCTACCAATGTAAGTCAGCACCTTTTCTGAAATTTATAGTCTTAATTTAGAGCCCTGAGAACATGAGCATGTCAGATTTGCTTGGATTTTTCCTTTTTCTCTATCCCAAGTCAAGGAAGTCACTTCCTCCAAGACTCCCATCACTCCCACCAAACCAATCATTCCCATGCTGTTTGTGAGAATAAGATCCAAATAGAATTTCCCCTAATTGAATCTTCTTCTGCCTTTTGAAGGATAAAATTATCCCTAAAGCAAATCAAGAAATTATTAGTACTTTTTCTGTTGGCAGAGTAATCTCTAGCAAATAGCTGAGTAATCTGAAGTCCCCTATTACTATGACACTGACCTCTTGGCCGCACTGTCCCTAGTTGGGTTTTGTTGGGTTTTTTTGTCTGTCTGTATGGGTTGTCTGAAGTCTATGCTGATGACAACATAACTTCTGTTTCTTGCTCTACTGATCTTCACACAAGTGCCCTTCACTATACTTTTCCCCTTCTTGTTTCTGGATTTTCTCACGTGAGTATACCTTCTAATATACCATGCTACCATACTACATACACCTTTTTTTTTAAACCTATCCTGTTTCTTTTCTTTTTTTTTGCGGGGCAATGGGGGTTAAGTGACTTGCCCAGGGTCACACAGCTAGTAAGTGTCAAGTGTCTGAGGCCAGATTTTGAACTCAGGTCCTCCTGAATCCAGGGCAGGTGCTTTATCCACTGTGCCACCTAGACACCCCTATCCTGTTTCTTTTGAAAACATACTGTATGCGTGTATGTGGATATATGTGTCTATGTATACATATAAATATAGAAATACATGTGATGTGTACATAATAATATATGTGCACATATTACATATTATATATTTTAATAATACATACACACATGTATGCTCATTAATATTTTTAATTTTTCCCAAATTTTGAAAATCTTGGAATGTAGGCTCAAGTTGACAATTACCTTGGGTAGAGATGATGGGTAATGGGTAGAGAACTGGCTTCAGAGGCAGGGAAACTTGGGTCAAATCCCAACTCTGACATCTAGTGGCTATGTGACCCTGGAGAAACCCTACTTAACCTCTAAGTGCTCTAGATAGCTCCCTAAGTTGCAGGAAAGGTTCAAACCTATATTGACAGAAGGAGTTCCCTCATCTAGGAGTTCCTTATACCAAAGAAATCATGAGTTCAGTCCCAAACTCTACCCTTAATTCCATCAAGAGCCATAGTCCAGTTATGAGTTTCATCTTACCATGTGTCAGTAATATCTGTACATGCATGAAATCACTTCATCCTCACAACAGCCCTTCAAATTAAGTGGTACAAATGAAGAAACTTGTTATAGAACCGCAAAGTTACCAAGCTGAAACTCAAACCCATCCCCTGACCTCGGGCTATTTTCACACAGCACTGAGCCACCATAGAAATAAGATTTATACATATTAAACACTTAAATGATAATGAAACAGAAATGATTTAGTGTCTAAATGGGTTCCAGTAAGAAAAAGTGGTTGTCAAAAAATACTTTGTAACTGGGGAAAAAATCTTTGCAGCAAGTTTCTCTGATAGTCTCATTTCCAAGGTATATAGGAGGCACATTCAAATGTATAAGAATAGGAGCCATTGACTGATTGATAAATGGTCAAAGAATATGAACATACAATTTTCAAAGGAATGCATCCAATCCATCAACAGTCATGTGACTCAAATGCTCCAAACTACTAATAATTAGAGAAATGTAAATTAAAGCAACTCTAATATTCCATCTCACATCTATCAAATTGGCAAGGCTGACAAAAACAAAAATGGAAAATGACAAATGTGGGAAGGGTTGTAGGAAAATAGGCACATTAATACCCTGTTGTTGGAATTGTGAATTAGCATAGCCATTCTGGAAAGCATTTTGGAACTCTGCCCAAAAAACACTCAACTGTATTTACCCTTTGACCCAGATATATCTCTACCAGGACATATGTAAAGAGATCAGTGAAAGTGGAAAAGGACTCATATGCACAAAAATATTTATAGCAGCTCTTTTTGTAGTGGCAAAGAAATGGAAACTAAAGGTATATTTACCATTTGGGGAATGGCTGAACAAATTATACTATATGGATGTCATAGAATATGATTCTGTCATCAGCAATGACAAAAGGGATGGCTTCAGAGAAACCCAGGAAGACATATGAACTGATACAGAGTGAAGTGAGCAGAACCAGAGAACCAGGATAACAATATATATGGTAACAACAATACTATAGAAATGAACAATTTTGAGACTTAAGAATTCTGATCAATATAATAACTGACAATGATACCAGAGCTCTAAGGATAAAGAATGTTACCCACCTCCTGACAAAGAGGTGATGAACTCAATATACAGAGTGAGACATACATTTTTGGACATGACCAATGTAAGAATTAGTTTTGTTTAACTATACATAATTGTTAAAGGGTTTAATTTTTCCTTTTCCCCTCATAGACTGGGGAAAGGCAGGTGTGTAAAGAAGAAAAAATAATTTCTTATTAGTTAAAAAAAATTAATTTAATTAAAATTTTAAAAGAAAACATAGTGGCCACAGAGTCAAAGGGAAGGAAAATTTCTAGATTTTTCCCTGATTTGGCTATAGCTGACTCGAATTCCCAGACAGGTACCTGGATGATGGGAGGAGGAGAACAAACAGCCTACCAAACCCCAACAGGAACCAGGATCTGCCCAACTGAAGAGCCACCGGAGCAGCCAAGGCATCACCATGGAGAAGGATAAGAAGTCAGTTGTCAGGGGCAGCTAGGTTGCTCAATGGATAGAGCACTGGCCTTGGAGTCAGGAGGACCTGAGTTCAAATCTGGCCTCAGACACTTAACACTTACTAGTTGTGTGACCCTGGGCAAGTTACTTAACCCCAATTGCCCCACCAAAAAAAAAAAAAAAGTCAGTTGTCCCTGTAACTTTCCAACCAAAGTGCCCTTCCTTTTCCACCATTCCCTTCCTGCAGCTTTCTACTCCTTTATAATATAATCTCCTTGAGGGCAGAGACTGTCTTTGCCTTCTAATTTGGATTCCCAGCCCTTAGCATGGTGCTTGGCTCATATGTACTTAATAAATGCTTCTTCATCCATTCAGTTTAAGAAGGACCCTTGACTACAGCCAAACAGTTAAATATGCCTTCTTCCTCCTGAAGCAAAGCCGCAAAAGAGAGCGAATTTTTCATTCCTCTGAATGCAAAGGGAAAAAAGAAGTATCACATGCAGAACCTGCATCAACTGGAGGTACCCAGAGACTGAGAAAGCTGCCACCTGCGCAAAAGGTTCTTGATCCCTTGCAGTGACAATATAGCTAGAGGATCCACATGTACAAAACGTATTTATTTATAGCAGCTCTTTCTGTGATAACAACAAACC
This sequence comes from Dromiciops gliroides, assembly GCF_019393635.1. Classification (NCBI taxonomy): domain Eukaryota; kingdom Metazoa; phylum Chordata; class Mammalia; order Microbiotheria; family Microbiotheriidae; genus Dromiciops; species Dromiciops gliroides. The sequence continues at coordinate 148,462,745 of NC_057861.1, read as the reverse complement.
AAAACTAAGAGAGTGCCCATCAATTGTGGAATGACTGAACAAATCATGGTATATAAACATAATTGAATGTGATGTAAGAAATGAAAAAGGGATGGGCTTAGAGAAACCCGGGAAGAGTTGTAGGCACTGATAGAGTGAATTGAGTCAAACCAGGATAACAACAACAACATAGGTTCAAATCAAAAATGGTAGATCTCAACTCACTCATGGCAATAGCTAAGTTGTAGGAGGTTGCCTGAAGCATAAATTAGGTGACATAACCAAGGTCACATAGGTAGTAAATATAAAAGGTAAAATTTGAACCTATGTTTTATATTTACTTGCTATGTATCCTTGGGCATGTCACCTAATTTATGCTTCAGGCAACCTCCTACAACTTAGCTATTGCCATGAGTGAGTTGAGATCTACCATTTTTGGAGAGTAGATCTAAGCTGTTTTCTATGATGACAAATCACAGATCCTTTGGGTATTCCACCAGTTAATATCATTTTGGCTTTTAATATCCATGTGACTTTCTAACCCCTCCAGGAATAGGGGTGGGCTTAATGGAAGTTACTAATTGATAAATGGCCAAAGAATATGAACATGCAATTCTCAAAGGAAGACATCCAATCTATCAACAGCCATGCAGTTCAGAATAAATGCCCCACAGGATGATTTCAGAAAGGCCTGGAAAGACATGTATGATGTATAGTGAAGTGAGCAGAACCAAGAGAACACTGTGAGGGGCAGCTAGGTGGCGCAATGGATAAGACACCGGCCCTGGAGTCAGGAGTACCTGAGTTCAAATCCAACCTCAGACACTTGACACTCACTAGCTGTGTGACCCTGGGCAAGTCACTTAACCCTCTGCCCCACACACACCAAAAAAAGAGAGAGAGAGAGAGAGAAAATACTGTGCACAGTGACAGCAATATTGTTTGATGAAGAACTGTGAATGACAACTATTCTCAACAGTACAATGATCCAAGACAATCCCAAAGGACTGTTGATGAAACATAATATCCACCTCCAAAGAAAAACCTGATATTGATGGAACACAAATCTGAAGCCTGCTATTTTTTACTTTCTTTCATTTTTTTTCTTTTATTTCAGCTTTCTTATACAAAATGGATAATATGGTTATTTTGGGGGGAGGGGTTTCAGGGCAATGAGGGTTAAGTGACTTGCCCAGGGTCACACAGCTAGTAAGTGTCAAGTGTCTGAGGCTGGATTTGAACTCAGGTCTTCCTGAATCCAGGGCCAGTGCATTATCCACTGCACCACCTAGCTGCCCCATATGGTCATGTTTTATATAATCATACATGTATAATCCATATCTAATTGCTTACTGCCTCAGGGAAGGGAGAGGGGAGGGAGGGAAGGAGGGATAAAAATTGGAACCCAGAACTATAAATAAAAATATTTATTACTTTAAAAAATAAAATAAAAATAAAAATAAATGCTCCAAAACACTAATAATTAGAGAAATGCAAATTAAGGCAATTCTGAGATTCCATCTCATACCCATCAGATTGATCATGATGCCAGGATGAACCCCCCTGAAGAAACAAGTGAGAACCATTGGACCCAGTCAGATAGCCCAAGGGTTCTGGCAGTGAGAGCAAGGAATGGCAAAGTTGGGATTATTTTCTGTGGATATTGTTTAGTTTGCTGAATTTTTCAGCCTTCCTGAGTCTGCGTTTAAAACCCTCCTGTTCTCAATTGGATGGATTCTTGGGCACCTGAAATGCAGCAAAGCTCTTTGGCTTCCTTGGGTAGAAGACATTCAGCTCGCCCCCACACTGTCCACAGTCCAGAACTGTTTTTAAAGGAAAATGAATGTAGCCTTTAATGGGTGAAAAACTGCAAGTCCGAGTTATAACAGAAGATACCTGAATAATCAATATAGGCTCTGGCTGCAGTCCTTAACTAACATAGGGTATTATCATTCTGGCCAGATCAGACTGCCTAAGATGTGCGTCACATTCATCTCTGGGTACATTTAGTAGAAGTAGAATTAGATGGGTGTGAACTGACGCTGTTGCATTGCGCACTGACTCATTTATGGGCTTAGAACTGGCCCACAGCTTCTCAGTCCTTACAGTGCCCCCAAGGATACAAGCTCTTTTTTATCCAGAGTCAGAGTTCTCCCACCCATTCATTGGCGAGTGGGTATCGGAGAGTAGGTGGGCATATGGGGGGAATTAAGGGGGAATGCAGAAATTTGCCACTGGCACTTGCCAACACATCATCAACCTCAATACAAGGCCAAAAAATAGCCTTTTGATATCACCTTCCTTTAAAAACATTTTTTTTTAGTCAACAAAAATCCACATTCTCTACCTCCCACCCCAAACTCCTTCCTCACACTGGGAATGAAAGAAAAAATAAGACCTCTGTGAAAAACATGCATAGTCAAAAAAAAACAAATTTCTACTTTTATATCCATTTTATGCATGCACATATTTAATATATATATATATATTTCTGTACCTTGTATTTATTTTCTATACATTTTGTACATATTTATATGTGTCGATACCCCCAATATAAGGTAAACTCCCTGAGGGCAGGAACTATTCTTTTTCTTGATATGCCCAGCTACTAGAAAAGGACCTAACACATTATATGTAGCTCCTTAATAAGTGTTTGTTGATTGACTGACCGTCACTTATTAACACACTAATTTTCTCATCCATATGATTATTGATCATCTATGACTATTGCTTCCCACAATGCAGATTGAGCCCATCCATTCTTGTTTAATCTATATGACTCTTGTCAATGTGCATGAATTCACTCCAAGGTGATCCACCCAACATTGTAGAAGGCTGCTTTCTGGATTTCTCTTAGTATTGGATAGATAACAAAGGTCTATATACCATATGACTAGCCCATCTTTTTTTTTCCCCTCTAGGAGTACATTTCTTTGGTGGCATCCTTGGTACCACCCCTTCTGCATCATTCTCCATTTGGGTTGTGTTTCAGTCTTTCCCCTCCACCACCTCCATGAGCCTCTCCATCTGCTCTTTGATCTTCCACTCCCATCCTTGAGAGACTGAAGTGTTCCATGACATTGACAAGCAATATCATGGCAAAATGTCATTGCTAAGGGGGCAGCAAGGTGGTGCAGTGGATAAAACACGAGCCCTGGATTCAGAAGGACCTGAGTTCAAATCAGGCCTCAGACACTTGACACTTACTAGCTGTGTGACCCTGAGCAAGTCACTTAGCTCTCATTGCCCTGCCTCCCCCCAAAAAAAATTTAAAAAAAAGAATATCATTGCTAAAATAATGGACATTTACTTCAAGGAGGAGTTTGGGGTCATTTAAAAACTATTCAGTTCCCAAGAACAAGCTAGCTTTCTCCTGAACTATACATATTCTGTTTGAGCCCACTTCCCCATTCATTTGCATTACCTTTCCAAGGTATGTCTACAAGGATGGATGAGCTATGTAGGCTGCCCAGGGGCAGCTAGGTGGCACAGAGCACTGGGCCTGGTGTCAGGAAGACACACCTTCCTGAGTTCAAATTTGGTCTCATACACTTACCAGTTGTGTGACCCTGGACAAATCAAGTAACCCTGTTTGCCTCCATTTCCTCATTCTGTAAAATAAGCTGGAGAAGGAAATAACAAACCACTCTAGTATCTTTGTCACAAAGACTCAGACGCAATTGAACAACAACAGAAGGCTGACCATCCAACATATCAAAGTCTGGACTATGATCATTCTCCACTGCCCTGATTTATCTTGGACATAACGATTCTTCATTCACCTAATTATCCTGGGAGGATGATAATGTCACTGATTTAGAGCTGGGAGAAACCAAAGAAATCATTTAGTCCAAACTCCTCATGTTTAATTCAGTGACTTGCCCACAGTCTCACAGGCAGCAGTGCCGAGATTCAAACAAATGGCCACCAACTCTAAAGGCAGGGCCCTTTCTACCTGGCTTCCTTTGAATGATTATGGGTTTAAATAAGGAAACTCCCAGTGTTCCAGGACTTGATGCAGTCAGCACAGTATCATTCACAAACAGGAGAGTCGGTAGGCCTTCACCCGCTTTACAGAATCTCTATTTATTATCATCAACTAATTATTTTAAAGCTCCCATTTAACTTGGCAGAGTGAAAAAGAGTCCTAGACAAGGAGTCCAAGACCTAGGCTCTAGTCAACTCTTCCATTAACTAACAGTAGGAACCTAGACAATTGACTTCTCTGGGCCTTGCTTTGCCCATCTGTAAAGTGGGGGGAGATGGTCCAACTCTAATGACTCTAGGCCATCCCATTATGCTGGCCTGAAATGTACATGCTCCTCCCCAATGCCTTTTAGACTTCTAAGCTTCCTTCCAGACTGAGCTCAGGTGCTGTCTTCTTCTTGAAGCCTTTTTGTGAATACTTTCTCCCTCTTCAATTTTGTCATTTATCTGCTTAAAAGCTACATCTAGGGGAAGCTAGGTAGTGCAGTGGATAGAGCACCGGCCCTGGATTCAGGACGACCTGAGTTCAAATCTGGACTCAGACACTTGACACTTACTAGCGGTATGACCCTGGGCAAGTCACTTAACCCCAATTGCCCTGCAAAAAAAAGCTACATCTGTTTTAAACATTTTGCTTCAATATTAGATGCCCATCTTCCTGGAAAATATAAGTTCCTTGAGGGCAGATACTGGGGTTTTTTTCATCTTGTCTTTGACTCCTCATGTCTTAAATTCAGTTCACTGGTGACCCTTCTGTACCATGTGGACAGGGACTTACAGGAAGCAAGCGTCTGTGGCCTCATGGCCTGAAGGCCAACATCCTGGGCGATGATGACAGTCCTGCTTTCGGCATTTGAAGCTTCAACCCTGAAACCAGAGCTGTGGCCCTTCAAGTAATAATAATAATTAATAATGACTAACATTTCTATAGTCCCTATTACATGCCAGGAACTGTGCTAAGCACTTTTACAAATATTTTCTCATTTGATCAAGTAGCAGGCAGGAAAAGGCCTGAACAGAGAGAAGCTGCCAGGGCCAAATGTGGGCAAGATGCCCTCGAATCCAACCACAGACAGACTCTTTCCCGTACAAGGGGGCAAGAACAGCCAAGAGTTTTTATAAGGAGGGGCCTTGCTAAAGAAAAGAAAGCCAGGATCTTATTCCTGCTGGCTGTGGTCCCATCTCAAAAGGTCAAGGCACACGGAAGCTTGACTACTAGCGGTCATTGGCATGGGGCACCCCAAGCCACAGGCTGGGGAAGGCAGAGACTTTTGGCCAAAGCACCTTTCTCCCTTTGCTCTGATTCTACTCTCCCCTCCCCAACTTCCCCCACTCCCTTCACGCAGGAGTATGCTGTTTTCACATCAGCAGATGGTGCACAGAAAGCATGGTTTGTGCCTAACCAGAAAACTGTCATGCAACCATGATGCAGTGCCTGGTGGTTGGATAGGGAACAGATGCTCCTTCTCATTAAAATTTATTTAAACTCTGTAAAAGTTCCTCTGACACATGAAAGAAGTGGATGGCTTTGAGAAATTATGAGGTTACCCCACTTGGTGTTTCAGTACAAGCGATATGTGCCCTGACAACTTTTATACTTGTTATGTTTCCCTTGGGATAAAAATATATCCTGGTGGTGGAGAAATGTAAGTCCCTTTTTCTTCTTTATCTCGTCGCTACCCCCTCTCCTTTCTTCTTCCTCCAATTAAGGGCTTTGTCTCTTAGGAATTCAGACAGATCCATGATGGATGATGACAAATATGACCCTCCTCCCAATAGAGAGGTGTTGGACTATGGGTGTGAAATGCTATGTACATTGTTGGGCATGGCCAGTGCAGTGGTATATTTTGCATCTCTCTTTGTTGAGTTAGCTTGGTGCAATTCATAAAGAGTTGACCTCAGGAAGCTAGGTGAAACAGTGGATAAAGCACCAGCCCTGGATTCAGGAGGACCTGAGTTCAAATCTGACCTCAGACACCTGACACTTATTAGCTGTGTGACCCTGGGCAAGTCACTTAACCCTCATTGCCCCCCCCCCCCAAGAAAAGAGTTGACCTCAGGAAGACCTAGATTCAAGATCGGCCTCTCATACAATCCTGGTTGGATGATCCTAGTTAAGGCCCTCAACATCTCATCTCATTATCCACAGTCAACACATGGTGAAAACTCAAAACTGATATACAATTAAGTATGCTAACTAGTATAATGGAAACATTAAGTAGACTTATACTTCTCAATGCATGCAATCAAACTTTATTAATCATATTTAATTCTAATTGGTAATTACCTATTAGACCCTATAAACATCACCACCAGGAAGAAACCATCAACCATTTCCTGGGCCTTCTCAGTAAGCAGATCTCATACCAGTACTCAATGATAAGGTTCCCTGTCTGCCCAGTCAGAGGTCTTATGTCTCATTGCAAGGTGGCTGCCTGGCAAGTTGAATCTCTATCAATCAATCAGCACTTTCTTCAAACAAACATGAGTCTCAGGTAGGGGTGCAAATGCATGTCAGTCCTAGTCACAATCTAGTAACAGGCCGAAGGCTAAAGCCTCTGGTAAGTTGTTTTGCCATTAGCTTATATCATCAGGTACTGATCAGATTACTGGTAAACAAATGAGGTCATCAGCCACCAATCAGAACTTGTGTATGACCAGTTAGATGAGGGAGGGGATATAAGCTAATGGCAAAGTTGTTTACAAAAATTTCCCCATTGGTGGCCTCTCCTATCTGGTAGTCTCATATGTTTGCCAGTTGTTTAGGAAAACATACACACATGTTGTTTATCAATCTATATCACACATATGCTTATCTTTAAATTGAAAATAATTTATGAAGAAAAAAGATCAAAACACTTCATCATAAGATGGTTGCCCAATGCAAAATGGGGTCAGTTGTGTCAAGACAATAGACATTCTCATAGCATTCTCAAAGATTATACATTTCAGAGAAATACTGACCTGAATTTTTGATAGATTGAATCCCTCACCAGAAGCTCCCTTACACCAGTGAAATCACAGGTCCCATTTTTAAAAAATTTTCTTTGTTACAAGGATAAGTACCATGAAGGGTGGTGTTGGTAAGTGGCTGATTTTTTTTTAAAACCACTAAAACTTGTGTGTGTGTGTGTGTGTGTGCCCAGCAAGGGACCGGCAGCAGCAGTATCAACAACAGCAACAAAAGCATTTGTTAAGCACAGTTCCATTTGTAGATCTGGGTTAAAAGGTTTAATAGGTGGGTTTTTTTAAGGCACAAATTAACAATGAGCCCAGAAATAATCACAAAGATGGTACATAGTACTAATATAAAGGCTTTTCATCTAGGAACTGAAAGTACTTTACTAACAATACACCCATAACGTCATTTGGCAAGTGCCATTATGAGAATCACCATTTGAACAACACATGGCTAGTGCCCTTAGAAACATGGGCTTGGGGTAAATGCCATTGAGATCTAATGAATTCAAGATGGCCTCTACCCTCCAAATGTTCCCATGCTGAAACAGAAAGCTTTGATGCCAGAAAAATACTGAGTCAAAAGAATAAACCAAAATTCAAAGAGTACAACAACAACAATAAATATGTACACCAAAACTCCAAAAATCTATGATTTCATCAATGTGGTCACTCCACCCAGTCAGTGCCTCAGCAGACATTCTTCATGGGTTGTAAAGGTAATTAATAATGACAACAACAACAACAATAACAACAACCACCTGGTAGCCAGCCTCCCTGTTCTGAACCTCTCCAAACTCAACTAGGAAAGTCCTCAGAAGACAGGCACAAAAGTAGTGCATAGAGCGCTAAAATAAGAGTCAAGAAGCCTGACTCAAGAGGCCTACAGAGCTTTGTGTGAATAAGCAAAACATTTTGCTCTTGAAGGTTAGCTTTTTCATCTATAAAATGGGGATACTTTAACTTTAAACTTAAAACTTCAAAGAGACAAATAAAATTTTATTCCATTCAGCAAGCATGTTAAGCACATAGACTGTGTACTAGGCACTAAGCTTGGTGATAGGGATATAAAGAAAAAACAAAACTGCCCCTGCCCAGGGGGTGGGGAAGGAGGAGGAAGGAGGAGGAACAAATACACCCAGATAAGTAAGCACAAAAGATATACAAAATAAAGACAACATAATTTAGGGGGAGAATGGTAACAATTGGATGGGATGGGGTGGGGGTGGGGGTAGGTCATGAAAGACTTCATGTGGTTGGTAGCACTTGAGCTGTGCCTTGAATTGAGTTATGAATTCCAGAGAGAAGATCTAAGAGAAGAGAACAAAAGTATGAATGATGTTAATAAGCCAGTCAGTGTATTTCTGGGGTAGCTATGTGGCACAGTGGATAGAGTGCTGGACCGGGAGTCAGGAATACTCTTCTTGAGTTCAAATCTTGAGTCAGATACTCACTAGCTATGTGAGTCACTTAATCCTGTTTGCCTCAGTTTTCTCATCTGTAAAATGAGCTGGAGAAAAAAATAGCAAACCACTCCAATATCTCTGCCAAGAAAACCCCAAATGGGTCACAAAGAATCTGAAAAGACTCAACAAATTGTATTTGACTAGAAGCTCTCTAGAAGACAAAAGCTGAGGGAGAATTCTATTTGCATTGCGACTTTTGCAGGCACGTAGGAATTGCAGTCAAAAAAGTAGACTATGTTACTGTCCTAAGAAAAAGCAAATAATCTTCTATAAATAAACAAAACCCTCCATCTGGGGGCCTCAACAACAGAGCCTCCAAGGTAGCGAACATGGTGAAAAAAAAAATAGCCACAAGATCAATGAAAAAGAATGATGGAAAGCTGAGCATCTTCTTTCCAGGAAATATGGAGGAGGATGAAAGGTAGGGTAGAGTGGAATGTGGCCCAGCCTAGAAACCAGGAAGACCTGAGTTTTCCAGCCTCACCTCAGAAACATACTAGTGTGATCCTGGGCACATGACTTAACCTCTCAGTGGTTCTAGGCAATTCTATTTTTTAAAAAAGCTTTGAATCTACATCGGTAGAGAAAATTCTCTATACAGGTGAGATCACAGGTCTAGTTTCTATCCCTTTCCCTATAGAGGATAAGAGGAATTCTGTAGTGCTGAGTCTGTATTTCTACCAATGGCAGGGAATGACTATCTACACACAAATTATAATTTGATTTCTCTGCTATGTGAGAAGGTGAAAAAACTGAAAGGATACTGCATTATTCTGTGTGTGTGTGTGTGTGTGTGTGTGTGTGTGTGTGTGTGTGTGTGTGTGTGTGTGTATATTATGTGGGGAATAAAGGAGTCCTTGAAAGAATAAGATATGTGTTTCAGGAAGGAAATAAAGATGAAAAGGAATCTGAAAAGCTCAATGAATTGTGTCAGGAAAATGGAGGGTAGAACAATTAAACAAAAGAAGAGAAAAAGGACCACAGAACATACGAAGATAAGTGATTTTTATTTGGAGCTAGCTCCTAATTAGTACAAATGATGAATGAACCCCATGAAGGAGTTTTGTTTATTGTTGTTGTTTAGTTGTTATCCAGTCATGTCCAACTCTTCATGACCTGTTTGGGGTTTTCTTGGCAAAGATACTGGAACGGTTTGCCATTTCCTTCTCTAAGAGTACAACAACAACAATAAATATGTACACCAAAACTCCAAAAATCCATGATTTCATCAATATGAATGAGAAAATCGAGACAAACTGGATTTAGTGACTTCCCCAGGGTCACACAGATAGCGTCTGAGGCCATATTTGAACTCAGGTCTTCCTGACTCCAGGACAGGAGCTCTAACTACTTCACCAAATAATTGCATTATTCAAATTCACACTGCCCATTTCTGTTGGGTTGGGATCAATGATAATATTTTACATAATTATAACTTTGAATAGTATGAATTGAAATACATATGACCACTTCATAGAATTCATTGTTCACATTCATTGGGACCTACCTGCAATAGGTATGAGACTTGCCAGCCAGAAAACCTTCAGAAGATAAAGCAGTTTGTTATGTTTTAAGGAATAATGCAAGTGTCACCCAGAGAAAGAGCATCCGGCAATAGGAATAATCAAAAAAAGATCAGAGTCCTGATGGTTGTTGACCCCCTGCTAATAAATAGGTGATCTACCCACAATATGTGTCAAGGACACAACGGAGAGCCTCCCATAATTGTCAATTACAATGATCACACCCCCTTTCCTGGTGATTCATGAAAGGACCCTAAAAAATCTAGAAAGCAGAGTTAGGGATTCCAAAGATCTGGACATAAGACTGAAGACCCAGAATGTCATGTTTTCATCACTTTTTTCTTCTAAAGTTAGGGGTTCTGATAGAGAAAAGAAGGACATGGGAAATGAACGGCTTGCTAAGAAGATGATTTCTGAGAGTGGGATTTAGATTTCTGGACCACAGCTTAAAACAACAAAAAAATAATAATAAGTTTTTAGCCAAGGGTAGAGTACACCTGAGAAAAGACAGTAAAAATAGATTTGCCTGATCTAACCAAAAGGGCTTTAAATTGGAAAGGGAGGCAGAAAACTGATTTCATGTATTTGACATACTAGACCAAAGTAGCAGCCACAACACGAGAAGAATACAGCAGTCAAATGATAAGTTTCTACTTTTTGTCTCTTTTCCTGTAGGTAATAGAACAGTGTTTTTAAGGTGTCCGGGTTTAGAAACCAGGACTGAACCCAGCACAGACCAGACCATCAGCATGGTCCAGAGCAGAGGGTACATACCAGGTTGAGTCTTTTGGAGCCTGGTCTCTAAGGAGAGAAGTTGGGTTTCTCTTTCTCACACTCCTTAGCTCCAATTTACTGACATGCTGTTTGACTGGCACTTTGGAGACACAGTATTTAAGACAGAGGTTTGACCTATGTGGAGGCCACCATAATGGGAGAGTTGAAAGGTATCACTGTACAATGTAAATTAGTTATGGGACAGGTGTTCATGTCCTACACACAAAAGAAAATCTAAAAGACCCCCAAAATTCACAGGTCACTCTGATAGAACAACTAAAAACAAGATTTAGTGATTTAATTTACAACTACTTTCATATTCTCAGGAAGCTGATATTTAAGCCTAATCAGAACATAAAGCAGTTTTCAAGATTGTTAATTATACTTTTTACATTGCACCTCAGCTCGGCACTGTCCATAACTTCTGGTAAAAAATAAGCCAGTCTCAGCAAATCTTCTTGGGGCTGTCATCTTCTCCAAGAATTCTGGGGTAGTTTCCAGGAATTTGTTCTCTTGATGGCAGTCGGCTCTCACCCAGTAGGATCCAAGACCTCTAGACTTCTCAAATTCACATGGTCACTTCCAAGCCTTGTTTTTGCAACTACAAAACTGTCATGTGAAATCATTTCCTTCATTTATTCAATAAACATTTATTAAGCACCTGCAGACTCTCTGGTCACTCTACTAATCCTCTGACTTTATACTATGCACCTCTGAGCACTAGGAGACCCACAGAATTTCAAAATTGAAGGGAACCTCAGAGACCATCTAGACCCTAATTGGGAAGCCCCTCTAACTACATAGCTCACAAGTGATCACTCAGAGACTTCTATTGAAGAGAAATCCCTTACTTTTTTTTTTTTAGTGAGGCAGTTGGGGTTAAGTGACTTGCCCAGGGTCACACAGCTAGTAAGTGTTAAGTGTCTGAGGCCGAATTTGAACTCAGGTACTCCTGACTCCAGGGCCGGTGCTCTATCCACTGCGCCACCTAGCTGCCCCCAAATCCCTTACTTCTTGAGGAAGTCCATCATATTTTAATGGCTCTGATTGTTAGGAAGTTGTTCCCAACATCAAACCTAAATTTGCCTCTCTGCAAGTTATGCACATTCCTTATAATTCAACCCCTGGGTCCAAGCAGAATCAATCCAATCCCTCGTTCAGGTGACAGTTCTTCAAATACTTAAAGGCAGCTGTCATGTGCCCCTAGATTCTTCAATGTTCTAGATTCAAGGTTTTTCACTTTCCAACTTCTCCAGGCTGTCAGTGTCACTTCTAATACATGGCACTAAGAATTGAATGCAACATTCCAGATGTTGGGAATGTTGTTGTTAACTCAATTTTCAGTTGTGTCTGACTCTTCTTGACCCCACTTGGAGTTTTCTTGGCAGAGATACTGGAGTGGTTTGCCATTTCCTTCTCCAGCTCATTTTACAGATGAGGAAACTGAGGCAAACAAGGTTAAGTGGGCTGCCCAAGATGTTGGGAGTAACTAACTATAATCATTGATCTGACTATAATAGAATACATCTATACTATGACCTAACTATTGACACTCCTTTCAATTTAGCCTCAGATTTCTAGCTTCTTGGTTACAACATCATATTGTTGGCTCATATTGAGGTTACAGTCCCCAAAAAAACCCAGATCTTTTTTCAGATTCATTGCTGACTAGCCACACAAAGTCAGGAAGTACTCACCTAAAATAGCATCTTGCCTCACTCAGCTTCTTGAAACAAGATACCATTTTTTTGAAGTTAGTGAGATCTTTGTTTTGCCCCCTCTTTGTTAAACTACAAGGGCCCTGGACAGTGATGGTGTCATAGAATCAATAATTCACTGTGCCAAGTACATTTACTCCCTCGTGCCTTGATTCTCTCTGGGTTTCCATCCCCTTTTCCTTACCTGCTATATTGCTACCTTGGGGACCCTCTGCCCTGGGGCCCTCTCCAGTGATGATTCTGTCCCTGGGACCACCATTTGGAGAAGGACCCCAGCCATGTTTCACATAACTCTTGTCTAAATTCTTTCCAGATTCCACCTCCTTCTCCTTAGTACCCTGCCTCTCCACCCCTGTCTCCCACTTTCCAGCACTCCCACATCTGTTGTCTTTCTTTAATAGAATATAAGCTCGGGGGTAGCTAGATGGCACAGTGGATAGAGCACTGGCCCTGGATTCAGGAGTACCTGAGTTCAAATCCGGCCTCAGACACTTAACACTTACTAGCTGTGTGACCCTGGGCTAGTCACTTAACCCCAATTGCCCCACACACAAAAAAAAATAGAATAGAAGCTCTTTAAGGGTGGGAGCTCTCTTGTTTGCTTGTATTTGAGTCCCTAACACTTGACACTGTGCTTAATAAATGCTTTCTCTAATTTTATTATCAGTGAGCATAATAATAGTACATTCTTTGGCAGATTGTACTCCTGGATCTGGATTTTTTCTATTATGCTACAAAAACTTCACCTTGGAAGTTCACTCCATCCCTGTAGCTTCTCCCTCTGATTGGCTAGTTTTTATCAGAATTTCCATTTTATTTTTTTTTATTTTAATCATAAAAGTATTTTATTATTTTCCAGTTACATGGTTTTCCACATCTGTTTTTATAAGATTTCTAGTTCCAAATTTTTCTCCCTCCCTCCCTTTCCTCCTTGCTCCCCAAGATAGCAAGCGATCTGATATAGGTTATATATGTACAATCACATTAAACTTATCAAAACTTCCATTTGAAAGAGGTTGCTCAGGCCAACCATGTCCCTCCTCCCTTCCCACCCCCCTTTTTAGCTTCCTTTGATATACTGTCTTTTCCCATTAGAATGTATGCTCCTCAAGGGCAGGGACCATCTTTCTTTCTGCTTATATTTGTATTCCCAGCACTCAGCATTGTTCCTGGCACATAGAATTTAATGAATGGTCGATGACTTGGCTTGACTTAAAGTTTTCTTAAAGTTCTTACAAAATGTTCTACAATGTTTTACAAAGCTTTAGTCTCCTCAAACTTCTAGTTTTTATTTTTTGTTTTGTTTTTTGGTTTATTGCAGGGCAATGAGGGTTAAGTGACTTGCCCAGGGTTACACAACTAGTAAGTGTCAAGTGTCTGAGTTCAGATTTGAACTCAGGTCCTCCTAAATCCAGGGGCCATGCTTTATCCACTGTACCACCTAGCTTCCACCCAAACTTCTAGTTCTAAAAGCTCTATTGAATAATAAGACAAGTAATTGATAAATTTGAGAATGGAAATTCAATAACAACAACAAACATACAGCAGCACAAAATTGTCCTCATGACCACAACATAGCTTCTTAATGACTAAAGGATTTTATTTCATCATTCAGCTTCTCCAGACTTTCACATAGTGCCATTTGTAACCTGCCTATTTAAACAATTAAAGACAGACAGTATGTAAGTATCTACCCACTCCTCATTCCATGAGCTGTAGAAATATGACCTAATTATTCTTAAATGCTACAATTCAGCTAGTTTCTCATAAATTATGGTGAAGCCTACCACACAAGAATAAAGAGAAAGGAACAAATGTATCACTGTGAACCAATGGGCATATTAAAAAGAGACAGGCCATTATTCAAAGGACACTAAATATTTTGATCTCCTAGTTACAAGCTCAGCTTTTGCTTCACTTCTGTCCTAAAAGATAAGTATAGTCAGTGGCCATATAGCATCACTACTTAAAAGGACTTCCAGCATTTTGTGAATCTTCTTACTCACAAAAGAAAACAAATTTGCTCCAGCCATTATCCTTTCTGTTTTTATCATCTCTAGCCTTTCCCTTCCCACTGGCTCTTGCCCATGTGTCAATGGATATACCCTTGTCTCCCCATTCCTAAAGGTCTCCCCCAACCTTCAAAGGATCCACTCCCATATCTTTTCTTTCCTTCAGACTTCTTTGAAAGTTGGCTATACTCAATACCTCTACTTCCACACCATCTACTCTCTTCCCTAAGGTTTTACTATGAATTATATGTGAAGAACTTTAGAAAAATGGTTTCCCTAATCCCTGGTTTCTATCCTTTTGAAAATCTTTAGGGTCTATGTTATTGTTCAGTCATGTCTGATGCTTTGTGAGTCCATTTGGGGTTTTCTTGGCAAAGATACTGGAGTGGTTTGCCATTTCCTTCTCCAAATCATTCTACAAAATGAGGAACTGAGGCAAACAGTGTTAAGTGACTCACCCAGGATCACAGAGTCTATCTGTGGGCAGATTTGAACTCAGGAAGATGAATCTATCTTCGATCCACTGTGCCATCTAGCTGCTAGATGAGAATAGAAGTGATGAGCTTATCCTGGGAGGGGTATCTTGTTCCTTGGAGTTGGAACCAGGTAAAACAGCAGATGAAAGACCTCTAGTGACTTCCTACTTACCAGATTAAATAGCTTTTTTTCAGTCCTCATGCTTCAATTTCCAATAAATATTTATTATCTACCATGTGCCAGATGCTGTGCTAAGCTCTGAGGATACAAAGAGGCAAAAGACAGTCTCTGCCCTCAGGGAACTTACAGTCTGATGGGGATAGACAATACACAAAAGGAGGCAGGAAAGGGGGAAGAATATACCAGGGAGTACCAAGGAGGGAACATCTTGGTTCATGGAGTTGAAACCAGGCAGACCAACAGATACACAGTTGAGTAAGCCAAAAAGTCAAGTTTCTGCCCTCCCTCTTTAAAGAAAAGCATTGGGAAGAATTTGGTACTCCACTCTCCCACTCTTCAAAAAGTAAGGAGAGGAAGCTGAAGAAGGTGATGTCAATCCAGGTTTGGGTTAGCAGCATGGTGAAGAGATTAGATTTGTTGTGGTTCAGTACTGTCAACTCTTTCTCACCCTGTGAAACAGTATTTAAGGGGTTTTCTTGGTAAAGATACTAGAGAGGTTTACCATTTCCTTCTCCTGTGGATTCAGGCAAATAAAGGTTAAGTGACTTGCCCACAGGGTCACACAGTTAGTATAATGTCTGAGGCCAGATTTAAACTCTGGTCTTCCTGCCTCCAGGCCTGTTGCTCTGTCCACTGCACCACCTAGCTGCCCCATTGTTGCTTTATTCACAGGAATTTGCAATCATGGCCTCCTGCCATGGGGACTGACTCTTTGAGCCTAGGACATCAAGAGAGATGTCACATGCTTGGGGTAGACATCCCCCTAACTCACCAACAAGTTTGGGGCCTGTAGGTTACCCTCAATCTGATTGAACCCATCTGCCAAGACAGTTTGCTGGAGTGTAGCCACTGAGCATGCTTCAGCTTCTTAGAGCCATAGGTGAGAGTTGGGTGAATCAAATAGACACCAAAGGTTGATGAGCAGCCCAGAAAAGGGCCCAGCAAGCCCTTACTAATTGGTTCTAGTCCTCCAGAACACCCCATACAACACAGACTATACATAGACTATTGGCAAAACCTGCCAGAGTTTAGGATGAAATGGCAGACCTTTTAAGAACCATGGATCATTTCTGGGCCATGATGAGGCACTAGAGTAGAATTTATTGAGCATCTACTATGTGCAAGGCACTTTGCTCAATACTGGGAATACAAACACAAAAACAAATGAGTGAACCCTTGGTAAGTCACTTAGCCTTGATTCAGTCTGTTTCCTCACCTGTAAAATGGTGTTGCCCCACAAGGTTATTGTGAATATCAAATAAGATAACAACAAAAAAATATGAGAATACAGCTTCTATAGGAGGCCCACAAATGTGGAACATTGCATATATTTTTAGACTTTTTCAATGTATTAATTGATTTTTCTGATTTTTTTTTTATTGTGAGGATCAAATAAGATAACAAATAAGAAATTTGAAAATACAGCCTCCACAGGAGGTCTATGAGTGTGGAACATTGCATATATTTTTAGACTCTTTCAATGTACTAATTGGTTTTTCTGATTTTTTTTTCTTCTTCCTCTTCTTTTTTTCATCAAAGATAGAAAAGGATTCTTTGAACACTCTATAGTAAAATGTTTATAAATATCTACTGGGAGAAATTCTGATGTAGTAAAACATGAAAAATGTCAATGAAATCTATTAATTTTTTTTAAATGTAAAAGGCTTACATGAACTGATATAAAGTGAAGTAAACAGAGGTAAGAAAACATTATACCTAATGAACAAGACTATATAAATGGAAGTAGCAACAACCATAAAACAATCAAAAATAAATGTAAAATTATCAAGCACAAGGTTAGTTCCAAAGAAGAGACACCTCTGCTCACCTCCTTTGTAGAAGTGAGTACATAAGTGTGAAACATTTCATAGGTCAGTTTTTTTTTAAAATGTATTGATTGGTTTTACTGATATTTTTTCTTCTTCCTCTTTTTTTTCTTTTTGAAGTCTTTATTATAACAATAGGATTATAAGGAAGTGGGGAAAAGAAGGATAGAAGGAAAAATTTAGATAGTGTAAAAAGATATTGATAAAAACATATTTAAGGTTTGTTTTTTGTTTTGTTTTTTTAATTCAAAGGAAAACTCAAACTGGAGGGAAAAAACATGGCTCTGCAATTTCATTGTGGGTTCCTACAACACAAAATCAGCATGATGTCCATTAGATATGTGGAGAGACTCTATTCGGCCAAAACAAAAAAATTCCCAGTAAGTCTAAATGTTTGAAAAGTAAATAAATCCTAATTTGGTTCCCCACTTACCATATCCCCAGAATAAGAAGGGGGAAAAAAGGATATTATTTTTCTATTAAAAGTATGAGTATTAAGGGAAATATTATGTGCAAGGCAATATTATAAACTAAAAGAGGTGCCTGGAAGTTTTTAGTTCAGCCCCCTTAGCTTTTCTAGGACATCTGGAATGTTTAATGCTTTTCACTTAGATCTATAGGGTGTTGGCTGAAAATAACAAGGGGAAAAGCTTAAAACCAACATTAAATCCTATCATTCAAATTATTCCCTCACTTACCCAAGGCAAAAAGTTCAACTCTGCTGGGGCTTCTTGTCCTTGTTTCTTATCTAACTTCTAGCAAGCAAAGGCAAGGGGAGTGGCGGGGTGGGGGACATACTAAAAAGAGCTAGATAGAAAAAAAAAATCCCTTGCTCTAACTGAGCTCAGATTCAGGGCCCATTTGTTTTTGTATTTGCTTTGTAATAAATATGTTCTATGTTCAAATGTTATCAGTAATAACGGTTTCTTGAAGGTTATGTAATTTAAGATTCTAAATCTGGGTTCTAATCTGTTCCCCCAGTTTTGGGGGAAACTGACTAAAATCACTGGTAAAACGAGTTAAGGTTTTTAAGGGTTTATTGAAAGATAGAAAGAGAAAGATTGAGAACAGAATTCCAACAGCATGGCAATCCTATCTTTCCTCAATTTTCCTGTGAAGTCCTCTGCCACCACCACCACCACCATGAAGTCCGGAACCAAAAAGAGACAGACCTCTCCGCGCAGGCCCTCCTTCCTCCTTCCTGTCCCCTCCCAGAAAATGGGAGGCTCCTCAAGTTGATTGGCTGGTAGCCTTGATGGACAGTACCCATGTACAAACGTTACTTCCTAACGCCAAGGAAAAGCAGCATGACCTTGCCCTCTGAGGCATTCTCCTCATGGCGGAGCTTTCCTATAGTAAGTCTCCAGTAGGTGGCATCATTCCAATCATTACAAGGTGAAATGAATGCCCTTGGGAGACAACTAGACATGAACCAAATTGAGAGACTACACGAAATCTCTTCTGCCCTTTGTGCCCATCTACAATATATTTCTTTTCTTTTCTTTTTTTGCAGGGCAATGAGAGTTAAGTGACTTGCCCAGGGTCACACAGCTAGTAAGTGTCAAGTGTCTGAGGTTAGATTTGAACTCAGGTCCTCCTGAATCCAGGGCCGGTGCTTTATCCATTGCTCCACTTAGCTGCCCCCCGCCCCAATACCTTTCTTTTCTCACCCTCTTCCTAACCTTTTACAGGCTCTCTCCAAAGGCTCAAAAGGGCTCTCTCCAAAGTTTTTTGGTTTTTGTTTTTTTTTTTAGTGAGGCAATTGGGGTTAAGTGACTTGCCCAGGGTCACACAGCTAGTAAGTGTGTTAAGTGTCTGAGGTCAGATTTGAACTCAGGTACTCCTGACTCCAGGGCCAGTGCTCTATCCACTGCGCCACCTAGCTGCCCCAGGCTCTCTCCAAAGTTATCAAGGATCGCCTGCCTAATCCCATGGGCCTTTTTCAATCCTCATTGTCCTCGACTTCTCAGCAGCTTTGGACACTGTTGATCACCCTCTCCTCCTTGATGTTCTCTTTTTCTAGGCTTTTAGGTCGCCACTCTCTCCTAGTTCTCCTCCTACCTACCTGATCAATCCTTCTTGTTCTCCCTCATCTGATTCATGCCCCCTAACTGCACATCTCTCAGGGTTCTGTCCTTCTCTTCTCCCGCTATACTACTTTACTTAGTAATCTCATGAGCTCCCACGGATTTAATTACCATTTCTATGTTGATGATTCTCAAATTCACCTATCCTGCCCCAAACTCTCCGCTGACCTCCAATCTCTCATCTCCAATGGCCTTTCAGACATCTCAAACTGAATGTCCAGTAAACATCTTGAACTCAACTTGTCCAAAATAGAACTCATTATCTTTCTCCCTAAACCCTCCTTCCCCATCACCACCTTCCTTATTACTGTAGAGGGCATCGTCATCCTCCCAGTTTCTCGGACTGTCAAACTAGCTGTCATTCTCAATTACTCACTGCCTCTCACACCATCGCCCAAACCCAATCTGTTGCCAAGGCCTGCCGATTTCACCTTTTGCAATATCTCTCTTATACATCCCCTTCTCTCCTCTGATACTGCTACCATCCTGGTGAAAGCCCTTCTCACCTTGTACTGGACTATAGACCCCTGGTGGGTCTTCCTCATTCATATCTCCCCACTCTAATCCATTTTCCATTTGGCCAGTAAAGTTCTTTGCTAATTCACAGGTCTAACGACGTACACTCTTAATCAAAAAACTCCAGTGGTTCCCTATTGCATCCAAGATTGAATACAAAATTCTCTCCTTAGTGTTCAAGGCTCTACTTGGTATTCAAAGTCCTTCATTATCTATTCCCCTGAGGGCAGAGCCAAGATGGTGGAGGAAAGACATTAAACGCACAGAGCTCCTGATACAATTACCCCCAAAACAGCAAAAAAAGAACCCCTGGAGCAGAAAAACACACAAAAATACAGGCTGAGATTATTCTCCAGCTACAGATAGTTTACAGGGGGGCGTGCTAGGCTACAAGTAAACTCCAACCCCACAATTGTGCCAACAGAGACCCCATCCATGCCACCAGAGGAATTTATCCTGGAGACTCTGAATCAGCTACAGCACCAGCGTCTTCATAATCTATTCCCCTCCTACCTTTCCAGAGTTCTTACATGTACTCTTTCTTTGATTCTATAACATTGGCCTCCCTGCTGTCCCATGAACAAGACACTCCATTTCTCAGTTCAGGTCACTTTCTTTATCTATCCCTCATGCCTGGAATGCTGTCCTTCCTCATCTCTACCTCCTCTCCCTTTAAGTCCCAACTAAGATCCTATCTTCTACAGAAAGGCTTTCCCAATCTCTCTTAATTCTAGTCTTCTCTCTGTTAATTATTTCTTATTTATCCACTCTATAGTTGTTATATATTTGTTTGTTGTCTCCTGCATTAGATTCTGAGCCTCTTGGGGCCAGAAACTGTCCTTTACCTCTTTATGTATTCCCAGAACTTTACAGAGTACCTGGCATACAGTAGGTGCTTAATAAATATTTACTGATCAATTGATAAATAACTTCTAGATGAGAACAAACACAATGTAATTAAGAGAAGTTCCCAGGCCCTTAAGCAAGAATATAGGAGTCTAGACACAAACTACACATGCATGCCTTGTCTCTCCTTTGTCCAGAGACTGTAAGCTCTTCAAGGGGCAGAGAATACATCTCTTCTACTTCTTCATATACCCCACTTGACATATAATCAATACTTAATCAGATTAAATCAACTGTTGCTATTGTACAAGAAGGAACAACTACAAAAATCAAGGAAAGCAGGCAGAATAAAAATGGGATGTGACTACAAAATGGAGCACAGCCCTAGAAATATAGTCTAAGAAATATAAAAGCTTCAAATGAATTGAGGTTAATGAAGAAAGCTGAAAGAGTGGGGGGGGGTCGATATATATTAAAGAAAGGACTAAGAGGACTCTTCCTTCAGCTGATCAATGTGAATGGGGCAATGATAACCAACAACGAGGAAAGGTGAACCGCCCACCTGTTGTTATTTTGGTTCATTCTCTTTGCTAAGAGGAAATATCTTAGGATTGGAAAGGAAAGGGGGGGAAATGGGTGATAGAGAGTTAATAGCCAAGATAATTAAGAAATTATCTTGAAATAATAATGAGAAGCACCACGGCATAGAGGTTTGGGAGCTGGAAGACCTGGTGCATTTGGAACATACTGGCTGCATCAACCTGAGCAAGTAACTTAAGTTTTCAGTACCCCAGGCCATTCTCTATTAGCAGAAGGAGCAGAATAAATGCCAATGTGCATTGGTAAAGGAATTTTCTCATCAGGAGTCCCTTATAAAAATAAAATCACAGATTTGGCTAAAATAATTAGCTAAGTGGCATAGTCCAGCTTCCAATCAGTAGTTGAGTGACTCTGGGCAAATCACTTAACTACTTAGTATCTTATTTTTCTCATCTGTAAAATAGGGATGACAATAGCATCTACTGGGGCAGCTAGGTGGTACGGTAGATAGAGCACCAGCCCTGGAGTCAGGAGGACCAGAGTTCAAATCAGGCCTCAGACACTTGACACTTACTAGCTGTATGACCCTGGGCAAGTCTCTTAACCCCAAATGCCTCACCAAAAAAAAAAAAAAAAGACAATTCCATCTCCTTCATAGGGCTATTTTGAGTCAAATAAGTTAACATCTGTAAAGTACTCTTGAAACCTTAAAATACTCTATAGATGCTATTATAATTTCTGAAATGAGAGAAATTGTAAAGAGAAATAGAAAACCTAGTGGCCCTGATTGAGGACAAGATATCTGACCCAGAAAACTTTATCCTAGGATACAGAAAGGAGGGAGCTAGATGGCACAATGAATAGAGTGTTGGTCCTGGAGTTAGGAAGACCTGAGTTCAAATCCAGCCTCAGACACTCATTAATTGTGTGACTCTGGATAAGTCACTCATCCACTATTCGCCTAATCCATTAGAGAAAGAAATGGCAAACTACTCCAGTATTTTTGTCAAGAAAACTCCATACGGGGGGCAGCTAGGTGGCACAGTGGATAGAGCACTGGCCCTGGATTCAGGAGGACCTGAGTTCAAATACAGCCTCAGACACTTGACACTTACTAGCTGTGTGACCCTGGGCAAGTCACTTAACCCCAAGTTCCTCAAAAAGAAAAGAAAAAAAAGAAAGAAAGAAAACTCCATACGAGTTTATAAAGAGTCAGTTATAACTGAATGACTGAACAACAAAGAATATAGAAAGAATTGACAGATGAATGAGTCAGAATCAACTAACCTTAAAAAACCATGGGGAAAAAGAGACAATTATCAAAACGTTGGAAAAGGTCAAATGTCCAGGTTCTTGAAAAGAGAAAAAGAATGAAGTTCTGACATCTATAAGCCAGTGAACTTGACTTTACTGGTAAAATTTGGAATGTATTATTAAATGCTTAGAAAAGAAAATAGTGATAAAATGATAAAATATAGCTTCATCAAGAACAGGTCATGCCCTACTAACCTAATTTTCTTTTTTCAGAGAGTTTCTAGACATGCAGATTGAGGCATGCTATCCCTATAGTTAACCTAGATTTTAGCAATACATCTGATAAAATATCTCATACTATTTTATAGACAATAAAATATTAACTGATTATATTATTTAGTTTTTTATTAAAATCTTCCATTTCTTATATCATCATAATTATCCCAAGTTTCTCTCCCCCATCTAGAGATACATCCCATATAACAAAGAGTAATTTTAAAGAGAAAAAAAAATCAGCACAAGTATCACTACATTGAAAAAAGTCTGAAAACATGTGTGGTTTGTAAGACTTGTGGACCTCCCATTTCTAAGAAGGGGTGAGTTAAAGGTGACTTTATGAGTCCTGTTTTATCTTTATAAATTTGTTATATTTAATTTTTGGTGCACAGTTGGTCTTTCCATTTACATCACTGCAGTTATTGTATCTTTGTTTTCTTGGTTATACTTGCTTCATTCTGCATCACTGCATAGAGATTTTTCCATGCTTCTCTGTATTCATCGCACCCATCATTCCTTACAACACAGTAATATTCCATTACACTAATGTACCGTAATTTGTTTAACTATTCCCTAATAGTTGGGTATCTACTTTGTTTCCAATTCTTAGCTATCACAAAAAGTGCTGCTACAAATATTTGGAGTATATTGACACTTGAGCATTTCCTTGGTGCATAAGCCCAGTAAAGGAGTATCTGTTCAAATGATATAGACATTTTAGACACTTTATTTGCATCATTCCAAATTGCTTTCCAAAATTATTGTACCATCTCACAGCTCCACCAACAATGTATTAGCCTGCCTATTATTCCACAACTCCTCCACCATTGACTATTGCCATTTTTTGTCATTTTTGCAAATTTTCAGGGTGTGAGATGAAACCTCACAATTGTTTTGATTTGCATTTCTCTTATTATTAGTGATTTTAAGTATTTTTTCATATGGTTGTGAATACTTTGCAATCCTTCTTTTGAGAACTTTGTTTATATTCTTTGACCAGTCCTTTTTTGAGGAATGGCCATTAATACATATATTGTTTATATCTCTTGGATACCAAACCTTTATCAGAGAAATTTGATACAAAGATTTTTTTCCCATTTAACTACTTCTTTTCTTATCCTAGGTGTCTGCACAGAAGCTTTACATTTTCAAGTAATCAAAGTTATCTATTTTATCTTCTGTAATTGTAAACTAGACAGATAGCCACATTTCCTTCTGTTGTTAATGTTTTCCCTGTTGCTTTTATCTGCTTATGTTCAGGATTTTTGAGTTTCCTTCTTTCTAAGGAATTTGGTCATTTCGGTATTTTTTTTTCCTTCTGACTTTCCCTTATTCATTTCTGACTCTGTCCCCTCTAATGGTGGTTTCCTTAGGGGCTGAATCTCAGTGTCTTAGCTTCATCCCACACTGAGAAATTTACAGTTAGTCAGCCTACACCTCTGTCTCAACTGATTTTTGAGTGGTCAAAACTGGCCCCAGCTAGATGCTGGGCTCTTTCCCTTAGGCTTAGTGGAATACTATACTGCTTCCCCATCCACTCACAGAGTAGCCTATCCTGCTTCCTTTGTCCCTTAGTTCTCTGACCCAAAACTGGAAGTTCAGAACTTTGCAGCACTGGTACTTTAGGGTTGAAGCCCCCAGAAAGCTTTTGCTCCTGAAGGGCTGTGGCTATGCTGGCTGGCTGTTGTGGCTCTGGAAAAATTCTACAGCTTGGAGCCAGGGTCTCCACTGCACTGGAAAGATGGAGGGGGTGGGTTTTACTATTCCATTATATTATAAGTTTCCCCAAAGGCAAAGACTGTTTATTGCCTCTTTTTGTATACCCAAAGTTTAACATAATGTCTGGCACATAATAGACACTTAATAAATATTGATTGATTGATTGATTGATGCAAGTCTGTTTTAGGTCACTGTGTCTGCTAGTATAGTCTCACTTCACTAGTAGGGAAGTAGGGGAGAGGTGCCGAGTGAGTTCAGGATCAGTGAGCATCAGTTCACAGGTTCAGGGCATTTTTTTTTATCTTCTTTTATATTCTGGTCCTAGACCATGGAGACAACTGAAGTTGCTTTATCTTTGGCATATAATTTCTATTTTGGAGAGGTTTGAGAGCTTGTGGGGAACAGAGAACATATCTGATCTTCCATCTTGTTCCTTAGAAGACCATAACTAATTTTTATATAGCACTTTAAAGATTTGCAAAATGCTTTACCCATTACTTTATTTGAGCTTCACTTTTATTTTACAGATGAGGAAACTGAAGTTCAGAAAGATTAAGCAACTTGCCCATAGTCACATAACTAGTAAATATTAGAATAGGAGTTTGAACTCAGGTCTTTTCCGACTCTATGCTCAGCACTTTATCTACTATATAAAGCTGCTGGCTCACAGTAGTACAATTAGATTCATATGGTTCAATGTCTGGAGCCAGAGGTAAGTTATTAATGTCTCAAAATTAACCCAAAAAGGAGGTATATCTATAGCGAAATAGTTCAGTGATCTCTAATTGGCCCTGTACTGGTCAGCATTTTTGTCAGTGACTTCAATAAAGGCATGCTTGCTGAATTTTTAAATAAAAGATGCAAAGATGGGAAAGACAGCTAATAAGGTGATTGAGAAAGGCAGAATTCAAAAAGATATTGAATAGCGGTCAGCAAACCTTGGCCTATGGGGGAAAAAAAAATCCAGCCTGCTGCCTCTTTTTTGTAAAGGCCCAAACTAAGAATGGTTTTAACATGTTTAAATAAAGTTTTATTGTATTTAAATAACCATTTTTACAATTTAAAATAAAGTGTTATATTTTAAAACATAAAAATCATTCAAAGCTTTCTAGCAATATAAAAACAGGGAGAGGGCCAGATTTGGCCTTTGGACCATAGTTCTACAATTCCTAGGCCAGAACACTGAGCAAAATCAAATAAAATGAACTTACTTTAATAAATGTAAAATTGTAGGTGTCTGAAGAAGATCTGGGTTCAATGTAAGTCAACAGCATGATATTGCAACCCCAAAAGCTAAGGCACTTTTAGATTGCATTAAGAGCATAGCATTCCGGACTAGGGAAAAGATAGTCCCTCTGTACTTGGCCCTGATCAGAATATGTCTGGAGTTCTATGTTCAATTCTAGAAGCCATCTTGTAGGAAAGATGTTGATGAGCTGGAGACTGTCCAGAGAAACCAGGATGATGGGGGGCCTTGAGTCCAGTCTACATGAGAACATATGAGAAGAGACCAGGGATGTTCATTCTGGAGAAAAGAAGACTTAGGGGAGACACAACCGCTATCTTCAAGTTCATGAAGGATTATCCCATGGCAAAAAGATAGAATGTGTTCTGGTTGACCCCACTGGGTAGAACTAAGAGTACTGGATGCAAAGTATAGAGAAGTAGATTAAAGCTTATGGAGAGGGAAATGTCCTAACAATTAGAACCACCCCCAAAGCAGGAATACATTAGACACTGATTCAGAAGGCTGATTCAGGAGATGAGGGGTTCTTTCCTCACTAGATGTGTTCAGGCAAAAAAAAAATATCCTTTATCAGAGTACGCTGAATATGGATCTTTGTGGACAAATTGAAGGAGATGGCTCCTAATTTTCCATCTAACTCACAGATTCTGTGTTTTTTGATTCAATGAAAATGGGTATAGGTACTAGACCTATGATTTTATTGGTACAGGGAAATATCAGGTGAAGGAATTCCCTTTACCAAGGCAGGTCCACACCTTCTCTGCAATTCATAGTCTTAGCGGGCTGAACAGAGCAAAGAAGTTAAGAACTTACCCAGGGTCACATAGTATTCCTATATTGAAAGGAAAAAGAAAGAGAAGGTGTCTGCTGCCATCTCAAAGTCAGTTGGTGGTGATAAGAAGGGAGAAACCCGAGTGGTGAAGATTCGCAAAATGCCTAGGTATTACCCTACTGAGCATGTGACGAGAAAGCAGCTAAGTCACGGCAAAAAGCCGGCATGTGAGGAGACTCTGATCTAGCATCACCCTGGGCACGGTTCTGATTGTGCTCACTGGCCGCTACAGTGGCAAGTGAGTGGTTTTCCTGAAGCAGCTGGCTAGTGGCTTGCTACTGGTGACTAGACCTTTGACCATCAACCGTGCTCCTCTGCGAAGAACCCATCAGAAATTTGTCATTGCCACCTCTCCTGGGGTTAACCTTTCAGGTGTGAAAATTCCAAATGATCTTACTGATGCTTACTTCAAGAAGTGGCTCTGTAAACCTAGACACCAAGAAGGAGAGATTTTTGAAACAGAAAAAGAGAAATACAAGATTACAAAGCAGTGCAAGGCTGACCAGAAAGCAGTGAACTCTCAGATCCTGCCCCAAATCAAGAAGATTCCTCAGCTCCATGGCTACCTGCGTTGGAGTCTATCCTCACAAACTGGTGTTTTAAATGCCTGACAAAGAACTCTTATTAAAATATTTGGAATAACTAAAAAAAAAGGAATGAAGGAGAAACCACAACACAAGATCATTATAGGAGGAAAATGAGGCAATAAGAAAGAACAAACTTTGAAAAGAAGTTATAAGAACTCTACAAATGTGAGGACATTTTAAAGGCTAACCTCAGGAGTAAAACTAGCATCCTAGAATGACAGATCTAGGGCTGGAAAGGACAGTGGATTCCACTCTAGTTCAACCTCTTCATTTTAATAGATGAAAAAAACAGATACACTGAGAGGTTATATGGTTTGCTTGAGATCAGACAGATGACATGCAAGAGGCAGGATTCAAACCCTGAGTCTCTGATTCCAGGACCAATGGACTTTCCATTGTATAATGTTGCATGGTTACAAATGCTTTAATACAAATTAATCAAAAACTGAGGGTCTGGCTCTGTGCTTTTATTGGTATCATGAACTCCCAGAGAGGAAACTTCTTCCCATACTAATTGGCACTTACTCTGAAATTCAGCATTCTTAAGAGTTGCCTATGTTAAGACTTACATAGGGTCACATATTCTGTTTATAAGAAAGGTGAATCTTGAATACAGGACTTCCTGATGCATATGCCAGCTCTCTACCTCCAAGGCCAGCTTTCATTCTACTATGCCATGGGCTGCCTCTTGTTTAAAAATTATGGCAATTGAACATTCCACTACATTTGAGGAGGTAATGTTATTCATTCAACAAATACTGATTAAGAGGGAAGGGAATAAGCATTTATATAGCATCTGCTATGTTCCAGGCACTGTGCTAAGTGCTTTTGACATATATTATCTCATTTGATCTTTACTACAACCCTGTGAGGTAGGTGTTATCATTATCCAGATTATATTGTTGAAGAAACTGAAGTAAATAAAAATTAAGTGACTTGCCCAGGGACACACCACAAGTAAGTGTCTGAGGCTGGATTTGAACTAAGGTCTCCCTGACTCCAGGCTCAGCACTGTGGCACTGGCTGCCAAAAGGGCAAATTACATATAAGGCACTGAGCTCCTTGATGGAAAAGAAACAAAATTAAATAAGGCATATAATCTCTTCTGATCCCTTGGATTACAATCCAAGTAAGGGATTTACAAGTCAATGTCTTCAAAGAGCTTGCAAATGAATGAAAAAGATGGGAAGTACACAGATAACAATAATATAAATGAGAAAGTCATAAGTACAAGATGTGGATTCTGAGTTCTGATGAGGGAGCCATCACAACCATCTAGGGGAATTGTAGACAGTTTCACATGCAAGCCTTTGAGCTGTGCTGTGAAGAGTGGGTGGGATTTCAACCAGTAAATGGGACAGCGGGGCATCCCAGGTAAAAGGGATAGATAGCATGAAGAAGGGCACATGGATCTTGTCTCCCCCATTAGATTGTAAGCTTCTTGAGGGCAGGGACTTTTCTTTGCCTTTTTTGTACCCCTGGTGTTTAGCCCAGTGCCTGGCACACAGTAGGTGTTTAGTAAATGTTTACTGTTTGATTGATTAATAAAGGCACAGGAAGTGTTCATGATCTTATTACTTCCATGGTGGCTTATTTCCTAAGAAAGGGTAGGGGCTCCTTTCAGACACTTCAGTGGATGATCCTGGTAATACGGAGGACAAAAAAAATATGAACTTGGCGTGTTTCTAGGGGATCTTAAAATGGGGGGTCACCTTTGGTGCCCTCAGGATCAAGCCATATGAAATAGGGTCCAAAATCAGGGATATGTTAGAAGCACCACTCTCTGCCTTGATTAGACCACACCTTCGTCTCCTTGCCTCAATTCTCTCTCTACTCTAGTCCACCTTTCCATCAGCTTTCAAATTGATCTTCCTAAATCTTAAAGCTTTAAAATAAATGTTTTTAAAAGTGTTCTAACCATCACATTCATTCAAAAGTGGAATGGAATGCCTTTGTAAACAGTGAAATCCTCCCTCAGGAGTAGTTTCCAAGCAAAGGCTTAGCCGATCATGGTCAAGCATGTAATAAAAAGGATTTTTATTCAGATACAGATTAGACCAGATGGTCTCTTGCATCCTTTCCAACTCTAAGATTCTGTCATTCTATGAGACCTCCTATAATGGTGCTCTCTCTCTCTCTCTCTCTCTCTCTCTCTCTCTCTCTCTCTCTCTCTCTCTCTTTCTCTCTCTTCTCTTTCTCTTTCTCCCTCTCTCTCCCTCTTTCTGTCTCTCTCTTTGTCCCTGTTTCTGTATGTATGTCTGTCTTTCTCCTTCTCCCTCTACTTCCCAAGGCAGTTTATTTTATTTTTGGATCTCTCTAACCCTTGGAAATTTTTCCTTATGTTCAGCCACAATTTTTCTCACTGTAACTTCCTCCCAGTGATTCTAATTTCATCCTCAAGGGTTAAGGAAAATAAGTCCATGGGTAGCTAGGTGGTACATTGGATAGACCCTGGAGTCAGGAGGACCTGAATTCAAATCCAGCCTCATACACTTGACATTTACTTGCTGTTTGACCCTGGGCAAATCACTTAACCTCAATTCTCCCTCCCTCCCTCCCTGTCTCTCTCTCTCTCTCTCTCTCTCTCTCTCTCTCTCTCTCTCTCACACACACACACACACACACACACACACACACACACACACACACACACACACACATGTCCAAACTTTGTCTAATAACATCTCTTTAGGTATTTGAAATCTGCAGCCAGATTGCCACTATTTCTTCTCTTCTGTACACCAAACATCCTGATTTCTTACTGAACTTTACATGGAATGATTTCAAGGTATTTTACTGTCCCGGTCATCCTTCTTTGGATACCTGCTAGGATATACACCTACAAAATGTGCTTTCCAGAAATGGCCCCTTTACTCATGATGGGGTCTGATCAGGGCAGAATTTCAAGCAGGATTATGACCGTCCTCATTCTGGATCCTGCATTTCTAATCATGCAGCCTAAGAAGATGTTAGCTTTTGTGGCTGCTACTTATATTAAGCCTGCTGTCCACTGAATCCCCTAGACTTTATTCATGGGAATCTGGTCACATCTCCCCAATTCTATACTTGTTTTTGTTGTTGTTTTTGTCAAGTCATTTTTCAGTAGTGTCTGATCCCGTTTGAGGTTTTCTTAGCAAAGATACTGGAGTGGTTTCTCCAGCTAATTTTATAGATAAGGAACCTGAAGCAAACAGGACTAAGTGACTTGCCATGGGGCACATAGCTAGTAAGTGTCTGAAGCTAGATTTGAACTCAGGAAGATGAGTCTTCCTGAAGCTAGATTTGAACTCAAGACCCTATCTACTATACCACCTAGCTTGCCCAGGCTTAAATCATAGTAATCCAAAGTAAAGGTAACCTTCTGGCATTCCGGGTTACCACCACTGGGCCCCTCCTCTCCTCTCCAGTACCCCTAGAGCTGATTTGGGCTGAGCCAATGTGGTACAGAATTAGGGTTTCCTAGTAACCAGTGCTTTAGGTGGGATCCCTAAGTAAATGGTCTGAATGGAAATGGTACCCATTAATCATTTATATGAGATGTGCCAAACTCCCTACCCCATGCGTCCTGCAAAACCATATTAAACCATATTGGACCAGACCATATTAAAATTCAATTAGAAACCTCATACATTAAAAAAAATTTTTTTAAAATTCAATTAGAAGATGTTTAACAAAATAAATAAAAATATAGTAAAATTTAGTTGTCAATTTGTCATTTTCTAAATCAGTATGAGGCCTACAGGGATCCATTTCTATTTGAGTTTGACACCTTTGATTTACATTGCTCTAAAATAGATATAGGGTTCACTAGGAACTACCTCATGTTGGATCATACCCCAATCTAAAATCTTGCTTATTTTTCCCAAGTTATTTAATTATCAAGAGGAATTCAGTAATCTAGAAGCTTGAGAGACACTGGCCAAAATAGATGCTCAGGTGGCCAAATCTCTAGAAGAGAGCAATGGAACTGAGATAGATCCATCAGTATGGGCCCTGGCTAGTCATTTTCTTATGATTTCCCCATCTCCCACGTGAGGCAGCTGGCCTAGTAGTGCTATGTCTACCAATAAAATACAGCCACTTGTCCCATTCAAAAAGGGCAAAGTAGGAGCCAACCTCACCTATGTAACGATTGGAATGATGCCACCTGCTGGATACTTACTGTAGAAGAGTTCTGCCCATGAAGCGAAGGTCTTTGAGGGCAAGACCAGGAGTCTTTTCTTTGGCGGGAGGAAGTGGCGCAGACTAGTGGGAGGAGGAAGGAAGAGACTGGCGCTGACTCTGGGGCTTTTTCCTCTGGACTCTGGTGGAGAGCGGAGCTAGAAATGTGCTCTCCCTTTAATAGATAGAAATCTAGGCCTTTCTCTCTCTCTTTACCAAATTCTTATTCTCCTTAATAAATGCTTAAAAGTCTAACTCTTGCTAAAGCTTTTAATTTATTGGCGACCACTCATTAGATATTTTAGACAGTTTAGCTAGAATTTTAGCCCTTAACACCTAGTTCCAGAAGCTTCTCTGGATTATTAATGCAGTGTTGGGGGGAGGGGCGGGGAGGGACATAAGAATTGGGAGATAAGGACTTAGTAGGACAGGTCTTCTCGTAGTGATGAAAAGCCTGCTATCTATAGAGAGATTCCACTTAATCAGGAAAAGCAGGGATAGGACCATATCCCCTTTCAAGTTTGTCCTTAATTGAGTCCATAAGCTGCTCACTAAAGAAGCTTCATTTAAAGCTAATCATTAACTCAATATCTAGAAAGCACAGAAATCCTTAAAAACCAAACCCCATCCCCTAACAAAGATCCTGGCTCTATCTGTTAACAATCTGGCCTGACTTGAGTCTCCAAAGATTCCTGTGGGTCACGAGCAAGATTTGCACACTCACCCAACACAGAGCTCTCTTCTATCATCAACAGACTCACTTTAGGGTGAGTGTAGATAAGGGGGAAACGACCAAAGCAATATTGGTTTGGTCACTAAGCAATTTGTTGGGGGTGGAGTTGAGGCATAATTTGATCTGGGCTAGGAAAGCAGACAGCTCATCTATTTGGCCAGGAAATCTTTCTGGTAGTCAGAAGCGTCTGGCCTGATGCCAGGAAGTGCATCCTATTTTCATCTGGAGCCAATCTTTTTCTCCCTATGCCTGAGCCTGGGCCAATTGAGCCTGGAACCCTGTGGCTTCCATAAGGAGTTGCTGCAGCTGAGACTGGAGTCCTACATCTCATGGCTAGAGAGCCCTGGGAGGACAGTCAATCCCAAGGCTCCTTTGTAAACCATTCAGTAGGGGACATGAGGACCACAGTCTGTGGGAGACAGAAAAGCTATTGTAAACACACTGGGCCAGGCCTGTTGCTGGCCACCAAAGGGCAGGTTGGCAAGTACCAACCATTCACATGGGAGAAGTGTAATTACAGAGGCCAAGTCACACTAAGGAGATTCATCCAGAGGGAAATGACTGAATATAGGGTTTTTCCAACTAGAGAGATCCAGGAATCAATAAGGGGGAATCGAAGCCAAAGAGGAATTAGCAATAGTTGAGAAGTTGGATGCAGGAGCTATCACATCTAATAGATTGCATTTTCATGCCCAGGGTTTGGGTGACCCGAGGCTACTGTTCTGCATAAGCAGGGCTCTCCATCCATCTGTGCTCTCCAAATCTATACCTGAGCTGATGATGGGGCCCATACAGGTATGAATAGTCCTTACACAGAAGAGAAGAAATAATTCATCAGTGAAGACAAGAAGAAAAAAGATTCCTAGGAGGTTGAGGTGAACTGATATCAGTGTCAAGTAAAAGAATAAAACCAATGGAAAGGGAAAGAAACAAACCTATAAACCACAGGAGCTATCTAATAGATTTGAGGCTCTTTCTATACAATCAGTCAGGACATATTAGAGTTGGCAGGAGCTCTAGAGATCATCTAATCCACCATTCTCATTTTAAAGGTGAGTAAACTGATACCCACGTAAGGGGGTGTTAATTGCCAAGGTTACATAGCCAGCTAATGACAGAAGAGGCATCAGAACAGGGGTTTTCAGGCATCCAATACAGTACTCTTTCCAAAGAACCAAAATGAGAGTGAGTCCAGCCTTTATGAAGAAACACTCTATGCTCCAAAGAATTATACAGAAGATTCACAGGTACTATTAGCTACTAGGAAATCTGTTGCTCCAGGTTCCAGGAAAAGGAGCTATGTCATGATGCTTGGTAAGTCATTTCTGAGGGAAGGAGAGAAGGGCATGTGGAGAGCTGATGCGATTAATTGAGAAATATGCTGTCTTCCTGGAGCATTTATCTGACATGTAGCTGAGAGTCTAGCTCCATGGATCACCTCCCCAAATGTTGCTCTCTTCTGTTCATTCATTTGAGAATGAAAGACTTGGCTAGAAGGAACCTGAATTTCGTGCATAGTGGTTCAAACCCTGGGACCTTGGAAGAGAGAGAAGAACATGTGGAAGTAAACCCTGGACATATAGATAGTGCCAAAGAACCAGATTTGATTTTCTGCTTGAGATCACAGAATGATGGCCAGGAACTTTTGTTATTAATAAGGTCAGTCAGTTAATAGTGTTTATTAAGTGTATGTGCCAGTTTCTATGCTGCGTGTTGGGAATACAAATACAAACAGAAAGAAGGTCCCTGCCCTTGAGGAGTTTACATTCTAATGAAAGAAGACAACATATAAAAGGAAACTGAAAAGGGAAAAAGGTACCATCATTCTGGGGGACATGTTGGAGGAGTCTGGATTGTAGCCTCGTGAGGAATGAAGGGAAGATTGGCCTGGGTGCCCATTTTGAATTGAGGTTCTGGGAAGAGACATTCATAGGGAGGGCTACAGGGGCTGAGGGTACTTTGAGCAAGATTTGAACTCGGGTCTTCTTGACTCCAATATACCACCTTTTTATTATTGTTGTTGTTCAGACTCTTTGTGACTCCATTTGGGATTTTCTTGACAAAGATACTGGAATGGATTGCTGTCTTCTTCTCTAGCTCATTTCGCAGATAAGGAAACTGAGGCAAACAGGGTTAAGTTGACTTGCCCATGGTCACACAGCTAGGAAGTGTCAGAGGCCAGATTTGAACTCAGGAAGATGAGTCTTCCTTACTCTGGGCCAGCACTCCATCCACTATGGCACTACTTAGCTTCCCTATACCTCCTAAGTCCCTCTAGACCAAAAGAAAGTAGCACAAGAGACTTTGGGGGGGAGGGGAGGAGAGGGGCAAGGAACATAAAAGAAGACTCCTATGTACAAGAGATGGTCCCCAGACAGAGGTTTGAAGGAAGAGGATTTTAATAGTCAGAGACATGGAAGAAGTCCATTCCAGGACTGAGAGATGACTAGTACAAATTCAAGAGAGGAAAGGAATAAATGGAGAAAGGAAGAGATCAGGCAAGTATTGTGGTTAGACTGGACCATAAAGTATGCAAAGCAGAGGAGTGGAAAATAAGATTGGAGAGGTCCAGTGTGCCCTTAGATTGTGGAAGGCCCAACAGTCCATGGAGTTTGCATTTTATTCAGTAAGCAATGGAGATCAACTCAAGGATTTTGATTAGGGGAGTGACATGAGACCTGCCCATGAAAAGTAGCCTGGAAGCCATGTTACTCTTACTCAGAACAAGAAGAAGAAAGGACTCTAAGCTCATTCATTCCTTAGCAGAACAAAAGAAATGATGATGATGATGATGATGACAACGACAATGATGACAAAATACTCCATCAGAGGTTCAATGACTTATCCAGGGTCACACCACTACTAAGTGTCTGAGTCCATATTTCAACTCAGATCTTCCTGAATCTGGTGCTCTATCCACTGTGCTACCTATGAGTAGTTTACCATATGAGCATGGAGTACAAGGGAAATCAAACTGTTGAAAATTATCTTTCAAGTCAGTCACTGGGTAGCTCTAAATTTCCCAAGTCTAAGCCTATTACTTTTATGCTCCCTGTCATGAGCCAATCAGGACCCAAGAGCTGTCCCATGAACTCCTGATCCTAGTCTGGGATTGAATCCCTCCTTACCCTAAAATACTACATGTAGATAGGTTTTAGCTCCAATTAACTTCTGAATCCCAGAATTTCTCTCATTTTCAAGTATTTAATATAAGAAGACACGCCCCCCCCAGACAATGAGTAAGACGTTGTGACACCTAGCTGTTCTCTAGGTCCACATTTACCTTGTGATCAGTACATGAACTAAAGGGAGATAATTTAATGGATTATTCCAATCCAACACTATTTTTGCCCCCAAAGTTTACTACCATGGACATAGCCAAGGAGAAAATGTTCTAGGATTTCATTATTCATGATGCTGAGGACCTGCACAGCATGTCTCATTAAAAGATATCTGCTAATTTCCATTTTCCAGGAGGTTATATGGCTGAACATGGAATAGTAGTATCTTAAGTCTGGGACAATGAATCATGAGAAAGTTTAAAGAGGAATCACACTGAAGGGCAGGGGCAAAGAGAACACAGCCAGGCTTAAGATTGGAATGAGGTAGGGGCAGCTAGATGGTGCAGTGGTTAAAGCACCGGCTCTGGATTCAGGAGTACCTGAGTTCAAATCCGGCCTCAGACACTTGACATTTACAAGCTGTGTGACCCTGGGCAAGTCACTTAACCCCCATTGCCTAAAATAAATTAAATTTAATTTAATTTTAAAAAAAAGATTGGAATGAGAAGAAAAGAGAGAATGTAAATTAGTCAGTCAACAAACATTTTTGAAACACCTACTATGTTCCAGGCACTGCCCTAAATGCTGGGTGAGTCTGACATGCAGCACCCCAAACTAGCAGTTCTGGCAAAATCCTTATGACCCTCAAACCAGCAAGGAAAATGTGTGTACCTCAGAGGTCTCAGCATATCTTCATGCCAGCTACCAAGACCCAGCTGAGAAGAAATACAGAACAGATCATTCACTCAGCCTGGTCGAGCAGAAGACCACTAGAGTTAGAAAAATTCTAATATGAAAGAAGCCATTTCTAGAGGGCAGACCCAGTTCCAAAGAGAGAAGGCTATGTTTTTGTGTGGCCCCTTTGGGGAAACACATGGTCCCAGTGAGCTAAAAGCAAATAGACCCAAAGGAGGAATTCTTGGAAAATGCCAAGCTTCAGGACCATGTAGAAGAGCTCCTAGACTGAATGGAAGCCCAAACTGGGAAGGTGATCCAGAACATAATGTAGGAGAGCAAACCCAAACCCAACCTTTCATCTGTGCTGTGAGTTCTATGGATTTTGCATGGTTAGGGGGTGGAGTTTGACTCTAACAAAATACAGTGCCTTCCTCTTTCAACTGAACCTCAACTCCAGGCTAGCACTATAAGTAGAAAGAACAATGGAAGTCCGAGGGGGAAATGGAGGCCCATTAGAGAAGAAAAGAGTTGGTTTGGCTTTTTAATGGGTTCAGTTTTTATAAGTCCTTTGTGTTTTCCATTTTGTTGTTGTGAAGTTAAATAAAGCCTGACCTATGTTCTATTGTTTTCTAAGAAGCATCCTTGCATGAGATCCCTTTAACTTTTCTATAAAAACCCACATATGAGCCAAATTCTGATGTGCTCAGAGGAAACCCAGAGTGAAGACATAAACAAACAAACAAACAAAAAGATCTATATTGAAAAGTCCTCAAAATTGAATGCAGTCTTTGTAACCAAGAGCCATAGTTCTAGGCTACAGATTACATTACCATTGATAGGATTTGGAAAGGACTTCAGCCGTCATCTAGTCCAACCCTTATAAAAAGAATGACTACTTTCCACAAAACACTCCTCCAGTATTTACTTAAACTCCTCTTATTAGAGAGAGCTGGGGGGGGGGGGCGGGGGAGGCGACTAGGTGGCACAGTGATAAAGCACCGGCCCTGGATTCAGGAGGACCTGAGTTCAAATGCGCCCTCAGACACTTGATACTTACTAGCTGTGTGACCCTGGGCAAGTCACTTAACCCTCATTGCCCCACAAAACAAATAAAATTTTAAAAAAGAGATCTCATCTCACAAGGCAGTCCATTCCATTATGACAGCTCCTATTGTTTATTTGTTTGTGGGGCATTAAGGGTTAAGTGATTTGCCCAGGATCACACAGCTAGTAAGTGTCAAGTGTCTGAGGCCAGATTTGAACTCAGGTCTTCCTGAATCCAGGGCCGGTGCTTTATCCACTGTGCCACCTAGCTGCCCCAGCTCTAGTTGTTAAGATATTTTTTCTATATGATTAAATGAAATCTGCCTCTCTGTAACTTCTACCCATTGATCCTAATACCGTTATCTTATCTGATCCTCATGAGGACTCCTCCTTCTCCCTCATTACTATTACCTTGGTGATGCTTTCACCCCAGCATTCCCAGCCCATTTTCTCACACATCCAATGAGTGGCTAAAATGTAGGCGAGTAGTCTTTCTTTAGTTTTTTGATTGCCCAAAGACCTACCATTATCAGCTACATGGGATTTTGTCTTTCCCTAATGAATACAAATCAAATAAGAGATGAAGGAAGCAGCGAGGAATGATATTGCATGAGAAGAAACACATTTCTATTGTTGGAACCAACAAAATAAAATGTTGAACCCTTAGGAAAGTTGTACAGGGAGAATATAAGAGACTACATAATGTTGCTCAGTGGGGCAAGGAAGGTGAGACACACTAGGCTGTCATCCCTGCTTCTCTATCCCTCCCAGCCTTCACCCACTTGGATTCTCTGCCACAGAACCCACCACAGAAGCAGGGAAAATTTCCATCCCACCCTCAAGTTTTACTACCCAGAAGTGGGGAAAGAAAGAAAATGAGAAATCTCTAATCCTGCCACCAAGGCTACAGTAGGAGGAACATGTGTTCCTGGTATACTGAAACTCCCATTGACTTTTCCCACAGAAATCTTACT
The DNA here is from genome assembly GCF_019393635.1 of Dromiciops gliroides. Lineage (NCBI taxonomy): Eukaryota > Metazoa > Chordata > Mammalia > Microbiotheria > Microbiotheriidae > Dromiciops > Dromiciops gliroides. The sequence goes on along the minus strand of NC_057861.1, from coordinate 148,425,071 downwards.
TCCCAGAGTAAAGTAAATCCTAATTCATTGGAATATATCATACTCTTAAGACTGAACTATATTTCAGGCATATAATTAGTTAAATAAGGTTTTGAGGATTTACCTGGAAACTGAGCCTTTATGGATAACATGGTTCCTATGGGAAAAAAGATCCTGAGTTTTGAACAACTAATTTAACGAACAAATTCTTTTTTCAACATACTTAATGAATGGTCATCCAGCCTCTTCTTAAAGACCACCAATAAGACAGCTCATTCTGCTTTTGTATAGTTCTAATCATTACAAAGTTTTTCATTACTTTTGAGCTAAAAGTCGCCTCTTTGCAACTTGCACAAATTGTTCCTAATTCTGCCCTCGAGGGTCGAAAAGAACAAGTTTAATCCCTTTTCCATGTGACATCTTTTTAAAAAATTAAAGAAAGCTACCATGTCCCACCATCTACCCTGACCCCCTAACAAGCCTTCTCTTCTTCCAATATCCCCAGTTACTTCAGCTGATTCTCATATGGAATAATCTTAAAACCAGTTACCATCCTGGTTGCCCACCTCTGGATGTTTTTCAGATTATCAATGTCCTTCCAAAAATGTGGCACCAAGAACTGAATACAATGCTAGAGATGTAATGCTCCCAGGGGAGAATACAGTAATCTTATGCCTTCCCTCCTCATGAACTGTGCCTCTGTTAATGCAACCTAAGATCTCAGATTTCTTGTTAGTCATATCATACTGTTGTCTTGTGTCAAGCTTAGAGTCCACTAAAACTCCCAGATCTACTACTACCGTTTAGCCATATCCCCCTATCTATGAAGTTGATTGTTTCAACCCAAATGTCAAATTTTACATATACCCCTATTGGGCTTTATCTTACTAGCTTGGGCCCAATGTTCTAGCCTATGGCTCTTTATCAGAGAGGGCTTGTCTTAATGGGATGACATAGTTAAGAGTGGGTTAGCTTGGGTGATGGTCAACTTCCCGAAAGAAACTGGTCTGGGAAGAACATGATGAAGGCACATTTCAAGCAGGGAGAATGTGTCATGGAAGCTGCTGGTGAGACCACACAAAGAGTGTAGTAATGGAGATACCCAATCCCCCACCACTCACACAGCAAGTGGCCTTGTTGGGGACCTGATCTAGTGACAACAAAGAAGCAGAAATACCCGACACACGGAACTCCTTAATTTAAATTAACCAATAGTTTCCACGTTAAAAACACCTTTTTTCCTCCTGGAAAGATAACTTGGAGTCAAATCTAACAGCAACAACAATAAAAATCAATCCCTTCTTTTTTCCAATGCCATTCCCCTGGGTGATAGAATACATGCATCTCTAACTTACTCTATGCTGGCAAACAAAAGACAGTTTTTGTGGGCATTTTGGCATTTAAGAGCTGCCCAGCAGCTGATTAAATCCAGGCATGGCCTGCAACAGGCTCTGACCAGAGAACAAACAAACTCCTCCAGCCATGCTCCCTCTGTTGTTACTCCCAAACTGCCACACAGCCTGGAGTGGCAACTCAGGCATCTGCGTCACAAGGGCACAGGGCTCACATAAAATCGAGTTACAGCCAGGACTTGCTTGCTGTAGCCAGGAGCGTTTCTGAGAAGTGTTGGCTCAGTGAGTTCAGCCCCTAACTAATCTTCACCTGTCACTGGCCTTTAAAAAAAAAATGGAAAGAAGAGAAAATCTTCTGGAACTGAACCAAAAAGAGTAAAAGCTTCAGCTAAAGAGGCAGGGTAATCAAGTGATGAAGGGCAGCATGACCCTGTAGTCCCAGCAGAGCCTGAAGAAGGAAGACTGTTGGATCCCAGCACCTGCTCTGCCTCACACCAAGTAGGGTGGGATTTGGGCTCACAGTCTGACCAAAGGTCTGAAAATGCCCATCACTCTGGATCTTCAGAGCCCCCTCCCATCTGTTATTGGGAGTGGTCAGTAGGTCGAGAGCCCCACAAGTCTCGGCTATCTATTTGTCAATATTCAAAGAGCAAGACTTTTGAAGGAATCATTTGTTTGGGTCAATGCTGTGCCCTGGGGAAGCTCCTGTCTTAACTGTCCTTGACTTGGGATTCATTCCTTGTACTTGGGCATTCTTATGCCTCTAGTCAACCTCTTCTTTTTCTCCATCCCTGCTTTGTTACCACTTCTGGAAGGTTTGGGAAGCAAACCTTTGAAAGATGGGTTAACCTCCAGGCTCTAACTTCATTTCTAACTTTATGCGATTATAAGCCCTCTGGGCACACTGGACCCAGAAGCCCCCTGGAGTAAGAAGCAGGAAACTTCCATCCTCTAAGACTCAGAATCTGAGGTAGAAAGGACTAGAGGCAGTAGGGTACAATGGAAAGAGCACTGGCTTTGGCATCAGAAGACTTGAATTCAGGTCCTGACTGTGTCATTTAGTACTGTGATGTTTAAAATTCTAGCAATGTTGTCTAAAAAATCTTATGTGTGGTCGCCTTAAATTAGAAGCTTTAGCACCAGTATTCGGGCATTAAGCATTTATTAAAGCATACTAGGTATTAGAAAAAAAGAGAACATGTAGAGTTAAGAAAAGGCCTATGTAGCCTAGAGTTCCAGCCTGCTCTGGTTCTTCCTCAAGTCCTCTGCCACGAGCCTGCTTCAACCACGAACCCCTCTCAAACTGAGTGTGGAAGCTTTTTATAGGTCTGGAGCAGAGGTGGTCCTTACACACTGCTTCAAGCTGATTGATAAGTGTCATTCAAATCCATTGGTTCACTGGACTTGAAGGTGGTTGAGTTGAGTTCAAAGTCCTTAGCTTCTGAGAAGAATACCTTCTTAAGGGCCAGCCAGGTGTGGATACAATCTAATTATCTTGAAGTAGGCTAATCAGCAAAGTCAATCACTCTCACTTAATTCAATCAGTTTAGATTAATCTCCAGGTGAACCTTTGAGTATCTTCCAAATCCCATTATTTTCTCACAGTACCTCTGTGCCCTTGGTCCTCGGTTTCTTCGATTTCATTTTTTTTTAGTGAGGCAATTGGGGTTAAGTGACTTTCCCAGGGTCACACAGCCAGTAAGTGTCAAGTGTCTGAGGCTGGATTTGAACTCAGGTCCTCCTGACTCCAGGGCCAGTGTTCTATCCACTGTTCCACCTAGCTGCCCCAGTTTCTTCAATTTTTAAATGAAAGAGTTAGACTAGATAGTTTAAAATGCCCCTTTGGGCTCTAGATCTATGATCTTGTGGTCTTACCTCCTTGTCTCCTTTCTGCCAGAAATTAATTGCATGATCTAGAATGTTAGTGCTCTGGGCTTCAGTGTACTCAGCTGTAAAATTAAGGACTTGGAATTTGGAAGTATATTCCAAGTTACTAGATTGTTCATATCCTTTGACCCATCTAGACCACTACTGAGTCTCTAGCCCAAAGAAATCAAAGAAAAAGAAAGAGAACCCATATATACAAAAATATTAATAGCCACTCTTTTTGTGGGATCCAAAAATTAGAAATGAAGGGGCTGTCCCATTAACGAGCGGCTAAATAAATTATGATAAATGAGTGGAATGGAATATTTTTTTGTATGTAAGAAATGATGAAATGAACAGTTTCAGAGGAAACTGGCAAGACTTCTATGAGCTGATGTAGTATGAAGGGAGGAGAATTAGGAGAAAAATTTATATGACAACAACATTGTTGAAAAACAACTTTGAATGACTTTAGAACTCTGATTCCTGCAATGATAAAATAGGAGTCCAGAACTCTGAAGATGAGATGTTCCACTCACCTCTGGAAAGTGAGGAGATGGATTTAAAATACAGAGAGACACATTTTCAGGGATGAACAATGTGGGAATTTGTTTTGCTAGACTATGTATGTTTATGTTCAGGGTGTTGCTTTTGGGTTTCTTTGGTCGGTTCTTTTTTGAGGAGAGGGGTTATTGGGAAGGACAAATTATAAATGTATGTAATTTTTAAATGAAGGGATTAGGTTAAATGATATCTAACATTCTATGATTCTGTGATTTCAACTGAAGGCTTAATTCAGAAAGAGCTCATAAAGTTACCCCATAGCTATTAGAGCATACTACATCGGGTAGCTATCAAAACATGTATTTAACCATATTGCCAGAAACTAAAAGAAAGCAAGGCAGGAAGTGAATCAGACGCAGAACCTCAAAGCAACGTCACATTCACCACCTCTCTCTTTCCCTTTAGGTTTGGGATTTTGTAGGGGAGTTGGGGGAGAAGGTGTTCAGAGAGGTGCAGGGAGAATTTGGACCAGAAACATGACTCCTATCTATGACATCCCTAGCAAGTGGTCATCCTTCCCCTCCTTGATGATTTCCAGTGACGGAAAAACCACTACCTGCAGGCAGTTTATTCCATTGTTGGACAGGTTTAAACACCAGGGAGTTTTCCCTTTGTATTAAGCTGAAACCTGCCTGATTATAACTATTACTCAATGGTCCTCAGAGCATGTCCAATCCCCTTCCCCACGACCACCATTCAAATATATAGATTCCTAGGTCTTCCAGCATACTCTCAGGCCGTCTAAATTCAGGGCTCTCACCATCTATCTATCCATCAGGCTCATCCCAAATTCCAGTTGCTTATTGAACACAAGGTTGCAACCAAGAGCATAATTCATTTGTTTTGCTACCTAATTTTTTAACTACTTTAGTTTTCAGTAGCGCTTGAATCCAGAAGTTGAGAATGTAGAGAATCATAGACTCTTTCCAACAGGAAAGTTCTTCAGAGGCCAACTACTCCATGGGGTGGGGGGCTGACGGAGGGGAATCACCTCTACAAAACAGACAAGTGGTCATTCAAACTCTAGTGATGTCTCATCTCCTCCTAAGGCATTCCATTCTACTTTGGGGCCACACCAATTGTTAGGAAGTATTCTCTTACATCAAACCTAAATATATCATACCTTGACAACTTCCTCCCATTGCTTTGAGCTCTGCTCTCTGGGGTCAAGAAGAAAACGTCCAATCCTTCTCCATATTCCCCTCCCAGCTGTGCTTCTGACTATTTGAAGTTCAACCTCATGCTTCAGTGACAACCTGCTTAGAAACCTGGGGTCTCCTCACCCTGGAATATGCCTCCACCACACCAGCCCTCTTCTGTCTTTGATGAGATCTTCCCAGCATCTCCATGCTGGGGAGGGACCCAGGCCAGCCAACCTTCATTCCCCACCCACTTGTTCTTCCAACTCTGCAGACTTCAACATCATGTCCCTCTCCCTGATACCTTCATGTCACCCTCACTGGCCCCAACTCTTTGACTTCCTTCTGTGTATTACCCTCTGACTTTGGGATGTAAGCTTATTGAGACCACAGACTGTTTCTTTTTTACTTATATTTTTATCCCCAATGCTTAGCCCAGTATCTGGCATAGAGTAAGAACAGAATAAATGTGTATTGCCTTGCCTACCACATTACAATCCTTCAAATGTTTTAAGATGGTGGTCATGTCCCCTCTCAAAATCCCTAGTTTCTTCTTTATTGGTTAGGGGAGTGATTTAACCAACCCTTAGCCAACTTGCTTGAAGTTCCCCTTCCAGTCTACCCATCCTCCAAAGAACACATTCCAATTTCTTAATGTCCCTTCTAAAGTATATGTTTATCTAGAATGTTATTTTCTCTAATGCTATCTAAATCTATATGTTTATCTAGAATATTATTTTCTCTAATACTATCTAAACCTCTGCCTTGCATAATTTTAATTAAATGAACATTTATTAAGCACCTACTGTCTGCCAGGCACTGAGCTAAATTTTAAGGCTGCAAAGACAAAAATGAAATAACCCTTGTCTTTAAAGAGTTTACATTCCCCTGTGGAGAATTAGTATAGTCCAATATAGTTAGTACAGTGCCTCATTTCTCAACATTCCTGAAATTCAGATGATAATTTTATAGGAGACAGTCTGAGTAAGTAGTGAGCTAAATTGAGTTTCAATCTCTTTGAGGGGGGAGGGGCAGGAAAACAAGGGATCTGGCATCATTCTGGTCTGTGGGTTTCCCAGACATTTTCTTTCTTTGTTTTCCCAGACTTGTTTCTTACCACACATCTAGGCTTCCCATATAATTGAGCTAATATGGTTTTGGCAATTCTCATCATCTCCATTGAAAACAGAAAATAGGATACTGGGCCCTGGAAAAGCCCTATTAGGATAAGAGCTGTAACCAGTGTCAGTCAATAAACATTTAGTAAGCACCTACCATACAGCAGTCACTGTGCTAAGCCCTGGGGATTCAAAAAAAGGTAAAAGACAGTCCCTGCTGTCAAGGTGTTCAGTCCAATGAAGGAGGCAAAATGGAAACAACTAGGTGTAATTGATCCATATACAGGATAATCAACAGAGGGAATTAAGGAGGCTTAGGAAAGGCTTCCTGTGGAAGGTAGGATGTGAGCTGGGACTTAAAGGAAGCCAGGAAGTAGAGGTGAGGATGGAGAATATTCCAGGCAGGGGGGATAGTCAGAGAAAATACCTGGAGTCAGGAGATGGATATTATTAGAGGTAACATGGTGAACCTTTGTTTTAGGAAAATCACTTTGAATGGAGGATGATTGAATGGAGCTTAATGGAGGATGGGTTGGAGTGGGGAGAGATAACATGAATCGGGCAGACCTGCCTGCAGGCTACTGCAATAAATATTCTGGGTGAAGAGGTCATGTACCAGAGTGGTGGGAACATCAGAGGGGAAGAGGGGACAGAAGTGAGAGATGGTACAAGGATGAAATTGACAGGCCTTGGCAACAGATCACATAGTAGGTCTGAAGGAACTAGGCAAGCATCTCATGGCTTACATTTCAAAACAAACAAAAACAAACAAATAAAAAAACCAAAGCACTATATGTCAGTCAGCATCCAAAGAAGATTGGTGCTGTGGGGAAAAGTATCAGCTTTGAAGTCAGGGTTCTAATATTGACCCAGTCACTGACTGAACAGAACCTTTAGCTTTTTTGTGCCTCAGTTTCCTCAACAATAAAAGGAGAATGGACCAGACAATCTCAAAGCTCCCATTCTATTCTTTTGTTTGTTTGTTTGTTTTTGTTTGTTTGTTTGTTTGTTTGGTGAGGCAATTGGGGTTAAGTTACTTGCCCAGTGTCACACAGCTAGTAAGTGACAAGTGTCTGAGGATGAATTTGAATTCAGGTCCTCCTGAATCCAGGGCTGGTGCTCTATCCACTGTGCCACCTAGCTGCCCCCAATCTGTGGTCCTATGTGCGCGGAGCTTTAATAAGAATAGCTTTCAATAATATAGAACTGTATGGTTACCAATCATGCTTCCTCATCCAGTATCCAATTTGATCCTCACTGATCTGGGAGTTAGTCAGATGATGCAAGTATTATCCCCAAGTAGAATACAAGCAGGGATTGTGTGGTTGTTCATCTTGTATGCCCAGCCCCTATACACAAAGGAAGTGCTCAATAAATGTCCATTGACATTCTGCCCATTTTATGAATGAAGAAACTGAGGCCCAGAGAAGTGAAAGAACTTGAAGGGATTTGCTCATGATCAAAGAGTTGGAATCAAGAGCAGGACCCAGGTCTACTGATTCCCCCGCCTAGGTTTTACACACCAGACTGTCCAGAAAACCAAACCAACTCTAGCACTTTGAAAACAGCTTTTGTTTAAAGTCAGCACAGGGACATTCATCATTTTTTACAGAAAGATAGGGACCTCTTAAGGTCCCTCCTAAGGCCTCCCAAGATCTTTTTCTTTTCCATTATTCTATTTTTCTATAAATCTAAAACTTTGATGATGGGAAGAACACTTTTTCAGTAGGGTTTCATTGAAATCATGTAATAGAAGAAAGAAATTTCCTTCAAAAAAGCAATCTTTGAGGCATTGGGTGAGTTACTTCATATCCCAAGCTCTCAGTTCCTTCATCCATAAAATAATGATAATTAGATTTGGTATTCTTAGTCTTTTTTTGGTCATGGACCCCCTTCGCACTGTGGTGAATGCTATGGACCTCTTCTTAGAGTAGTTTTTAAATCCACAAAATAAAATACATGGGATTACAAAGAAAATCAATTATACTCAAGTAAAAATATAATTTTCTCATTCAAGTTAACAGGCCTGCACCCCCTGAAATCTATCCATGGGACCCTAAAGGGTAAAATGGACCCTTAAGTTAAGAACCCCTGTAGAGGAAGCTGAATGACAGTGGATAGAGCACTGGCCCTGAAGTCAGGAGGACCTGACTTCAATCTGGCCTCAGATATTTACTGGCTGTATGACCCCAGGCAAATTATTTAACCCTGATTGCCTAAAAAGAAAAAAGGGGGGGGAACAGCTAGGTGGCGCAGTAGATAAAGCACCAGCCCTGGATTCAGGAGTACCTGAGTTCAAATCCAGCCTCAGACACTTGACACTTACTAGCTGTGTGACCGTGGGCACGTCACTTAACCTCCCACTGCCCTGCAAAAAAAAAACAAAAAACAAAAAGAAGCCCTAGACCAGGTGACCTCCCTTCTAGTTCTGACATTCCATGAGTGTATGGATGGCTACATGTTATATTTATGTGATGCATTTTTAATGGTGAATGGCACTATGAATGTATGTAATATCAGTCAGTAAAGTACAAAGCTGAATGAAAAAAGCCCTGGATTTGGAGTCAGAGTACATGAGTTTGGGGGCAGCTAGGTGGCAGAGTGGATAGAATACCAGGCCTGGAGTCAGGAACACTCATCTTCCTGAGTTCAAATCCAGCCTCAGATACTTCCTAGCTGTGTGACCCTGGGCAAGTCACTTAATCCTCTTTGCTTCAGTTTCCTTATGTCTAAAATGAACTGGAAAAGGACATGGCAAACCACTCCAGTATCTTTGCCAAGAAAACCCCAAATGGGGTTAGAATCGACTGAAACAACTGAACAGCAACATGAATTTGAATCCCAGCTCTGCTGCTTAGTCACTGAATGACCTTGAAGAAATCATTTCCTCTCTTGGCCTCATTTTCCTCATCTGTAAAATGAGGGAGTTGGAATAGATGACCTCTACAATTCCCTCTAGCTCTCAACACATAATCCTTACATTAACGGAATGCCTACCTTGTGCCCCAGAGCTCTGGCTGAAAGAAAATTTTTAGAAGAGGCTTCAATCCAAAGAGACACCATAAACATCCAGGGAACCAGGTATTATTGTTGTAGCAAATCACTTCCCTTTTGGTAAGACTGTTGGAGGATCCAGATTCCAATTTACAACAGGCAGCCTCCCCAGTCTGTCACTTGGAGCATTGCTCCCACTGATGTTTATTTCAGTAATCCCATTTATTGTAAACATCAGATGGCTGGCATTGGGCATTGGAAAACAACTCTCAGCACGAGCAGCACTCAGATCCTTTTAATACTGCAGGGAGTGACATATTAGGGACACATTTCCAGCCTGGTCTCCCCCTAGTATGTAGTGTAGGCAAGAATTTGGAATGGGGTGCCACACTTGGGGGCATTTCCTTTAATACTCATTCATTTCCATCACACACGAAAAAGGAATATGGGACTTGAAAATTTGGCCCCAGATATTGACACAACCAAAAATTTCCCCATGCGTCTTAATTTTACGAAGCGGCAGGGGGAAAAAATTCCCCTTGTGTTGTCATTTTTTATAGTCACATTAAATGAAAACAACTCAAAAACTCTGCCAAAGGTACCATAGCATAAAGCATGGAGCACTTTCAGACTTTGTTTGGGTTGGAAGCTCTGCATTTGAATCCTGCCCCTGGTATCTACTAGCTTTGTGATGTTGGGCAAATCACTTAATCTCTCTGAGACTCAGTTTCTTCATACGTAAAATGGAGTTAATAATAACATCAACCTAACAGGCTTGTTTCAAGGATCAGGTGACATAATATAAAGTTCCAGTGTGCTCTCTCTCTCTCTCTCTCTCTCTCTCTCTCTCTCCACATATGTATGTGTATGTGTATGTATATGTATATATGTCTTTGTATGCATGTCATTAAATATGCATGCATATGTCTTCGTGTGTATATTGTGTGTATAATATAATATATAGTGTACAACATATGTGTGTGTATATATACACATATGTATATGTATGTGTGTTGTGTACAACTATATGTTTGTGATACAAATTCCTAGTTAGGAAAAAAAATGACATCTTCCACAGGTTAGCAGGGGGTTGAAACTGCTTCTAGTTTAGAAAGGCCTACCCTCCCGCTCTCCTGTGTATCTCAGAGTTATAGACTGTTGGAGCTAGAAGGTACCTTGAAAGTCATCTCATCTAGCCCCCTTCAGTTCACAGACCAGGAAAGTGAGACCCAGAGAAAAGAAGCAATTTACTTGAGTTCTAGTATCAAAGTAAGAGAAGAGCCTGGGCTAGAACCTGAGTTTTCTCTTTAACACCAAAATCTTGTCCCTTTCAGTCTTCTAATTGTTTATTTGCTCGTCTTTCAAAGGATGAAAAAAAGAAAGGGCTTAGAAGTCAAATTCATTCTGCTCTTCCCTTGTTACTCTGGGAGACAAGGACCAAAATGTGTCCCTTTTTTAAATGCCATGCTTCTCTCCAAGTGGGTGCATGACTTACACATAAAGAGTGACATCATAAACAAATCAGAGGAATAAGGAAGAAATTACCTGTTGAATACATGGATGGAGGACAAACAAGAGATAGATATGGTCAAGGAAGGGTAAAATGGACATCAACTACATAAAAATAAAATGTTTTGGGGCAACCAGGTGGCACAGTGGAGAGAGTTCTAGGCCTGAAGTCAGAAAGACCTGAGTTCAAATATGGTCTCAGACAGTTTATTAACTGTGTGCATATGGGTAAGTCACTTAACCCTGTTTGCCTCAGTTTCCTCATCTGTAAAATGAGATGAAGAAGGAAAGGTCAAACCACTCCAGTATCCTTGACAAAAAAATCCCAAATAGGATCATGAAGAGTTGGATATGACTGAGAAATGACTAAACAACACCAAGAAGAAGGTTTTTTGCACAAACAAAATTAATGCAACTAAAATGAAAAGAAAAGCAGGTAAATGGGGGGCAGGGGAAAAACCTTTGTAGCAAATGTCTCTGATAAAGATTTTCTTTCTAAGAAATAAAGACAATTGATTTAAATATATGAGAATAAGAGCAATTCCCAAAAGAAAAAAAAACTATTAACAGCCATACTTTAAAAATGTGCCAAACCAGGGGCAGCTAAGTTGCACAGTGGATAGAGCACTGGCCCTGGAGTCAGAAGGACCTGAACTCAAATTAAGCCTCAGACACTTAACACTTACTAGCTGTGTGACCCTGGGCAAGTCACTTAACCCCAATTGCCTCACCAAAAAGAAATGTGCCAAACCACTAATAATTACAGAAATGGCCATTAAAATAACCCTGAAATACCATCTCACACCCATCAGATTGGCTAAGATACCAAAAAGAGACAAATGTTGCTGGGACTATAGGAAAACAGATACATTAATGTACTGTCAGTGAAGCTGTGAACTAGTCTAGCATTCTAGAAAGCAATTTGGAACTATGCCCAAACTCTATTAAACTAAGCATACTCTTTGGGGGCTGGGACAAGGCAAAGGGAATAGGAAGGAGGCAGCTGGTGGAGCCCCCGAGCTGTCAACCATGGGCTCAGTCTCTCAGACTGTCCAGACTTCCGTCCCTTTCTCCTCCCTGCTTCCTTTAGGGCAAATAACCCAGCAGAACCACACAGATATTTTAGTACTCTTTTATATCTATTAAAAATCTAACTCTTGAAAAAAAGGGGGGCAGCTAGGTGGCGCAGTGGATAAAGGACCAGCCCTGGATTCAGGAGTACCTGAGTTCAAATCTGGCCTCAGACACTTGACACTTACTAGCTGTGTGACTCTGGGCAAGTCACTTAACCCCCATTGCTCCAGAAAAAAAAAAAAAAAAACCTAAGCATACTCTTTGATGCAGTGGTACCGCTATTAGGTCTATACCTCCAAAGAAATGAAAGAAAAAGGAAAAAGACCCATTGTATAAAAATATTTATAGCAGTCCTTTATGGAACAGTGGATTGAGTGCCAGGCCTGAAGTCAGGAAGACCTAAGTTCAAATCCAGACTTGGACACTTACTAGCTTTGTGACCCTAGACACGTTGCTTAACCCTGTTTGCCACAGTTTCCTAATCTGTAAAATGAGCTGGAGAAGAGAATGGCAAACCACTCTAATATCTTTGCCAAGAAAAGCCCAAATAGGGTCATGAAGAGTCAGACACAACTGAAATGACTGAACTAAAATATTGAAAATTGATGAGATGCTCATCAATTGGAAAATACTGGACAATTTATGATATGGGATATTATTTTGTTGTAAGAAATTATGAAAGAGTTGGTCTCAGAGGAAGCCTTTCCTCAGCCTCCTTAATTTTAGTGCCTTTTCTCTGTTAATTCAAATTTATCCTATATATAACTTGTTTGTACATAGTTTTACCTTTCTTTTTATCCCTAGCATTTAGCAAAGTGACAGGCACATAGTAGACACTTTAAAATGTTAGCTGACTGACTTGTATGAACCGATGTGGAGTGAATTGAACAGAACCAGAAGATTGATTTATACAATAATAACAATATTATAAAGACAATCAATCTTGAAAGACTTAGAAACACTGCTCATCATAATGAACAACTGTGATTCCAGAGTACTGAAGATGAAACAAGTTATTCATTTCCTGAAAGAGAAGTGACAGAGAAAAATTGAGACATTCTTTTTAGACATGGCCAGTGCAGGAATTTACTTTACTTGACTATACACCTTTGTGACAGAGGTTTTGTTTTTCTTAAATTCTTAATTGGAGTTGGGGAAAGTGCGAAGGAGAGAAGGCAGATCTTAATCTGAAAAAAAAAATTTAATTTAAAAAGAAAATAAAATGGGGCAGCTAGGTGGCACAGTGGATAGAGCACTGGCCCTGGATTCAGGAGGACCTGAGTTCAAATCTGGCCTCAGATACTTAACACTTGGTAGCTGTGTGACCCTGGGCAAGTCACTTGACCCCAATTTCCTCCCTAAAAAAAATAAAATTAAAATAAAATAAAATGCTATGCTTCTTCAAGGGCAAGGGGGTAAGCTGGCTGGCTATATAACTGTGGTGAATTATGAGCCAGGCAAAAAATATGGAATGCCTTATATATTTGCATTGAAAAACAAGGTAGGGGGCAGCTAGGTGGCACAGTGGATAAAGCACTGGCCCTGGATTCAGGAGTACCTGAGTTCAAATCCAGCCTCAGACACTTGACACTTACTAGCTGTGTAACCCTGGGCAAGTCACTTAGCCCCCATTGCCCTGAAAAAAAAAAAAAAAAGAAAAGAAAAGAAAAACAAGGTAAATAACTCCTAGGTTGTTTATCAGATAACATTTTTGCTTAAGTTGCCTTCGTTTCCAAAAAGCCAGTTTCCCCCTTTCTTTGCATAACTTCTGCACACAATCCAATTGGCATTTACCTCCCTCAAAAAAAAAAAAAAATAATCATACCATTAAGAAAGAGGGTCTGCTTAATATCCTATCTCAGCTGATGCCTACCACTTTAGCACCATTTTCATGTATATACATGTCAGCTATTGTTGTTATGATAGTGCTTTATGAGCATAGAGCAGCTTAGCATGCATTATCTCACTTAATCCTCCCAAGGGAAATTGGGAAATAGCACAAATAGTATTACTCCCTTTTCTAGATAGGACAAAGATTATTAAACCCGTTTATATAGACTGAAACTGGGTTGCAACAGGTCATACTCATAGTTAGTAAACAAGGGAGATGGATTCAAATTCAGGTCTCCTCAGGCCAAGTCAACCACTCTCACCACTATATACATTCTACTTGGTGACTAGTCAATGTCTTGTATCTGTATATGAAAAATGAGACACGGGACTCTTCAAGAAGACAAATTATTTGCCTACTGCTGTCTTGGCAAGCTAGGAAAGATAACTGATGCAGTGCAGAAGGAAAGATCATTTGTGGGGAGACATCTTTCATGGCTAACCTAATTCTGCCATGTTGAAAAAGTCTGTGCAGGATGCCCACAGAAGAGATGAGGTGGCAAGCTGAGTTATTGACAGTGCTATATGGGTGAGGCAAAGGTCAGAGATGGGCTAGGGTCCTTCCAGCTTGGCCTCAGGACAGATGAAGTTCAGCAGATCAGACAGACCATTCTAGACAGAGCTAGAATAATATACTTTAATCAGACATAATGTAGAGGAGGGGAACAGGCAGCTGTACTTGGCAATATGTGGTGTCATTTGGCAGCTCCTAGAGGGTCTCCTCTAAGTGTCCCTGAAGAGTGTTCAAGTGCTTAAGATATTGCATTTTTTTAAAAAGGGAGATGCTGTATTAAATGCCAATGCAACCAAGAGAGAAAATGAATTCTACCAAGGGTGAGCAGGTGCTGATTATGAATGGAGGTTTGGGAAAAGGACATGATGGATTTAGCAGAATCAAAAGAGAGATGTCACAAAAGTCAAATGCCACTAATGCCCACAGCAGAAAATAATGGGCTTGATAGGAACTTTGAGCTCATGAAATTTGCTGACTCCAGCTTCCTGGTTTAAAAAGCCGTGTTTATAAAATTTAAATATGATTTCCAAAAGGCAAACATGAGTTCATTAAATAACAGTGATAAGCTAGGCAAAATACTTTTTCTTTCTTCCTTCCTTCCTTCCTTTTTTTTTTTTTTTTTTTTTTGGTGTGAGGCAATTGGGGTTAAGTGACTTGCCCAGGGTCACACAGCTAGTAAGTGTTAAGTGTCTGAGGCCAGATTTGAACTCAAGTCCTCCCAAATCCAGGGCCAGTGCTCTATCCACTGTGCCACCTAGCTGCCCCAAAAGACTTTTTCTTAACCAAATCACTTTGGTAGTGAGCTAAATGAATCTGTGATCTCATTAGTGTAGGTATTCCTTTCACTGGTGAAGATGACAACCCCTCCAGACAAGCAGACTTAGAAATAAATGCTATATCAATCACATTATCATGTGTTAGTTATTTCATATAAATAGAACAATAATAGTTAAGCTGATTGGGAGGAACAAAAAATCAAAATCTCAAGGGAAATAATGGGGGGGAAATGGGAAGGAAGGGTGCCAGAAATATCAGATTTTAAAGTATACTAGGAAGCACTAATTAAAAACATTTGGTATTAGTTTAAAAATAGAAAAGTTAATCTGGAAGAGATTAGGTACATAAAACCCAGAAGCAATCAAACATAATAGCATACTATTCATTAAAGTCAATTATTCCAACCACTAGGGTAAGACCTCACCATTCAACAAAACTTTTTGAAATGAGGTTTAAACAAATACCTCTTACCATATAACACAATAAACTCCTAATGTATGTAAGGCCTGGATATAAAAGGCCATATCAAAAACAAATTAGAACAACATAGAGAGAGACACTTTCACTCCTGTGAATAGAGGTAAAATTCTTAAACAAACAAGGGAAAGAGTAAAACATCAGATTTTGACCACATAAATTGAAAAAATTTCTGCAAGAACAATTAACTGTAAAAAAAAAAAAAAAAGTTCTTGGGGCAGCTAGGTGGCGCAGTGGATAGAGCACCAGCCCTGGATTCAGGAGGACCTGAGCTCAAATCCAACCTCAGACACTTAACACTTACTAGCTGTGTGACCCTTGGCAAGTCACTTAACCCCAATTGCCCCACCCAAAAAAAAAAAAAGTTCTTGCCAGAAATTTCTATGATAAAGGTCTGAGATCCAAGATACATAAGGAATTGGTTCAAATAAGAACAAAACCATTCCCAAAAGATTAATGGTCAAAGGTTATGAACAGGTAGTTATCAAAAGAAAAGGGCAAGCTATCAGCAAGCATGTATTCTAAATCACTAACTAAAAATATTCCAAATCATTAATAATTAGAAAAATGCAAATTAAAGCAACTCTAAGGTTCTGTCTCATACAAATCATATTTGCAAAGAACAGAAAAAAAGTAAAATAACAATAGAGGGTCTGTGGGAAGAAAGGTACACTAATGTTGCTTCATTTATAAATTAATCAAATCATTCTTTTTTTTTTCAAGACAATTGGGGTTAAGTGACTCGCCCAGGGTCACACAGCTAGTTAATAAGTGTCTGAGGTCAGATTTGAATGCAGGTCCTCCTGGCTCCAGGGCTGGTGCTCTATCCACTGAGCCACCTAGCTGCCCCCAAATCATTCCTGGAAACAATGTGAAATTATTCCCCAAAAGTTGCTGAAGTGTTCATAAATTTTGACCCAGGAATTCTATTACTACGTCTACACCTAAAGATACAAAAAAGAGGGAAAGGGTCCATCTGTACAAAAATGCTAATAACTGCACTTTGCTGTAGCAATGAAACAGAAACTAAAGGAACATCCAACAATTAGAGTATAAAGAGAAGGATGGTTTATAAAGCTGTTCATTGTTCTTTCAGGCTAAGAACATTAGCCAAAATAAGTCACAACCTCTCTAGATTGGACTAGATGACCTCTAAAGTCACTTACTGCTCTAAGTCAATATTATTCTATGATTTTTTTTTTATCCATTGCTATGTAAGTCACTTGAATCAGTAGGAGTACAAACAATAAGGATATCTAAGATGTATAATTCCATGCCAGTGTGCTAAGTGGCACTCTCATGTCTATGGATGGTAGTCACAGGAAAGAACCTTGAAGTCTTAGGGATGAATCATGATGCTTGAAATTCTCCCCTCTAATCATAATATCTTCCTCTTCTAATTCATTCACTGACTCAATCCTCTTGAATTTGCTCCTTGGCCTCATCTCCATCTTCAGTCACTTAATCTTTCTCTCTTCTTCCAACTGATAACCTCTATTCTGACTTCATTTTCCTTCTTTCAGTCTTGACTCTAAAGTTAGCTATTTAAACAAGACACTTGATTCTCTTGCCCCTTGTTCTTTTACTACTCCTTCGCACTCTGCCCATACCCATATTTCTCAGCAAATGGACTCATTTCTATTTTATTGTGACAATTTACATAAACTCCAATGCACCATACCTTAAAACTACTTAATTTTTCCACTCGTCCTTTACTCCTTTCCTTCAATCTCATATGACGAGGTGGTCCTTTTCTTTCATACAATTACAGGATTTCAAAGTTGGAGGGCATCTCATAGAACACCTATTTCAAATCCATACCTGACTAAGAATCTCTTCTACAACCCTTGAAAATATTGGAGGTGAGGAGGGAGAACATTCAGGACATGGGGGACAAAGATACAAAGGTAGGAAATGGGAGGTCTTGCATGAGGAACATTGAGTAGCCTGGTTTGGAAGGAATGTTATTGGGCCAGATCTAGGGACTTGAACCCACTGAGGGAAGGCAGGTTATCTCTTAACCATCTCTTCTTTAATCGTGGGTTTCAACTATCTGCTAACAATTGTTTTCTCCTTCTCAGTCCAAAGATCATTCTCCTTGAAACAAGGAGAAAAAGAAGAAAATATAAGTTGAGCACTTCTGCCCTTTTACCATCGTCCATTATCATCATCCCATCAATCTAGAACAATAATCTTCTTCTTGCCCCCAACATGGCTTTAAAAAACTATTTTGTTGTTCTCAGTACTTATACTGAGGTTTAGCTCATTCTGGACTTGACTACCCCCTGACACTGTTTGTACAGGATCTGCTGCTCATCTGCATGCATTCTTCCTGACATGCCCTTTCTTTTATTTCTGCATAAATCTTGTTTAAATCTTAGTTGACTAATGAGCTCCTGCAGAGCCCCAGTGATCTATTTAAATAACTCTCCCCTTTCCTCTTGATCAAAATACTTTCCATTTTTGTGTACAGAATTTCATTATTGAGAATTTTTCATTCCTCTTGGTCCTACTTCCCCTGTACCATTTTAGGACATTAGGACACTTTCTCTGAACCCTTCAAAATATGTCCTACCAGAACCTAGGCAGGGTACCAGACTATGCCTGCTTTTTCTCTCCCTCTTTATCATAAACTCTTAGACAAAACACTTACTTGTCCTTTAGGTTCCCATTATCTCTATTTCAGCAACCAATAGCTTCTTGTTAATCAGAATCAAGTCCAGGATAATAGCCCCATCCCAACCTATCATCCCTTTGCTGCTTTCTCCCCTTTCAGAGAATGAAGTTATTATTAGGGCAAGTCAAAAATTTACCAGCTGCTCTGATTTTGCTGGACAGAGAGTACTAGCCAATGATCAGATAAAGTTCCCTATCTCTATAATATCATGCCATGTTTAAGTTCTGTTCCATGAACTCAGTATCTGTGTTATATTTCCATGACTAAATCTCTTTTCTTATCCTCTCCATTGATCTTTATCCAGACACTCATCCATCATGCTTTTACCTTTCAGGTTCCTGAATTTCCTCACATTATCTATCTTATATTTTCTTAACATAAAATTCTACTGCCTTTTCCACTTTCATCTATTTTGTTCCTTTTCTTTTCTTTCTTTTTTTTTTTTGAAGGGCAATAAGAGTTAAGTGATTTTCCCAGGGTCACACAGCTAGTAAGTGTCAAGTGTCTGAGACTGGATTTGAACTCAGGTCCTCCTGAATCCACGATGGATGCTTTATCCACTGTTCCTTTTCAATATGATATAACTTTCCAGGGGCAGCTAGGTGGCACAGTGGATAAAGCACTGGCCCTGGATTCAGGAGGACCTGACTTCAAATATGACCTCAGACATTTGAGACTTACTAGCTGTGTGACCCTGGGCAAGTCACTTAACCCTCATTGCCCTGCAAAAAACAAAAAACAAACAAACAAACAAAAAAGATATAACTTTCCAGGTCAAAATTCTAGCCATGAATCCCATCCCATCCAAATCACATTAACATTGATGAGGTCAAAATTTACTCATTGTATGAGGAGCCCTAGTTTACTGTATTTTTAACTCTACTTTCTGCAATTGTCTGTTTATATGAGGCCATGTATTTGATTGCTGTCTCTCTTCTGGTATATCCTCTCTTTTCAATTATTCACCATTTCTTTTGCTCGTCTGTGTTCTACCTGCTACTCACTTGGAAATCTGGCTTGATAGATATAGGTGCACAGTTTCCTCCTTTTGTCTCCATTTTCAGCTTAAAGCCCTTCAGAATCATGACGTGGCTTCAGTTCTAGAATTGAAAAGGACCCCAGAGACCATCTAGACCAATACCCTTATTTTCCCAATGAGGAAGCTAAATGATACCTAGGGAGGTTAAGTGCTTTGCCCAGAACCACATAAGCAAAAATAATCAGAGGCATTTCCTTAGACCCCAGTGACACTGATATTTATACCATACTGTACCTTTTGATCAACTTTGCAAACCTCACCAAAAATAAGTCTTTCCAAATTACATGCACTCCTTCCTTGTTCAAAAGACTGTCATTCCAGTCTCCTCTAGTACTCTCTCTCCCTTCTTCTCCCTTTCTGTCCATCTGTCTCTCTATGTCTCTGTCTCTTCATCTCTGTCAGCATCTCTTTTTTTTTTTTGGGTGGGGCAATAAGGGTTAAGTGACTTGCCCAGGGTCACACAGCTAGTAAGTGTCAAGTGTCTGAGGCCAGATTTGAACTCAGGTCCTCCTGAATCCAAGGCCAGTGCTTTATCCACTGCGCCACCTAGCTGCTCTGTCAACATCTCTCTGTCTGTTTCTCTGCCTTTCTGTCTCTCTCTCCCCCTCCCTCCATCCTTCTTCCTACTTCCCTCCCCCTTTCTTTCTCCTCTTATTTACTTTTCCCCTTTCCATATTCGATTCCTATCTACTGGTTCACTCTCTGGTATCTGCAAAAATACTCAGGTCTCCCTGGCACTAAAGCAAAACTTTCCCTCAAAATATCATCCAGTATCTCTCCTCACTTTCACTGATAAAAGAGAATAGGTAATCTGTACTCCATGCCTCCACTTCCTTACCATCCATTCACACCTGAACCCTCTGCTATATAACATCTGAACCTATTACACTCTCAACACTGCTCTCACCAAGGTCGCTCATGACCTTTTAATTGCCATGTCTAATGGCCCATTTCACTCTTCTTCCATGACATATTGCTCTCTCTCCCTGCTTTCCATCTACGTGTCTCATAATTTCTTCTTAGTTGCTTTCAGTGCTTTTATTGATACATCATCCTCCCAGATCCCAAATTGGATGTTCCAAAAAGTTTTGTCTTTCAATCTCTCTTTATTTCTCTCTACATTTTCTGCCTTGCTAATCTCATAGCCACTAAAAGACGTAATAATTATTATGGAGAGGGCTCCCAACTCCAGTCCAAACACCAGTGATTGGCTCTTTGTATCATATTTTAGAGAGTACACAAATAAGCTAAAGAGTGTCTGTAGGATGACAAGGAGAATGTGGAATGTAAGTTCCTTGAGGGAAGCCACTGATTTGATTTTACTTCATATCTACGTACTGAATAAACATTTGTTTGATGTTAAAAGCCATGTTCATCTGAAGGAACTAGGATGTTTAGCCTCTAATACTTTGAGGAACCTGAGAGTTATCTCCAAGCATTTGAATGACTGTCACATCAAAGAGGGATTAGAGTTGTTTGTTATGTTTAGTTCCAGAGGGCAAAGAGAAGGGGGTGGAGTAGGGAAGTAATCTCTCAATTTGCCCTCACTATATATTGTTATAAGGTCACAGAATTGCAGTCTCAGGGCTAGAAGGGTCTTTAGAGGACACCTAGACCCCTCCATAATATACACAATAAGTAATCATACTGTCTTTGCTTAAAAGTAATGTGAAATTTACTATCTCCCTGAGCAGTCAATCCTACTTCTAAATATGTTGCTCTAATTGTTAGGAAATTTTTCCTAGTCTTGCTCTCTGGGGCTAAACAGAAATCTACTCCCTCTTCCACGTGACAGTCCTTCAAATACTGGAAAACAAATATCATTCCTCCCTCCAAGCCTTGCCTCCCCATCCCTACAAGTCTTCTCTAGGCAAACAAAACAATCTCATTTTGTTTAAATAATCATTGTAAGATGTGATCTCCCTAATCACCTTGCTCTGAACCTGTTCTTATTCATCTATGTTTACAGTTAAGAAAAGGAGGAAAATTGGGACCCAAAAGATTTAGGAAGTGGATTTTAGAGGGGCTAAAATTTTATGTGGGCTCTGAAATGTATGAGTAGGCTAAAAGAGCTCTATGGAGGAAACTGCATAAATTTGGAGTCAGACATGAGCATGGCATATTTGCAGAACAGGAGGAGAAAAGGGTTGGCTAAGGCAGAAGGTTCATTTTGGAAAGTTGTAGGAGGTAAAATTAGATAGGTAGAGCCCTGCCAAATTGTAGATAGCCTTGAATGCCAATCTAAGAAGTTTGGAAATCCAATAATAATAAGATTATTATAATGTATAATAATAGAATAATATATAATAATAATGAGAAATCAGCAGAAGTTTTGCCAATAACACTAAATATTGAACAAATAACTGTTTCTGATAACAACATATACATTATAACAAGAAACCTTGACCTTCCCCCCCATTCCATCCCTACTCCCACCCAAAAAAAACCAAAACAGATGCTGTTTTTTTTTTTTACACATCTCTTGAGATGGGAAAAGTTTGGTCAATGTTTAATTTTTTTAATCAATGAAAAATTCATAAATGATTGCATTTTGAATTTGACATCCTCATGAGTTTGAAAAGTTACATGATTTAACAGGTAGGGAAAACTGAAGTCAGACAAGTTAGATCACTATTTACCAACCCAAGTTCTATTGAGCACCAGCAAAATATCTAAATTTGTTATGGCAAGTTATTCTAACTTCTTGAAGACTCCAGTCCTTAATTCACACACAAGTCAAGACATCACCCTCATGATGTTATTGGTCCTCTTCAAGAAAAAAGGACAAACAACAACAACCTTTGGCTAGAGGGGCTGGAATTAGGGGAAGGTATTAAGGATAGAAATGTAGGTTGAAAGAATGAGGTAAAGGGAGCAGAGGGAGAGGGGAAGAGCCAGATTTAAAAAAAAAATAATAAACATTTTTACTTAAAGTTTTAAGTTCCAAATTCTATCCCTCCTTTCCTCACTCCCTTTCCCCCTACCTCAGGCAATATGCAATCAGATGTAGGTTATAGATGTGAACTTACATAAAATATTACCATATTAGTCATTTTGTATAAGAAAACTTGAATAAAAGGGGGAAAATGAACAAAATGAAAAATAGCATGCTTCAGTCTGTGTTCAATCAGTTTCTTTGGAAATGGATAGTATTCTTCATCATTGGTCCTAAGAATAGTTAAGTCATTCACAGTTCTTTCTCAAATAATATTGCTGTCACTGTACATAATGTTCTCCTGGTTCTGCTCATTCCACTATACATCAGTTCATACAAGTCTTTCCAGGACTTTCTGAAATCATCTGCTTGTCATTTCTTATAGCACAATGATATTCCATCACAATCATATACCACAGCTTGTTTAATCATTCCCCAATTGATGAGCATTCCTTTGATTTCCAATTCATAGCCACCACAAAAAGAGCTGTACAAATAGGTCTTTTTCTCTTTTTGGGGATGTCTTCAGGATTTAACCCTAGCAGTGGCATTGCTGGATCAAAAGGTATGCACAGGGGCAGCTAGGTGGTGTAGTGGATAGAGCACCAGCCCTGCAGTCAGGAGGAACTGAGTTCAAATCTGACCTCAGACACTTAACACTTACTGGCTGTTTGGCCCTGGGCAAGTCACTTAACCCCAATTGCCTCACCAAAAACAAAAACAAACAAACAAAAACAAAGGGTATGCATGGTTTTATAGTCCTTTGGGAATAGTTCCAAATTGCTCTCCAGAATGGTTGGATCTGTTCATAACCACCAACAGTGGATTAGTGTACCAGTTTTCTCACATTCCCTCCAATATCTGATATTTTCCTTTTTTGTAATATTTGTCGCTCTGATAGGTGTGAGGTGACACCACAAAAGTTGTTTTAATTTGCATTTCTCTAATCAATAGTGATTTAGAGCATTTTTATATGACTACATATAGCTTTGATTTCTTTGTCTGAAAACTGCCTATTCATATCCTTTGACCATTTATCAATTGAGGAATGACTTGTATTGTTATACATTTGACTTAGTTCTCTATATATTTGAGATACTTGTTACAAAAATTCTTTCCCAGTTTTTTGCTTCCCTTATAATCTTGGTTACATTAGTTTTGTTTGTGCAAAAACTTATTTTTATATAATCAAAATTATCTACTTACATTTTGTATTGAAGAGCCAGATTTTTAAAAGTATTTAAGAAGTCAGTAACTTTGGTGGTAAAAGTATTAGAGACTGGCAAAAATTTAACATCAATAGGTATAGACCCATGGATTAGTACTTAAGGAATATTGATATGATCATAGAATAACCAACCAGTTCATCTTACAGGTGAGAAGACTGGGTTCCAGAGAGAGGAAGTGATTTGTCTGAGATCACAAAGCAAGTAAGTCGAAGATCTAAGACCAGAGCCCAGATCTTCTGATTCAAGGACAGTGGGTTTTCTACTATATAACACTTCTCCCACCATTTGTCCAGTTATATAGCAGGTTAATCACTGTCTCTTGTTTCCACTCCCAAATTTCAGATTGGAGCTCAGGCTACAGAGCATGTGATCTTAATTTATAATGGAACCTAGACAAGAAAGACCAAGTAGAGAGAAAGTGGGAGAATATGGAGGCAGCAAGGTACAATGGAAAGTACACTTGCTTTTGAGTAAGAAGACCTTAGTTCAAATCCTACTTCTGATGTTTACCACCTATATGACAAGGGGCAAGTCACTCAAGCAACCCGGGCTTCAGTTTCTTCATCTAAAAACCAAAGGGAATTGGACTGGTAAAGTTTTTGTGAACCTTCTACGCCCTCTGGAGCTCATCCTACTGTTTTTACCTAAATTCATATTAAATTTGCCGACCTCCTCAGAAAATTGAATGAATGAATGAACGAAAAGGGATTAAACTAGATGACTCCTAAATTTTCTTCTAGCTCCAAACCTATGAGCCTTTGAAGTTTTAGATCTCACCTCTGACACTTGTTTGTCCTTCGTTTTTTAAGAGAACCAATGGCATCGTGGGTAATATCTTGACTTGCGTATGAATTGGATTTAAGTGAGGCAGAGCTGCACAAAGCTGTCAGTATCACTCTTTTTTCCTGATTCATCAAAGTCCAATGGCTAGACAAAAGTCAAGATGACTGGTGATGGCTCAGGGTGCAGTGTATGACCTTGGTATCTTCGATGTCTAGCCAAGCTCCAAGCACCTGTGTTAGCCTACTTCATGGCCATTGGAACAGATTGTTCTCATCCACTCAATCCACAGAGGGGCATCTTCATATGCTTGGGGTAGATATCCCCTAACTCACTGACAGGTCTGAGGTCTCTCAGTTACCCTCAACAAAGTTAGCCATCTGCCAAGACAGTTTAGTGGAGTGTGGCTACAGCTTCTTGGAGCCACAGGTGACAATTGGGTGAATCAGGTAGATACCAAAAATGGATAAGCAGCTCTGAAAAGGGTTCAGCAAGCCCTCACACCAGAGGTGCTGGTCCTCCTGAACACCCCATATACCCCTCTGACACAACACCTGTGTGACCCTAGACAAATTACAACTTTTCTGCTTGTTTTCTCATTTGCGTAATGATTGGAATTGGTTAAAAAATATTTTAACCCCTTCTATTCACTCCATCCTAGTAATCCTGAGCCCTGAGCAATCAATGTTTAAATTCCATTCTCCAGGGGCAGCTAGATGGCATAGTGGTTAAAGCATTGGCCCTGGATTCAGGAGTACAAATCCTGAGTTCAAATCCGGCCTCAGACACTTAACACTTACTAGCTGTGTGACCCTGGGCAAGTTGCTTAACCCCCATTGCCTCACTTAAAAAAAAAAAAACTAAAAAAAGAAAAAAGAAAGAAAATTCCATTCTCTAGCCTTATCTCTCTGTTCCCTTAGGTCTATTCACCTCAGACCTCAGTTACACACAGAGATAGTCACAGCCTTGACCTTGCCATCAGCCACTATTGTTCAACTTCCATGTTCATGAATTCTGAAATACCCTTCGCTATTCATCATCTTTTATTATTCCATCTTTCCCTATGCCTTATGACCCCAACTTTTTTCTTTATCATCATCATCTTCATTGTAAACTCCATTTCTACCATCCTTCAGTTCTTCCCCAGATCATCCTGCCCTTTCCTAAATCAACCTTTAGCGAACCAAGTCAACTCCCCACTATCCTCCACCCTAAATTCCTTTGTGCCTTTTTTGCTACTACAAATCATGTCTTGCCAAGCCCCAACCCTGAATTATTCCTATTGTCTGCCTCCTTTGTCTCTGAATGAGGTGAAGGAAATAATGAAAACACACAGACTAGTTACACTACAAATTAACATTATATAATCTCAACTGCATCCTCGCAATAGCTAGGCAAACATTCCTCCCAAATTGATTCCCACCTAACTGATTCACTGTCCCACTCTCAACAGTGACTATTATAAACCTCATCTCTACCCAAGTCTCCCAAGGCACTCCTCCCTCCCCTAGCTAAGGATATCATTTATTATTTTGCTGGAGAAAAAATGAGACCAAGAGCTCCCCCTTCTCCTTTCCTCTTTATCCCATATCACTCAGACATATACCTGCATTATCTCCTCCTCTTCATTCTCAAATGAAGAGGTGATCTTCCTCCTTGCCAAGATCTCTGCATGTGATTGCCAAGATCCCATTCCCTTCTGACCTTTCCAGCAAGTTGCCTCTACTCTCATCATCCCCATTCTCTCTTCATTAATCTTTCCCAATCTACTGTCTCCTTCCTTACTGTCTATAAACATGCCCATCCTTCCTCTATCTTTAAAAAAAAAAAAAAGCTTCACTTAATCCCAGTCTCTGCATCTCTCCTCCCTTTGGTGGCTAAACTCATAGAGTAAGGTGACTAAGTAAAGTGCCTTCACTTCCTCTCTTCTTTTATTTATTTTTTATTTATATTTTTGCAGGGCAATGAGGGTTAAGTGACTTGCCCAGGGTCACACAGCTAGTAAGTGTCAAGTGTCTGAGGCCGGATTTGAACTCAGGTCCTCCTGAATCCCGGGCCGGTGCTTTATTCACTGCACCACCTAGCTGCCCCCACACTTCCTCTCTTCTAACTTTTTTCTAAACCTCCCTGTCATCTGACTTCCAACCTCATCATTCAACTGAAACCATCTTCTCCAAAGTTAGCAATGCTCTCTTAAAATTACACCATCTAATGGCCTTTTCTCAATATGGATCCTCCTTGACCTCTCTGAAGTCATTTAGTCTAGAGATCATCATTTCCTTCTTGATACTGTCTCTTCTCTAGGTTTTCCTGACATTCCTCTCTTCTAGTTCTCCTCCTACCTGTTTAACCATTCCTAATCAATCTCCTTTGCTGGTTCTTTATCTGTGCCATTCCCTCTATCCATAGAGTCCTCCAAGGTTCTGTCCTGGGCCCCTTCTATTTTCTACTCTATGCTACATCACTTGGTGATCTCATCATCTCACATGGATTCAATTATCACTTCTATTCAGATTATTACCAAATCTCCTTATCCAACCCCAACCTCTTTGTTGAGCTATAGTCATGTATTTCCAACTTCCTCTTGAACATCTTAAACTGAATGCCCTACAGGCACTAATCATGTCTAAAAAGAACTCATCATCTTTCCCTCCCCCAGCCCTCTCTCTTCCCAACTTCCCCTCTTATTCTCAAGGGTACCTACCAGTCATTCAGGCTTACAATCTTGGTTTTATTCTCGACTCCTTACACTCATCTCATATATCCAAGTCTTGTTGTTTCTACCTTCACAATATCTCTCATAAATGTCTCCTCTCCACTCACACAGTCATAGTTCTCATTCATCTTAACACTTCACATTTGGACTACTGCAATAGTCCTTCCTAACAAATCTCCCAGCCTCAAATCTCTCCCCTTCACCAATCCATCCTTGACCCAGCTGCTAGTGGGTTTTCTAAAACAAAGTCCAACTATGTCACCTCCTGCTCAATGAACCCTTGTGGCTCCCTATTACCTCTAAGACCAAATATGAAGTCCTTTGTTGGACAGTTAAAGGTCATTGTAACCTGGCCACCCCCTTCCTGCCTTTCTAGCCTTCTTATACCTTAATGTTCCCCATGCACTCTATAGTTCAGCTACACTGGCTGGCTTGGAGTTCCTCAAATAGGACAATCCATGGTCTGCCCCCTCACCCTCTGCCACCTCTGCCTGGCTTTCTTCAAAGCTCAGAACAAATCCCATTTCCTGCAGGAAGCCTTTCCTGATCCTCTCAGTTGATGATGTCTTCCCTTTTCAGATTATCTTTTTCACTTCTGTATATATCTACCATCTGCCTAGTCATTTTCATGTTGTCTCCCCCCATTAGGATGCGAACTCCTTGAGAGCAGACACTGTGTTTTTACCTTTCTTTGTATCCATAGTGCTTTTCATGCCTCCTGGCACAATGTAGGTGCTTAAAAGCAATAAACAAATGCTTACTGACTAACCATGAAATGAGGGGACAGAGTCTATGGCTTCCAGCTCTAGTTCTAAGAACCATGATCCTTTGGGTTTGAGACCGGAACATGCATATGAATCCCTTCAAGTTTCACTACAACGCTGGCAGAGGGATGTTAAGGTGGAATTCCCCCTACATCACAGCCCCTGACAGCAAGCAGAAGACTCCACAGCTTCAGCTAATGAAATATGTATTAGATTGCTTAGCAACCCTGGGCTGTTTGTGTGACTCATGCTCAGTTTTAACACACTTGAGCAGAACTGAATCATGGGAGACTGGAATGGAGTCACTCTTCCATTTTTATGAGATCAGGGAGGTGTAAAAAAAAAAAGGCAATTTATCTATGTGGCTTCTTACATATATTGGAATGAAAGAAACATTAGAATCTCACATGAGATGACAAAATGCTTAAAGAAATAGAATTAACATGGATGGAAACAACAGGCTTCAATAATAGGTGAGGGCCTTTTAGGTCTTTTTCCCAAAGAAATCATGGAAAGGGGAAAGGGACCCACATGTACAAAAATATTTATAGCTGCTCTTTACGTGGTAGCAAGGAATTGGAAGTTGAGGGGGTGCCCATCAATTGGGGAATGGCTGGACAAGTTGTGGTATATGAATACAATGGAATACTATTGTGCTGTAAGAAATGATGAGCAGGAGGAGTTCAGAGAAACCTGGAGGGTCTTGCGTGAGCTGATGATGAGTGAGATGAGCAGAACCAGAAGAACATTGTACACAGTATCATCAACATTGAGTGTTGATCTACTGTGATGGACTAGATTCTTCTCACCAATGCAATGGTACAGAAGAGTTCCAGGGAACTCATGATAGAAGAGAATCTCCAAATCCAAAAAAAAAAAAAAAACTGAGGAGTATAGATGCTGAATGAACCATACTATTTCTTTTGGTTTTGGTGCTGTTGTTTTTTTCTATTTTGAGGTTTTTCCATCATTGCTCTGATTTTTTCTCTTATAACAGGACTAATGCAGAAATAGGATTAATGTTATTATGTGTGTATATATATATATGTGTGTATATCTATATCTATATCTATATAGATATATAGATATAACCTATATCAGATTACCTGCTGTCTAGGGGAGGGGGGAGGGAGCGGAGGGAGGGAGAAAAATCTGAAATTGTAAAGCTTGTATAAACAAAAGTTGAGAACTATCTTTACATGTAATGGAAAAAATAAAATACCTTATATGTAAAAATAATAATAATAATAATAATAATAATAGGTGAGGGCAAAATGCCCTGCATGAAAGTGTATGGGAAATGGCTAAACAAATTGTGGTTCATAAATAAAATGGAATAGTACAGAGTTATAAGATACAATTAATATGATTAATACAGAGAGTCATGAGAAGATTTATATGAACTGAATTTAAATGAAGAAGAACCAAGGAAACAATATACACAACTACAATAACATAAATAGAAAGAATTATGATAACAAAAGAAGGAAGGAAGGAAACAAGCATTTGTTAAGTTCCCACTATGTGTTAGTTATTTGAAATTAATGATGCCATATTATTGTGACCAGGTTTGGTCTTAAAGAAGAAATATGAGAAGAGATTTCCTTGCCTTCTTTTCATTCTTTTTAGAGGTATGGAAACAGTGCATATAATGACATATTTTTTTTTCAAATGTATTGGTTAATTTCGCTGAACATTTTCCCTTCTTTTTTATTCTTTTTTATAAAGAATGGCACTCTGAGGAAGGGAGAGGGATATACTAGAAAATGTGCAGGAATGTGTTAAGAAATGTTTAACAACCAGCTCACCAGAAAGAGAGAGAGAGAGAGAGAGAGAGAGAGAGAGAGAGAGAGAGAGAGAGAGAGAGAGAGAGAGAGATATACACACAGAGAGTCAACACACTTTTAAGTTCAGTTAATATTCATTTGTTCCTTGACTTTCTTCAGTGTAGACAATCAACAAAAGAATAAATGAAGTCTTGATTTATAGCATTTGACAGTTTCCAAAAGGTAAATGCTCACACAGAAAACTCAGAATCAGCTCTCAGAAGCTTGTACAAGCTCCATCATGTCCTTGAACGTGGGTAACAAAAAAAAGATATTGGTAAAACTTAAAAAGAAAATGTGTAGGGGGCAGCTAGGTGGCACAGTGGATAGAGCACTGGCCCTGGAGTCAGGAGGACCTGAGTTCAAATCTGGCCTCAGACACTTAACACTTACTAGTTGTGTGACCCTGGGCAAGTCACTTAACCCCAATTGCCTCACTAAAAAACAAAACAAACAAACAAAAGAAAATGTGTGGTCAGTTCATGTTATCTGCTATCTGTCTCCTCACAGGCAGAAGCCTAATTGTTTCTGAACCTTTTCTCTCCTTCTCTCTCCTCCCTTCCAACACCTTCTGAGCATGAACAGGGGCTTGGCCTATAAAAGCTTTGAACATGTTCTATTCTAAGTCACTGTTCTCAAAAAATAATAAATTTTAAAATTTTTTTACTTTTTTTTTTTTAATTTTTAACTAAGTCAGGGGCAGCTACAGTGGATAGAGCACCAGCCCTGGAGTCAGGAGTACCTGAGTTCAAATCTGGCCTCAGACACTTAACACTTACTAGCTGTGTGACCCTAGGCAAGTCATTTAACCCCAATTGCCTCACCAAAAAAAAACAACCCTAAATCACTGTTCTCATGGAGCTCACATTCTAATTGGATGAGTTAACACATAAAGGAAAGTTTCATTTCATGTCCAAGGAGATGATTCTTTTTGGCAGGCAAATGGAGCAGGGCAGGTGGCAAAGCCTCAAAAACATTGGGAAGCAAGAGCAAGGCAGATAATTCCAGATCAAGAATATAGTGGGACTGAAAGGTGAAAGTACTGAGGAGCTCTGGGATACCTCTGGCAGAGGGGGGAGGGGAGGAATAATTTCAGGATCTAGCTAAGAGTGTCTTGTCCAGCATCTGGTGGGGACTGGGCAAAGGACCAATGGGAATTGGACTGGGGAAGGAGAAAAGGTCCCTGGACCTACACCATGGACAGCCAGTATTGATACTGGTCTTGATCATTGGGCTACCCACTGGTAGGCTGGGTATCAGAAAAGAAAGAAGAGGTTTTGTGATCCATATCACTGGTAGGGGAATGGGAGAGAGCAAAATACACCAATGAAATCACAGAACCTTCAAGGTACTCTCTACCATCCTGTGAATTGTTGCTTGGAGGAAAGGGCAGAGAAGTGGGACAAAGGTCACTTAGTCTCTTCAGTCAAGCCCTTTTTAGGGCTGTTCATTCGCCTTTGGTGTCCATCTGTCATCCAACTCTAAACTGTGGCTTCAAGAAGCTGCAGCATGCTCAGAGGCCCCAGCCAGGTAAAACTATCTCAGCAGATGGGCTAAACAAGGTTAAGGGTAGCCATCGAGCTTTAAACCCATTGGTGATCTAAGGGGTATCTACCCACGCATGTGAAGACTTCTCCTGGCAGAGTGGGCTGGTAAGAACGATTTGTTCCAATGGCCATGAAGGTGACTGAAGCAGGCACTCTGGAGCACGTAGAGCTTAGTCAGATATTGAAGACATTAAGGTCATCCTCTGCATCCCAGGCCGTCACCAGTCACCCTGACTCTTGTTTTCCCATTGGATTTCGATGACTCTGGAAGAGAGAGTGAGGCTGGCAATCTTGTGCAACTCTGCCTCACTGAAGTCCAATTCAGGCATGAGTCAAGACCTCACTCATATCTTGATGTCGTTGGTCTTCTTCAAAAACAAAGGACCACCAGGAACAAGCAGTCTAGTCCTGCCATTTGCATAGAACAACATAGGAACATGCTGAAGAATTCTAAGACTGCCTCCTGGGCACAATTTCACTCCTTTTCCATTTGATGAAATTAAGCCCTAGTAATATTTGCCTCAGTCTGGGTGGATAAAATATTATCATTACCTTTCCTTTTAAACATAATCTATAGATGACACCACCATCCTCCCATTCCCTTACAAATACTACAAAAATTATTCTTTAGGACAGAGCAGAGAGAACTACTTTCATAACTAACATTGTACTGATACCCAAAAGAGAGAAAGAGAACTATGGACCAATCTCACTAACGAATAATACTGATACAAAAATTTTAAATAAATTTCTCACAAAGAGTCTATAGAAATATGTCCAGAAAATAATTCACTATAACTATATTGGAAAAACAAAAATGTATATAATGATAGTAGTAATATTTATAAATATAACATGAATTATAAGTGTTTATAAAATGTTATCATAAAATGTTTCTGATGATAAGTGAGATAAATGTAGAACACTAGGAGACTTTCCATAAAGAACCCCAATCCTGTCATAGAAGATGGTCAAGGACAAGGTAGCTCAAGAGAGTTGCTTCTGTGAGCAGCCTGGCTGAAGGGAAGAGTTTCATAATCATTGGCTGAAAGAGCTGACCAAAGGTCAGCATAAAAAACTTGCTTCCTACCCTTCACCCCGAGGCAAAGCACCAGTCACCCAACTGACCTGACCCCTCTCCCTGCCTTGAGCTACCACCCCAACTCACCCAAGCCCCAATATCCATCAAGCTCCTCTCCTAGTCAATTAACAAGCATTTATTAAGAGCCAAGCACTGTGGCCTCTAGGGATATAAATACAAAGAATGAAACACTGTTCTAAAAAAGCTTACATTTTAATGAGGGAAACTACAAATGGTGGTAGAGAGAGAGAAAGACAGAGAAAGAGAGAGATGGATGGATTGATGGATAGATGCATGGATAAATGGATGGATGGAAGAATAGATGGATAGATGGACAGAGACAAATAGACAAATGATACCAATACATGTATATATGTATAATACAAAGAAAATAAATACAAATAAATCTAAGGTAGTTAAATATAAAGTATCTTGGGAGAGGATACTAGCAGAACTCCTAGTTGTAGCTCTGGTTATTTCCCCTGTGTTTGTATGAGATAACATGGAACAAAGCACTAGTACCGGCAGTAGAAAGGACTTCATGGAAAACCATGTAATTTCCTCCAGACAGGACTCCAATCTCAACTTGACCTTGCTTCAGATGTTCCCTATGCCACCCTCCTAGCTCCCTATCATTTTCCTGACCTCCCCCCAAGGCTCAGAATTTGATTTTTCCAGGGTATTGGCAATATAATTGTCTCCACTTGCTGCTGCTGCTGTCGCTGCTGCTACTGTCGCTGCTGTTGGCGTGTAGGCAACATCCTGTGCATTCACTCTCTCAAATAAGCACTAAAGCATGACAGACTTCCTTCAAGACTGACCCTCATCTTCTGTCATTCCCTGACTCAGGCTGTTCCAAGGACATTTTACCCCCTCAGTAAAGACCTCTGCTTCAGTGATTTTGCAAATCTGAGTGATTCATAAACACTGAATGCTGTTCTGAAATCATTTAAGTTAAACAGTGAGTCATAGGATCTCGAGCCTACAGGAACCTCAGATGACGATGGTAATAATAATAACATTTATGTAGCACCTCTTTACTACATGCCAGTCACTCTCCTAAGCACTTTACAATTATTGCCTCATTTGAGCCTCAGAACAACCCAGGGACGTAAATACTATTAGGATCCTCATTTTATATATGAGGAAACTGAGGGGGACGTAAGTTGAGGGACTATTTGTCCATGGCCACACAGTTAGTAAGTGTCTAAGGCCATGTTTGAACTTAGGTCTTCCTGATTCAAGCCTCAAATTCTGTCCACTATGTTACAGAGGCTATTCCTCTTATTTTACATATGAATAAACTAAGACCCCAGAAGGTTAAGGGACTTGCTAAATTGCCCACAGAAGTATGATTTGAACCCCAGTCCTCTGACTTTCTAAGCTACATCTTTTTCCATCGTACTATTCTATCCTAATTAATCAAACATTTTCTTCCTTTTATCTATCCACCCATCAGCACAGGTTGCCTAGTGTCTTCTTAGCAATAATATTAAATGCTAACATTTTTATATAATTCAAAAGTTTGCCAGTCACTTTACATATATGATCTCACCTGATTCACACAATGATCCTAAGAAGTAAATGCTATTATACTCATTTTATGGATGAGCAAACTGAGGCTTGAAAGAAGTTAAGTGACTTTCTCAGAGCCACACAGCTATTAAGTGTCTAGAACAAGATTCAAATTTAGGCCTTCCTGACTCCAAGTCTAGTGCTCAACTCACTGCACTACTGAGTCACAGAATGAAAAAAGTGTGTGTGTGTGTGTGTGTGTGTGTGTGTGTGTGTGTGTGTGTATGGGAAACTTAGAGATTATCTGGTCCAGGTATCCTTAACCTGGGGCAGAAGGGGGGGGGGAGGTCTATAAGTCACTCAGGAGTCACTTAATGTATTTCATAGAGTTCATGAACTTGTATAGGAAAAAAATTACCTATTTATTTTAATACAATTGATCTCCTTTGTCCTTTGTTGTGTGTGTGTGTGTGTGCGCGCGTGCACGCGCGCGTTGAAAAACATTCTTCTGCAAAGAGGTCCATAGGCTTCACCAGATCACCAACAGGGACCATGGCACAAAAAAATAGCTAAAAGTCCTATTCTAGTCCAACACACTCTTTTTATAAATGAAGATAAAGCACAAAATAGGGAAACAATTCGGCCAACATGATCACACAGAAAGTTTGTGGCCAGGGATGTGCTGGAGCCAGCTCATACTGGCCTGTGAAAGTTGATTGTTAAGTTTTTGGTGTGAGCATTTACACCTTAGAAACCAGAAAACTCTACAAATCAGGGCTTGATTTATTGTTTTGTTGATTGTCTAGACTTAAGAAAGTGATGGAGAGAATGTTAATAATGTACATTAAACATAAAATTATGTCATGCATACTCTTTTTGGAGAGATGGTTATTAAATATTCATCAGCACATCCCTGCATGTGGCAGATCCAAGTCTCTAAATGCATCAAATCTACAAACCCAGTGCTCTTTACTTGATGTGATGTATCTGTTTCCAGGGATATTTTCTGTCCCTACCCTCAGAAAAATCTCAGACATATAAAAGCAAGAAGGATTTAAACACACCCAAAATCTGTGCTACCTTCACTCTATGTCAGTTATATAACCCAGGGTCATCATTAGAATGTACTTAATCATTTATCCTGGAAAGCCATGGGATACTCAGAGCTGTTCTTCATGATTAATTTGCATTTCTGCCCCCCCCCAACATGTTAGAAACAGCTGGATGGCAAAATGGATAGAGGGCTCAGAGTCAGGAAGACCTGAGTTTAAATATGACTTCATACATTTGCTAGCTGTATATAACTTAAGATAAGTCGTGATTTCTACTTGCCTCGATTGCCTTATCTGTTAAATGGGAATAATAATAGCACCTACTTCAGAGTACTCTTATAAGGATAAAATAAGTGTAAAGGCCTTTGCAAATCCTAAAGAGCCGTATAAGTGCGAAATATTATTATTATAGGACAGACATATGAAGAAAAATTGGAGTCTGTTGCCCCTTCCCCAGACACCAAAGATCTGAAACCACCAAGAAAAAAGTTGTAGGCTCTGTAATGTAATCATCCAAGAAAACGAAACTTGGTGAGGATGAGAGCCCAACTCAAATCAAATAGAAAACTGTTCTTGGGCCTGTACCTGTTCTGGGACACAAGTCAACAAGTCAAGTCCATCTTAAAGGAAGGTCCTAACATGAAAAGGGCACCAAGAATGGCTTCTTGCAGAGGCTAGGATTTTAACCGAAGCTTGAAGTAAGCCAAGAATGGCAGGAAGGGGAAGCAAAGGGGTGGTGGCAGTATTTGAAAGATGCTGGAAAAATAAAACCGATATGACTTAGAAACTAATTGGAAATGGAAGGTGAGAGTGAAGAAATGAGGAAGACACCTAATTTGATGAATTCAATCATCAAATCAATAAATAAACATTTATTAAGTATTTAGTATGTGCCAGGCACTGTGCTAAATGCTGGGGTTACAAAAAGAAGGTTTTTTTTTTAAAGTTCCTGCCCTCAAGGAACTTATAATCTAATGAAGGAGACAATATGCAAACAAATACAAAGCAAGCTATATACAGGATAAATCTTGTTGTTTGGTCATAACCAACTCTTCATGACTCCATTTGGGGTTTTCTTGGCAAAGATACTGGAGCAGTATGCCATTTCCTTCACCAGCTCATTTTACAAATGAGGAAACTGAGGCAAACAGGGTTACACAGCTAGTAAGTGTCTGAGGCTAGATTTGAACTCGTGAAGAAGAATCTTCCTGATTCCAAACCCAGTGTTCTGCTCTATCTACTTAGCGGCCCCATACAGGATAAATCGGAAATAACTAACAAAGGGAAAGCACTGGAATTAAGAGGGGTTGGGAAAGGCTTCCAGTAAAAGATGGGCTTTTAGTTGGGTCTTAAAGGAAGCATTTAGGAAGTACCTATTATGTGTGAGGATGGGAGTTGGAGGTACAAACATAAAAATCAAAAGCTATCCTTGGCCTCCAGGAGCTAACATCCTACTGGGGAGTTGTCACGGCAAACACATAAGAAGTAACTAAAATTCTCCTGCAAAAATATCTTTTTATTTTTATTATTATTATTTTTTTTTTTTAGTGAGGCAATTGGGGTTAAGTGACTTGCCCAGGGTCACACGGCTAGTAAGTGTTAAGTGTCTGAGGCCGGATTTGAATTCAGGTACTCCTGACTCCAGGGCTGATACTCTATCCACTGCACTACCTAGCTGCCCCCTGCAAAAATATCTAATATTATTTCCCTTTGGAAAATTTTTTGGCACTTTGAACTTCACTCAAAAAAAATGGCTCTTATGGCCCCAAGAACTTTAAAGAACTTTGAAGTGGTTTTGACCATGCTTGAATATTTAAGAAGAGTGACAGCACTAAGGCTTCCTATAGGAGTAGTACTCAAGCTAAGCCTTTAAGGGAGTTGGGAATATTATTTTAATGTAAATAGCATTTTATTATTTCCAATTGCATGTAAAGATAATTTTCAACATTCATTTTTATAAGATTTTGAGTTCAAAATTTTTCTCCTTCGCTCCCTTCATCTTCCAAGACAGCAACCAATTTGATATGGATTATACATGTATAAGATTGTTAAACATATTGCCACATTAGTCATATTGTAAAAGAAGAAACAAAACAAAAGGAAAAAACATGAAAAAAGAAAGTGAAAATAGTATGCTTTGATCTGCATTCAGACTCCATAGTTCTTTCTCTGGATATGGATAGCATTTTCCATCATGAGTCTTTTAGAATTGTCTTGCATCGTTCAACCATTCCCCATTTGATGGGCATTCGCGCAATTTTTACTTCTTTGCTACCACAAAAAGTACTGCTGTAAATATTTTTGTACATGAAAGTCCTTTCCCCATTTTCATGATCTCTTTGGGATACAGATCTAGTAGCAGTATTGCTGGGTCAAAGGGCATGGCACAGTTTGATTGTCTTTTGAGCATAGTTCCAAATTAAGAGCTAAAAATTTTAAGAGATGGAAGTGAGAAGGGAGTACTTTCCAGGTATGGTGGAACAGCCTGTGCAAAGATATGGAAGTTGGAGATTCAACGCAAAGTTCAGGGAAAAGTCAGTAAGCTAATTTGACTGGAATGTAGAAAAAAGCATGGAAGGTAAGTAAGAGACAAATTATGGAAAGTTTAAAATGCCAAGGTTTTACATTTACATTTTAACCTACAGGTCATAGGAAGCTACTGGAGATTTTGTAAAAGGAATAGCATGATCAAGCCTATGCTTTAGGAAGTTTTCTTTTGATAGCTGTGTGAAGGATGGATGAGAAAGAGGAAAAACTTTTTTAAAATTGTGATTCCATTAAGAAGGGCAAAAAGTGAAGGGAATAAGCATTTATAGATTGCCTACAGTATGTCAGACAGCTAGGTAGTTCACTGGATAGATGGGCCTGGAGTCAAGAAAATAATGAGTTCACATCTGGCTTCAGATGCTAGCTGTGTGACTCTGGCCAAGTCACTTAACCCTGTTTGCCTTAATCATCCACTGGAGAAGGAATTGGCAAACCACTCCAGTATCTTCGCCAAGAAAACACCATGGACGGTATAGGTGTGCTATGATCCACAGAGTCACCCAACTGAACAATAATACTGCGTGCCAGGTACTGTGCCCAGAGATACCATAGTGAGCACTTTTACCCAGAATTCTATTTTCTCTCTGTCATCCCAGTTTCAACCTTGAGGGGGGAAAGGTATCAGCCCTCAGTTCCCATGAAACAGCATCACAGAATTTTAGAGTAGGAAGATCGAACCATCCATGCCCTAGACAAAGAGGAGTCCTACTATAACATTATGGGGTGACAAAGGGTCATCAATTCTCTGCTTAAAGACCTCCAATGAGGATGAACCCACCCCCTCTCCAGGCAGCCCATTCCCCTTTGGGATCGCTGTAGTTGATGCATTTTTCCTGATGCTGAGCTTCTATTTGTCTCTTTTCAATTTCTATTCATTGTTCCTTGTTCTTGTAAGATCATAAATATGGAAATGGAAGAGACCTCAAAGGTCATCTAGTACCACCCTCTCATTTTACAGATAAGGAAACTGAGGCCTTGGAAGGTTAAGTGATGCCTGGAATCATATAAGACGAATCTAGTTCCTCAGATTCCCCCTTCCATGTTACAGCCCTTAAAATACTTGGAATATTTAAAATCTTGGAGGGGGGAGAAAAAAAGGGAGGAAGAAAAGAAATTTACCTGATAATTTTATATATTTAAAAGGAAGAGCAAGTTGTACATAATAGATTTGCAGTTTCATGTGCAATCATCCTTCTTATTATGCTGTGTTAAGGAAATGCTTGTTTTATTCCATAAATTAAAAATAAAATGAATTTTGTAAAAAGACTTGACCATAGCTATTCTGTTTTGTCTGGGTCTTCTCTAAGCTAAAAATCCCCATTTGCTTTAACTAATCCTCATATGATATGGACTTAAAAGGCCGTCATATCCTGGTTGCCCTCCGAAGATGTTAATCAATGTCATTCCTAAAGTCCAGAAATGAACTCAGTACTCTGAAAGGGGCCTCTCTGACCATGGAAATAGGTGGGGGAGATAAGAAATTGGAGCAAGAGGAGAGATTTTTCATTTTTCATTATATTTCTCACAAAGAAAATTCAAATAACAACTTCCTACCTACCAGAACTAAGATGAGGGCAGCAGGACTAGAAGGGAGGAGACAGATGTAAGAGAGATTGAGGCTAGTTTCAGAGCTCAAAGGTGGAACTAGGTTGAAGTAACTAGGCTGTTGACCCAGAGGACTGCTAACATGGGTGGTTAGGGGAAAGCACACTTCCATCTCCCTCCCCTCCCAGGTTCTTCTGCCAGACCTGCCACATCTCCTTTACATTCCTAGTATGACCATCTCTA
Organism: Dromiciops gliroides; assembly: GCF_019393635.1. Lineage (NCBI taxonomy): Eukaryota > Metazoa > Chordata > Mammalia > Microbiotheria > Microbiotheriidae > Dromiciops > Dromiciops gliroides. The sequence continues at coordinate 148,386,322 of NC_057861.1, read as the reverse complement.
CTCTCTTAGCTTGCTCTGAGCTGTTATACCTGAAAGTGACATATTAGGACATTCTTGTGACACTCTAGGATGACAAATGATAATAACTACACCTTCCTATCCCACTACACCCATGAACTCCCCATCCCATCCTCTCCCTGGAGATCTTCAGCTACTCCAAGAGAGTATGCTGGTACACCTCTCTGGCAGATGGACTGTCCCTTGTCCTGCTGCAAAATAATCTTCATAAATCACAAGTTGGGCCACATCTCTCCCTTCAAATCTTGCCTCAGACACTTACTAGCTATGTGACCCTGGGTAAGTCGCTAAACTTATCTCAGTCTCAGTTTCCTCATCTGACCTTTTAGGGACTCCCTAATACCTCTAAAAAATACAAATTCCTCATTTTATCATTTAAAGTTCTTCTCAGTCTGGCTCCAGCCTACCTTTCTAGACTTACTGATTATCACTCCCTTTCAAGAGTTTTTTGTTCCAGTCCAACTGGCCTACTTTTGGCTCTTTTTTTTTAAAACCATAAAAGTATTTTACTATTTTCCAGTTACATGTAAAAATAGTTTTCAACATTTGTTTTCATAAGATTTTTAGTTCCAAATTTTTCTCCCTCCCTTACTTTCCTCCCCCCTCTCCAAGACAGAAAGCAATCTGATATAGTTATATATGTATAATCACATCAAACATTACTGCATTAGTCATGCTATGAAAGAAGAATCAGAACAAAAGGGGAAAACTTCAAAAAACAAAAAGAAAAGTAGAAACAGTATGGTTCAATCTGCATTCAGAAGCCACAGTTCTTTTTTCTGGATGTGGAAAACATTTTCCATCATGAGTTCTTTGGAATTGTCTTGGATCATTGCACTGCTGAGAAGAGCCAAGTCTATCACAGTTGATCATCACACAATGTTGCTGTTACTGTGTACAATGTTCTCCTGGTTCTGCTCACTTCTCTCAGCATCAGTTCATGTAAGTCTTTCCAGGTTTTTCTGAAATCTACCTGCTCATCATTTCTTATAGCACGATAGTATTCCATTACATTCATATACCACAACTTGTTCAGCCATTCCCCAATTAATGGATATTCCCTCGATTTCTAATTCTTTGCCACCACAAAGAGAGCTGCTATAAATACTTTTGTATATGTGGGTCCTTTTCCCTTACTATTAGCTCTTAACAGCAACACCAACAACAATAATACCTAACATGTGTACAGTGCCAATTATATATCAAGCTAAGTGCTTTACAAATATCTTGTTTTTATCCTCACAAGAACCCTGGGAGGTAGGTGCTATAATTATCCTTTTTTACAGTGGGGGAAACTGAGGCAGGCAGAAGTGACTTGCCCAGAGCCACACATCTAGCAAGTAAAGGAGGCCAAAATTGAACTCAGATCTTCCTAACTCCAGATTCACCATTCTATCCACTGCACCACCTACCAGCTATTCTCTTTGCACAGATACTTCTCCATGTCTGGAATGTATTTTTTATCCACCTACATTTCTGATGACTTAAAGCTTCTTTCTAGGCTCAGCTCAGATACCTTCCTCCTTAAGGAATGCTTTCTGAATTCCCTTAGTTTTTAGTGCTTTCTCTTTCCTCAAAGTATCATGTTTACATGTGGTGGTATCTATCAGTAGAATCCCTGCTGACAGTTACTGCTTTCCACTTTGTCTTTGCATCCACACCTTGGACGTTTTTTCCACTAGCTTCAAATTTCATAGATATGGAGAATCTTCCAATGAGGAAGGTGTCTTAGCAACTGTTCTGCAACAGGAGAATTGCCCAGGGCACTGAGAGGCTAAGGGACTTACCCAGAGACACATATCCAAGCTGTGTCAGAAGCCAGCCTTGAATCCAGTCTTCTCTGACTTCCAGGGCACTCAGCCTCTCTTCTTGGCCAAGTAGCTGCTTCATAAACATGTGTTAGATTGGATTGAATTGGCCTGGAACCTGAGGAACTAGGATCATAGATGACGTGGTCTCATGGATTCTGTCCAAGATACAGGCTCATTGGACACCAGCTTCATGCTGGATTTTAGTTCTACTCACTCGTTTGAGCTCCTTCAGTGCAGCATCCATGTGAGGCAATCAGAGTTAGCAAGATGTGACATTGATTTGATGTCATGGGGGAAGGATAGAGAGGAGTCAGTGATACTTCCA